>NC_058418.1:35340558-35553784 GCF_002201575.2 Neomonachus schauinslandi | reverse complement strand
GGTTATTTCTAAGAGACTTACATCCTTGCCTATTACTTAAGAACCAACCAAAAAGAAAAAGAAAAAAAAAGTATTCTTGGCATCTATTATGTGCCTGCCACAATATGAGATGTTGAATGGATTATAAAAGAGTCATGAGTCAGGGGGTTGGAAATTTATTGTAACTGACATTGGCCTAACCAAAGAAACACATTACTGAAGTATGTAAGCTCTTCAGAAAGTGCTTCCTCCTGCTATTATTTTTAAAGGAATTAAAATTTTTATTATAAAGAAAACTAAATATGGAAATGAATAAAGAACAAAGGTAACTTTTTATCCAAAGATAACTTCTGCTAATACTTTGGTTTAGGTCATGTATTTCCAGTAATTTTTTACTATATGTACATATAAAGATGTATTCTGCTGTTGAAGAGAAAAAAATGTTTCCTTCTACTCTTCTAGGCTCTTTGGCTGGTCTAATAATTAAATTGACATTGTAGGGGCCAGGGACATGCTGCTCCAAAATGGGCTACTTTGGCATGAAGATTATTTTGAGTTAAAAGCGATCAAAACCAAGAAGAGCAGGAAAAGCTCTTTACTTCCCTCTCAACTGCCTAAAAAGAATTTAGATAGAGGACTTGCTCCAGGATGAGAGCTATCATCATAGATAACTACATTATAATATGAACTAGGTATCATAGACAGGGAGGAGTCTAGCAAGTCCTTTATATCCCATGGTTTCGGAATGTCCCAGCAAACATTTGTTTACCAATCATTTACTATTTCACGTTCCTGTGAATTGCATCCTTTCCCTTTGAAGTCCAGACCCCTACCCCTTCTCCTTAGTTCAGAATGACACATATAGCTCATTTCACCTGTCTTTGGAATTTCATGTCTGTGTGGATTCCTTGTACACATGAAATTAAATTTGATTTTCTCCTGTTAATCTGCCTCATGTCAATTTGATTCTTAGTCCAGCTAGAAAGATATTGCAGAGGAAATTCTTCCTCTCCAGCAACATAAGACAGATTAACAGGAAAAAATTGAAAGTATAGTAACATGTGTATCTCCTATAGTCATGAGAGTTATGCAGGAAAACTGAATAACTCTCTGAAAGAGCCCAAGCCATCACCTTAAATACCACGTGCAGCGAAAGCCAAGAGGTTTTGGGTGTGCTCAGTTATGGGAGATTTCCAGGAAAAGCACAGTAAACAAGGGTATGGTTGTTACGCAGATTTAAGTCAGGTCTTCTCCACTGCTAAGTGTTTATAGTTTGCCTCACCTCCTCTTCCTGTTACAGCTAGGGAGATACCCTTACAAATGAGTATTTCCCTTATACTCATAAGAGTTTCTTATAGAAGGATAACTTCTACTTCCTTTCAAAATTCTCTTCTGTCTGCAGTTTCTTAAATATAACCAGCTTAATATAATCCTTAAACCAAAAAGCATCTCTTGGAGTGGCAAATTTCTTTCCCCTTCACTGTAATTTCACATCTGTCTTTTTATCCTTATTCTTTTCTAAAGTAATTAAGTAATCTTTGAAAAGATGCTATTTAATGTCTGCATAATATTCCTTCTATTGAAAATGTATTAATTTGTTGAACTAATCAGACACTGTTGGACATTTAAGATTGTTCCCAATTTTTCATAAATAAAAAAACATAGATTTACATAGCTATGATCAGTTTTTCAGAAGAGTTGTTCTTTCTTTTGAGGGTTGACTGTGACAGTAATTTTTAATCTTGAATCACAAAAGCAATATACCATTAATGATATTAAGAAAACAGCAATCATTCTAACAGAGCTCTTATTAATTTTGTATATTATCTTCTAGACTTTCTGCTTCTTCATGGCTATATTGCTGAAGAAAACTATTTTTTTTTTATTTTTTTTTTTTAAGATTTTATTTATTTGCGAGAGAGAGAATGAGAGACAGAGAACATGAGAGGGAGGAGGGTCAGAGGGAGAAGCAGACTCCCTGCTGAGCAGGGAGCCTGATGTGGGACTCGATCCCGGGACTCCAGGATCATGACCTGAGCCGAAGGCAGTCGCTTAACCAACTGAGCCACCCAGGCGCCCGAAGAAAACTATTTTAACATGAGTTTTTCATTTAACATTTTCTCTTGTAGTTCCAGTGTTGCAAGAGGTACTTGATTATTATTATTATTAATGCATGCATCCTATTCAATCAAGTGTATAGGCCATGACTGACAACTAAAGGGGAGCAGAATTTGCTACTCCAAAATATGTCTCTTTGGCATAAGGATTATCTTGGTTACTTTTAAGAAAGTGAAAATACAGCAGAAGCTCTGAAAAATGAGTAAAAGTTACACTTTCGTAAGAGACATTACATTTGTAAAGGAAATATGCATTTATAAGGCTGTTTTCCTCACTATACCAGGAAGAGAAGGATTATTCTAAATCAGAAGAAACACTTATCAATGAAGAAGACAAATCTGCATAACATCCATGCTTTGTTTACTGTACATTTTCTGATAACCTCCCATAACTGGCTCTCCTCACCCCCAGCATCTTTTGCCTTTGGATGGAGATGGTATTTAAGTTGGTGGCTTGCACCATTCCTGGAAGTTTCTTAGTTTTTCTGGGTATCTTCCGTGTATACTGAAGATATACATGTTATTAAACTTTTGTCTGGGTTTTTGTTTTTTGTTTTTTTTTTTCTTTCCTGTTAATCTGCCTTTCTATTACAGGGGAGGTCTCAGCCAAGAACCTAGAAGGGTAGAGGGAAAATTATTTTTTCTCCCCCACCCCCACACAACTATTCTTCCTTTTGTAAGGTATTTAAACTTCTTCCAATATTTCATTATTATAAATAACCACTTCCTTGAATGCTTTTCAGGATTAATCACTGGTTTTCTGTTAAAAGATTCAATCATTATTAAAAAAAAAAAAATCCAAGTTACAGAAGGGTTAAGAAGTGGGAAGAGTTTTTTAACTGTTCACTCTTAAGCTGCTGGATGCAGTTTTTGTTGGCATCATACTCAAATTCCTTCTAAAGACCAGTGACAGTGGCACTATATTTCATCAACATGACCTGAGCAGCTTGATTTAACTTTATATTGGATATTGGACTAACATTGTCCAGGAAAATCATTTGTCCTTCTCAGTGGGGAGGGACACAGACCAGTGAATGCATTTATTTTTATCCTTTACCATACAATGGCATATCCCTGGCTCAGCTGTTGACTCAGAAGTATTTGCTATGTGCACTGGGACAGCCAATAAAACAACCAAAGTCTGTTATTTATCTTGATTTAAAAGGGAGATGCTATTTCTAGGCTAAACCTGAAATGTCACTTTTGCTATAGTCTTTGTATCCTAAAGTCAAACCTTTTCCAAAGTGGTTACTAAATGACAAGAAAGTTGACTAACCTTTATTGGCCACTTGAATTCCTTGGTATTGTTAGGCAATTTACATAAAATAATTTAATTGTAACACCAAAGTCATGAGATACGTGTCACAAACACCTTTTAACCAAGAAGAAAGTTGTGTCCCTGAGATTTTAACTGTCAGCCACACAGCTACTAAGTGCAGAATTAGAATTCAAATCCATTTTAATTCCTTCAATAAATATTTATATAAAATGTTTGAGACATCGTAAACATCCCTGTGAGTAAGGGCATAAGATAAAAAGGTGATTTTTATCTTTCTTTGTGATTTTATACTTGAAGCATCTCTACCACATTGGTGCTTATTTGAAAGTGGATAATAAAGGTGCTTCTCCAACATTTTTTTTCTAAATTGAATCCAGTATAATGGTTTGGGAGAAATGATAACGCCTGAAATTAAGAACACATAGCATTTACTGATCCTGAATATGAGACAGACACTGTGTACCTGCTCTACAAAGAACTTTGCACATAATGACTGATTACTTAAAAGATATTTTAGGCCTTTTTTTCCCCCCAATAATTCAGCCTAAATATATGGGAGTGGATATTCAGAGAAAGAAATGTGAGGCTTCCTGAATAAGTAGCTCAAAAATAATCCCTTACATTAAATCCACCCCCCCTTTCACAACAAGGAGGTAGAGAAGCTTTATCCTTTGCCAAAGACTGCGATTCATTTTAGCATAGATATTCTTTGTGATTGGAGACTACATCCTCATACTGATAATTCTTTAACTTTCATTTATTTTGTATTGAGTCCTTATTTACTGATGATGGCAGATGATAAGTCCAACATCTGTGTCTCGATTCAGATCAAATGGGGCTGAGGGATAACTTTCAAATGTAGGTTGGATGGCAGAAATATTACCCCATGATTACAAGACATAGAGGGCAAGACAAAAATCTCCCCATGAATGTACGGACATTTGGTTTCTCCGTTTATGTTAGATCAGAGAGGGTAACCCACTGAAGACTGCTTTTGGGTTTGTTTAAATGCACAAAATGCACAAAGAAGAAAAATGTAAGAGGTAAGCTTCACTGGATAAACAGGAACATAAATCACATTGGAGTAAGTGAGGGTACCTTCTATCAAGGGAAGGCAAAGGCTCTTGGAAACCCTATCAGTACCTTCATTTAGAAGGTAGGCCAATAATTACATTGTCTGAGTAAAAGGGTATGATCTAAACTTTTAAATGTTTAGATATTAAAATAATATGTCTACGGGGCACCTGGGTGGCTCAGTCGTTGGGCGTCTGCCTTCGGCTCGGGTCATGATCCCAGGATCCTGGGATCAAGCCCCACATCGGGCTCTGTACTCTGCGGGAAGCCTGCTTCTCACTCTCCCACTCCCCCTGCTTGTGTTCCCTCTCTCGCTGTCTCTCTCTCTCTGTCAAATAAAATCTTAAAATAATATGTCTACAGCTTATTGAGAAGGACAGAGGACAGTGGTTCTGTATTCACAGAATAGAAAAGGCCTGTACCAGTCCTGGGCCAGCCCTCTTGGTTTCAACTACACCCTGAGGATCAGTTCTTCTTGGAAATGCACGTAATTGAACTCAGAGAATGTTGAAAGTAAGATACAAAATTTAAAGTGAGGGTGTGTGATTCCTCTAAAAAAACAAAACAAACAAACCAAAAGAAACCAGAGCAGATTGGTCAAAACTCTGGACCAGCAAAGAAGTATGATCATAATGGATCAGAACTTGTCAAGTCACAGGGTTGGGGGTAAAAATAGCTACTGGGGAAAGGAAAGTACTCCTGGAAGTGATTTAAAAAATACTTGAAGTGCAGCATATATAATGTGTCAATTATTTTTAAAATAGGAGATTTGAAGAGAGCCAATGTGATTATAGTTGCTATCATCAGTTTGGGAGGGTGCACTTGCTTGCAAATGGCTCTTACTTTGTTCCAACTACTTCTAGAACTTCCCTCTGAGATGAGTTTCATTACTTTTTACTTCAAATTTGTAGGACCCAGCTTGATCATCTATCAGTTCCACAGACGTGGCACCCCATGGCTAGTCTTTATTTCCAAAAGTCATGTCTTCCTCAGGGAACTAAAACTTTCTCCCCAAACACTCAAAATAATAGACTGCAGTCTCTGAAGTGAATTGGTCTTCATTTTGTCCTTCACACATAAAGGAATTAGATTGTTAACACACAATCTAGTGCAGAAGATAAATGTTATTTTTTATCATTATTACAAGACTTTCAAATCCTGGATCCTTACAAGCAAAGTTCTTGAAAACAAAAGGATATATTTTGGGTGTCTATTATGCATTACATACTATGCTACAGCATTCACTTAGGTCATTTGAAAATTATTATTTCTATCCCTACCTAGCACAGTTGCATGAAATAAGTATTATCTACAGATTAAATAGGTAAAACAATGTAAACGAAGTCACATAGCAATGGGTAGCACAGGACTGAGTCCTTTTGTTTGTAAATCCCATCTTCTCCCACCAAATCACACAGTCCTATGGATTATTATCATTTACCTCTGGCACATATTTAGTATGTTTTAGGCGCTTATTTTTTACTTAGCATTATGTAGCAGGAGAAAGAGAAATATTTGAAATCTCCATCTTTAGTCTTAACTAAAACAGCCCTTTGGATGACAGTCATGTTAAATTCATTTCAAAAACTACCCAAAGATTCATTTGTTGAATTAAAAGAAAACAAAAAACAAAAAAAAACTACCAAATTTTGTAGTTCTCAAGAAGAATTAACTTTTAATTTTCCCAGGATATTTAAAATATGCAAAATCTAGTGTAGAAGACAGATGACAATCTGAAAATGCTCTTCTAATTCCAAGATATAGTATTAAAACTTTCTGAATTAGAATTCATCCAGTAGAGACTATTCTGCTGGAATCATTCCATGGTTTATCAGTAAACAGGCAAAATCATTTGTGAAATTCAGAGAATGTATGAATCTCAACATTTATCCCTAAGCTTTCTGTGCATGTGTATATGCACATGGACATGTGTATGTGCACCTAAAATGAAATAAAACAAATGAATAAGGAATAACTCTCTTTCTTCTTCACAAAAGTCTAAAGAAATAGAATTCTCTAACTTCTCTGGCAATCAGAGAAGATCTTAGTTGTTCTGGCTGGGTTGTAGGGTAGAGAGAAGAGTAGCAGAATCTGAGAAGAACTGAATTTTTCTTCATAAGAATGAAATAGAGAAATAATTGAGTACTAAGAAAATAAGAGAAGCAAGGGGGGGGATATCAGAATCAAGAGGATTATTATAAATTCTTTATGTATTCAGTCTTTATGTATTCCCCACATGCTGTCTTTTCAAGAGAATTTACCGTAAAAACTTATGCTGATATCTAACTATAGTCAAATTCATACAATTTTGTTGGTACCCTGAGCTAAGAGAAGATTTTAGGCAGGAGTAAACTATCCATTTTAATTCAGGGTACAGGCTACCTCTCTGGAAATTCTAAAAGGGACCTATGGAACATCTCTCCAAATATACAATTATTTTCATCCATCCTTTATCAGACAAAGATGCTAAAATCCAATGATATGTCTATAAACACAAAGCATTTTCAAGTTCTGTGACCCAGATCCACACTTGGCATTAAGAGTGTTTTAGTCAGATTAGTGATGGAGCCTTTTTTTTTTTTTTATTTAGTGAAGCTAGTCCATAGTCATTTTTGCCTTGATTAAACCAGACCTTCGTCCTAATAGATTCTAAATAAACCAAACTCTATTGCCCTCTATATAAACGTATCAATGCTCTGTATTAATGTATCCTTGAGATGTCAAAAAGTAAACAGATGGATATTTACAAAGAGCACTCAAATATGAACATCAGATACATGAACTGTAACTCCTTCTATGTTCTTAGGCTTGTTAATATTAATACAAGGACTCCAGGGATCAAGGAATTTCAAACATGTGGAGTAATACTCATAGACCATTCCATGAAACTGGCAATAGTTCTCTAAAGAAAAATATTACAGAGAAACAAATTTTAATGTGTAAGTTAACAGAGGTCAAACTTAGAGAAGTGACTCTCTCCACCCTTATTGACGTTTTCAAGTTTTATTTGATAAGTATGGTAAGAACAAATCCTATAAACTAGAGTAAAACACACATTTCTCCAACATACCCTGTAATACAAAGAGCAATTAGAGTCTGACCAATTACATAAGTTCAGTCCCACTGGGGCCTCACTCAAGAAAGGGAAATGCACATTGAAATTGTCCTTCCAAAGTACATGGAGATGCAGTACAATTCCTGGGATTCCTGTCCTTATTAGTTGAACGTTGTATCTGATGGTAGATTTGCATGACTTCAGAGAAAACAGAGGTAGAAACCCATCAAAGGCAGAGACCCCTTCAAAGGGGCAACCTGGGCTGAGAGCATGGAGCTGTCCATGCTGTAATATTAACAAGCCTAAGAACATAGAGTTAGAGTTCATTTAATCATCTTAAATGACTGCATTTGTCAACCATGTATTTGGTATAAATTGTTTACTGTATACAAAGTACCATATGAGATCCATGGAATACAAGGCATTGCTGCAGCCCCAAGAGCTCACAGGAGGTATATACATTAATAAATATTGTAGTAACATGGAGATACTGAAAATTCATGTATCCATCACAATCATAATGTCAAGTGTATGGGAGTGGGTAGGGTATATTCA
The DNA here is from genome assembly GCF_002201575.2 of Neomonachus schauinslandi. Taxonomy (NCBI): domain Eukaryota; kingdom Metazoa; phylum Chordata; class Mammalia; order Carnivora; family Phocidae; genus Neomonachus; species Neomonachus schauinslandi. The sequence goes on along the minus strand of NC_058418.1, from coordinate 35,545,725 downwards.
CCTACTTTGGGGTGTCACTGGAGGCTTTATGAGTAGAAACGATACTTCAGTTGGGACTTGAAGATATGTGAAATTTTACCATAAGACCCCTGAGAGAAAGTCTTTCTGGGAAAAGAGAACAAGTGCCAACAGTATGATATGTTCAGAGTTTATATGTTAAGTGACATATAAATAGTTTGATATCCCTAGAGGAAGACATATGTCTGGGAGAAGCTTTAGAAGAGATTAAGTAGGAGACAGTTGCAGATGACCTATAAATGGTGTTTTGTGAGCTTGACTATTTTCCTGCTGAAGACTTTTTTAAACCGGATGACTTTTTATTTTTTTTATTATTAACATATAATGTATTATTTGTTTCAGGGGGTAGGAAGAATTTTTAAATCAGGCTCCAATTTATCTTGTGCACAATCCTAGAAATTCCCATATCTCAGCTGCATCTTATCTCTCCATCGATAAACAATATCACTGTATTTATAAATCCATCTGACACAAATTGTGCTTTATTTGGTGTCTTAGAACAGTATGTAACATTAGTGCTAAAAGCTGGGAAGCATCTCCTCACTTTGCCAACTTCAAAAAACTAGTGGTGGACAGCTCCATGCTCTCAGCCCAGGTTGCCCCTTTGAAGGGGTCTCTGCCTTTGATGGGTTTCTACCTCTGTTTTCTCTGAAGTCATGCAAATCTACCACCAGATATAATGTTCAACTAATAAGGACAGGAATCCCAGGAATTGTACTGCATCTCCATGTACTTTGGAAGGACAATTTCAATGTGCATTTCCCTTTCTTGAGTGAGGCCCCAGTGGGACTGAACTTCTCCAGAAGCCCACTGTGATAACCAGTTCAATAATTCACCCTTTATTAACTTTCTTTTTGTCTCTGTGTCTATCCTCTCACTTCACAGTCTTTAATTACCTCTGAATAAACTGCCTACGTCTAAGTCCATATCTCAGGCTCTGCTTTCAGGGAGACCCAAACTAAGAAAAACACATGATCTTTGAGGACAAGGACCTTATCAGGCTGCCCAGTATGCTGAATACATAGTAGCTTCAAAAGGAACACATTAGGGATTAATACTAGTTTGGTTATTAGACTAGACACTGACAATGTGCTGCAGGGTCAAAATCGGGAATGAATTATATTCATTTTCTTTTCTTTCTTTTTTTTTTTTTAAAGATTTTATTTATTTATTTGAGAGAGAGAGAATGAGAGACATAGAGCACGAGAGGGAAGAGGGCAGAGGGAGAAGCAGACCCCCCGTCGAGCAGGGAGCCCGATGCGGGACTCGATCCCGGGACTCCAGGATCATGACCTGAGCCGAAGGCAGTCGCTTAACCAACTGAGCCACCCAGGCGCCCTATATTCATTTTCTAATCAAAAATAAAATGCTTTTACATCCCAAGAAAAAAATGTTTGTGCATGAGTTCACATAAGGTTGATACTGAGGAGACAGTTTGTGCTCCTGCATTTAATTTAGTATGCTGGTCGAGAATTACTGGGTATTCATGGCATACTCAAATCTAACTACCTCTGTGGGTAACATGTTGCTTTAAAATATTCTTGGAAGGACCTGGTGATAAAGCCTGGATTAATTATAAAATTGTCCTATTCTAGTTGGTTATATGAGTAGGCACTCCCCAAAATTGATTGTTAAGCAGATTTTTCCAATAATTGTTTAGTGTATAATGAAATGTCTGGGGCTATGGTAGACTGGTAGACATTGTGAATGATTCACTAGAGGAAAATACATGTTATAACAATTTCAAAATCCAATATAATCTTTACATAAATTTAAAATTCATCAAGAAAGATGGTGTGACTATTAACATTGGAAACACTGTTTCCCTGACCAGCAATTTTTCAACTCTTCCATCTTTAATTAAAATTAACATAATCATAGAAGGAAAAAATGAGTATTTCTATGTTCCTTTAATGCAATAACCATATGATTTGCATTGATAAAAAGTAAAGCACCATCATCTCCTTTTATCTAATTATAAGAATATGGAATTTTCCTCTCTGTTTATTCTGAAAAAAAAAAAAAAAAGTAATAACCTAATGGGCTATTCTCTTTGTATACACTGAAGAAGAAGATGATACCAAGGAAAGAATCGTTTCTTAAAACCAAAGTTTATTTTAGTTGAAAATGAGGGTAAAGAGGTCTAAACAAATAACTCAGCACATGATATGATTTTATGTTTCAAGATAAAATGTACAGGTAGAGGATGACTGAAGCTTCTAAGTTCTGAGAAGTTAAGATTTGTAATAGAAAGGCCTTTAATTAATCTATGTTGCCATAGCAACCCAGTGTGCAGCCACAGATAGTGAGAATAAATGTGGCATTTACATTCTGTGTTTCATAGTGGCATGTGATAATTATAAATATCCATATACATATATGTATTTGGATATTTGGCGGATATGTATCTGTGTGTGTGTAAGTGTAATGTTTATTTTCTGTGGCACTTTTCCCAGCCTCTAGGTAGAACTAATTGGGAGGGCTTTGTTGCTCCCAACAATAATTTGTTTTTAGCAGAACAACATGCATCATGTTATATTTAGGATGGTTGCTCATATATTTATCTTCCATGTCTAGGGTGTGAGCTCTTTCAAAGAAGGGGCTATGTCTTTATAATACCAAAATGGAGTGGCACATTTTACTTAGATTCTAAAATTGGCAAGAAACCCAGATATTTGTACGGAGCTGAACCTACAGAACAATTTTTCAAGAGCCCAAAACTTTTCTTAACAGCACCTGATTATTGTTAAAAATGACTAAATAAGACGATTCAGGTGATACAAATAAACTTTATATAACATTTCAGGAAGCAAACAGTCTGTTCACATGGGTTTAAAGAACTTCAACATGAGGTAGAAGGAAGGAAGCTTTTAGAGGATAAAGAGTAAGGAGCAAATTAGAGAAAAATAGAAAATGAACAAAGAACAAAGAAGTTAAGTAGAGAGCCCAGGGTTGGCTTGGTATTTGGGGAATGGCTGACTGGATATATTGTGTTTCTGGTCAAGCAGAGCATTTCTAGCATTATGAAAGTTATTTAAGTTTCGGTTTCCTGACAAGGCACCCAGGACAGGAGAGGCTCCATCTTGGGCCTTGAAATTTATTACAATATGGTGGTGGTGATGATGATGATGGTGGTGGTGGTGATGAAGAAGAAGATTATGATTAATACTACCACCATTACAACTACTGGTATTACAACTTCTGCCACTCCTAGTATTAAAGAGTTGGCTTGAATTTCAGGGTGTTTTATAAAATGTTTACTTTTTAAACCTTTATATTTTTATTTTTTTATTATTTTTAAAGATTTTATTTATTTGAGAGAGACAGCATGAGAGGGGAGAGGGTCAGAGGGAGAAAAAGACTCCCTGCCGAGCAGGGAGCCCGATGCGGGACTCGATCCCGGGACTCCGGGATCATGACCTGAGCTGAAGGCAGATGCTTAACGCACTGAGCCACCCAGTCGCCCCTAAACTTTTATATTTTTAAATAATAGATGGATTTTCATAAGCCAAGTGAGGTGCTCATACTATGAGAGACACATGGAAATTAGATCTCACTGTAGAAACTATGAATTGAAATACTCCATTTCTTCTTCATTTTAGGGCCTAATGTCTCTAAGAACTGACAGTAGCATACATTGCATTATTTGTTGTATTTTTTATCTTCACTTTGGGGAAGTTTGTTATTGCTGTTTTTGCATGCTTACATGAGGTACGTACATTAATTGTGTAAATAAGGAACTACATAATCCTGATAAAAATAATAAAAAGTGTCAATGTAGCACACAAAGCAGGATCACTTACAGATTTTTTTTCCTTTGGTGTAGGATAATCTGATTTTAAATTTTATTTTCATTTCTTTATGACTAAAAAGCCAAAGTGATGTCAACAATGTGTTTCCTTACTTCCAAAGACAGAGTTTTTTTCATTCGTTTGAGTAATTACTGCAGACCTTCTATGCCCCAGTCACCATCCTAGGAGCAAACTAATGAGCAAAATAAGGCAAAGTCTCAACTTTTGGAAGTTATGATCTGGTGGGAGAGGTTGACAATTTAATAGTGGTAAAACTGAAATAGTAGTAGTATAATTACTTGAGATAAGGATTATGAAGGAATAAGAAGCAGCGTTATACTGATTTATTTTTATAAATATCAATAGTCACAAACAGATCCCAGGGGGTAGATTGGTAAATCAAGTGAGTTAGAAGATCCAGAAAGAATGCTAAGAAATGCAATAGGGAAACTGGGATGATGAACAATCAATGAACTACAGCCTCAGTATCAAGAGGACAGTGGTGGGGTTTTGGCAAATGGGAGGTGAAGCTATTACCCAGCTTCAGTCAGTGTTGCCTTGCCAGAATATCAGACTAGCGATGTGAGAGCTTACGATTTTTCAAAAAGAAATGTGAAAATGTGACATTTTCTGCCCTTTAATGATTGGGAACACATTATTATTTTTAATCACAGTATGAGCCAACATTTTGTGACTCATTTAAAAAAATGAGTCTCTGTGGTCTCAGCAATAGATCCAAAGAAAAGTGACAGCGGGAAGAAAGAAGGATGGAGGCTGACTTCTTCAGGCACTGAAGGGAGAGAAGTGTTCCCTGAGAATGAGGTTTTGTATCTCTGCAGTTGCAGGGCCATAGATTCATGGTGGCAGGTGTGGGTGGTACTGGTGCTGTGTGTGTGTGCTGTGCGATTTGGACATGGAGCACGTTGACTTTTAGAGACGTAGAGCCCCTGCGACTTTCCAAGTGCAAAGGGACTGCTGTCAACAGGAACGGTACCCATCTTATAGGAAAGTATTTGGGCATGGGCAAGAATGATGACTGAATTAGTTTTCACATTCAACGTAAGAAAGGTAGAAGGGGCCACAAAATGATTGCTATTAAGTTTCTTGCCAATTTTGGCAAATGGGCACTTATAATTAAATTAAATTTAATTCAAAGGAATAGGGGATGTTGCATCAAGAATCCCGGAGAAATTCCTGCCAGTTGCGCATATTTTAGATAATTTGGTACTTCACGACATGCATATGGTATATGTACTATATGGTCACAATTTTATAGATGTGGAAACTGAGCTCAGTGTTTAATTTCTCTCTAGTGTTGCAATTCCAGGAAGTGTCTGTTGGACTTGAATGTGAACTCCAGACCTGATGCATAATTTGGGGCTGAAATCGGGGTCTTAGACTGTGTTCATAGTGGACCCACATTCACCTTGAAGTGAGAAATTCTGTGTTAAGATGCAAATCCACCATTTAGTAACATCATCCTTAATCAGGCTATGGCCTCTAGTTCCTCAATATTTTCAAGTCTAAAATTAGTGTGATGCCAAAATTTGCGGGGGGCGGAGCACTTAAAAAGAACATCTGAAAACATATTTTGAACTGCAAAGCATTCGAGAAATATTATATATCATTAGCATTAGTGATGCTTATAATAGGTGCAAATATAAAGGTTTTAAATAAAGGCAGTAAATTTATTTACAGTAAATAAAGGATCAGAAAGCTATTTATACCATAGGTATATTTCACAGATATTGCTAATATGGTGCACTCACAACACTTCAGGAAGCAAGGTACCATTAGTATTGATTAGCAGTGCATATATGAGAAAAGAAAGGTTCAGATATTTTAGTTACCTACACTAACCCTGTAATGATTTACAGCTGAGAGTATAACTTGAAATCTAAAAAGAAATCCAACTGATTCCAGCTGATTCCAGAATTTACTTTTGCCTTCAAAACCGACTTGTCTCTTATCCTTAATTATGCCATAATGGTAGCTCTAAGTGTATCCTAGATTCCTAGTTCTGATGCACTGTTTTTCTAGGGTAGGGGAAGACAATAGATATGTCAATTCATTTCTGCTGGATTTCTTTTACATTTAACTTCACTGTATACTTCAAGTTGCTAATTCTATGACTGCCATCAAAGACATACTACACTCAATATAAATAAATACTTGTATAGGCTAAACATTAATGAAACTGAAGACCCTGGAAATGGGAAAAGAACACTCTGTTAATTTCCATCATATATCCAGCAATGTTAGCATGCTTTAACAAAACTGTTCCCAGAATCAGCATTTTTATTATTGAGTCAGCATGTGAGACAGTGGTGTTAACCACGTCACTTTAATATCTTTACAATATAGCAGTGAAGAGAATTCTCTAAAACCACAGTCTTAACATAGTCTCAAAATTTCCCTTTATTAACTGTAAACAATAAGTGTACTTTGATGGAAAGAGGTGAACAACTTTTATTTGCATCCCAATCTGGGTGTATGGGAGGGGTATATAGTAAGAATCTCATAATTTTGAACAGAAGAAAGCAGATACTAATGCATTGGTTAGTCACACCTGCATGAAAACCATTTTCATTATTATTGTTGTTTTAGTTTTAGGCAAACTTGTCATCCTACTGCAGAGTCTAGGCCTCTATTCCTTAATTTGCATTTGTATGATCAAGATTAAATTCAGCAGATGGTTTTGTTAATACTAAAACAAAATATAAAATCACCTATTTTTTGATGCCAACTTCTTTTGCATTTGAGTGGAATAAAAAAGTATGATAGAATTTTACACTGTAGCAAGCAGGTCATCTTGGGGTGAATGTTTGCTTTGATAGTCCATACTGCCTTTCAATTTGATTCTATTCACAACTCTCTTTCAGATATTATTACCTGATTTTATCAAACCTATGTTATTTAGCTATTCACTGTTACTCAGGATTGCAAGAATATCTTACCAAAAAACCAAAGTCACCCATGCATTAATTCATTATTTAAGTATAAATTGATGAAATTAACTATCTCATCTATATAGTATAAATGTAAATTGGAAGGAAATAGTAAAAGTGTAGAGCTTGTCTCAAAAACACCTCCCATTTATATGGCAATGATTAGTTAATAATTTTCTATTGATTAAAGGAAACTTCAAAAGTATTTTTCCATATTCATTTGCTCATTTGTTGCTTAAACATTACTGAGTTCTTCCTATTTGATATCCTTAAACGCATTGCCAAAAACTGTATGGTCTCAGTTTCTGTATCTGTTCAGTAAGAGAGAAGGATTAGAAGGAGACCTTGGATCTCTGTGTGCACATGTATTGCAAAGAGATCAAAGAATATTCACATTCAAAACTGAGCTAACTAAACAGGAAAACTATGTATTTAATTTCAAACCAATAATATCCTAAAAATATATCCCATATTTAACATATTTCTAGCAGTAAGATATGAAGCAAAACACATATTTTATTTATATAATGTGACCCTCTCCAAGTAGCTTCTTCTAAAAATTCACACATAAAATTTCCAGATTTCCTGTCACAGATAAGTTATCAAAATAAAAGGCTTATTTTTATATCTTCTACTTAAAATTACAGAACTATAAGTAACTTGGAATACTTCTGAATATTAATGTCATAATAATGCGTAACAAATAAATAAATAAAAACATAAGAAATGGTCACAATTCTGAAAGCCTAAAGGAGAACATTCCTTCAAGAATTATTTTGTTCTTACACCTAGTGAGGTGGAAAGAGCCCCAGATTTAAAGCTTGAAGAACCAAAAAAGGAATCCTGTCACTTTCCTTGCTACTTATTTAATAGCAGTGTGAACTTGACACAAGTACCTCTCAACTTTGGTTTCCTCATCTGATTCCTTCATTCCTTTATTGAGAATTAATTTACATACAATAAACCACATCCATTCAAAGTGCATTACTTTGGGGGCGCCTGGATGGCTTGGTCAATTAAGCATCTGTCTTCGGCTCAAGTCATGATCCCGGGGTCCTGGGATCGAGCCCCAAGTTGGGCTCACTGCTCAGTGGGGAGTCTGCTTCTCCCTCTGACCCTCGCCCCTCTCATGCTCTCTCTCTCACTCACTTTCTCTCAAATAAATAAATAAAATCTTTAAAGAAAAGTGCATTACTTTGATGTGACTTGATAGTTTTTATATTCCAGGAAAACCTCCCCCAAAATCAAGAGGCAGAACATTTCCATCACTAACAATATTCTCTCATGTCCCTCTGCACAATCCATCCCCTCTCTGGCCTTTGCTATAGGCAACCATGGTTTACATTCTGACATCATGGATTAGTTCATATTTCATGTAAGTGGGATGTTTTGTGCCTGGCTTCTTTCACTCAGCATAAAGGTTTTTAAACCCATCCATAGTCTGTGAGAGTAGTTACGGTTTCCTATTTTTGCTTTTTAGTGTTGAGCAGTATTCCACGGTATGAGTATACTTCATTGATGGATGTTTATGTTCTCTCCACTTGTTCCAGTAAATGAAGTTGCTATAGACACTTACCTACAAGTCTTTGCGTGAACATGGTTTCATTTCTCTTGGGTGACTACCTAAAGTTGGAATGTCTGATGTTGATACTTAATACTTTCAAGTATCTTGCATAGTTTTAATTATTGTTAGAAATAATCAATGGGAATGGTCTCACATGTTGCCTGACATTCTGTAGAAACTGAACATGTAATAGGTAGAATTATCATCATGAATGTTTTTAAAACACAATGCTCAAAATTTCCAGACCACATATAATATCATAGAGCAAATCACTGTACTGTCTGGATTGAATCAGCTTTTTCTTTACAAAAACTTTGCAATTTTTGTGCTCCCCTTGCTTACATCTTCTGTTTTCTGGGTACAGTCTTTATTTTAATCATGGGCGAAAGCAATTCATAGTGAGTAATTATGTCTCGTTTCTCCCATAAATGTTGCCAATATGAGTTAAAATGACTGCTAAGACCAGTTTAAATTCTCCATGGTGAACTCAAGTCTGTTGCTCTTCAAAAGCAAGAATTCAGCCTAGTAAAATACAGTGTTATTCTTATCTCTGTGAAAAGGTGTTTTATTAGGTAAAGATGTTGCTTTGCTGCCATGGGCAGTGATGCCAACCTCTAATTTTCCTTTTTCAAGATTATCAGGATGAAATTCATCAGATGGTTTTGTTCAAGTTAAAAGAGAAAAAAATCACATTTCTCTCTTATTTCATTTTATTTGAAGAGAACAAAAAAATGATAATCATGCAGAATTCCATATCAAAGCAATGGTATCACCTCTTCGATAAAATTTTGGTTTAATGGTTGGTGTTAATTTTTATTTTTTCTAAGACAAATAAATATACTAAACCTCTTTTCCAGCCAAACATGACTACTTTTAACTCCTAGTCATAACAAATCTAAGTTTGTATTTACTCCTCAACCAATCTCAGATTTTAGGAATCTAAAATGTGACAAAAACAGGAGATATGGCACACCTGTGAGTGAAAATGGGATTATTACTACAAAGCACCTACAAATACAATTCAAACTGATTACCTTGCACACAGATACTAGGTCTAGGTTCACACTAACAACCTCTATCATTCCACAGCATTCTCACTGTTGAGTGCCTTTTACCAGTCTCATGTCCTTTCAAAAGCCACCTCCTCCCACAAACCTCCACTGACCACTCTAAATTAGCCTTATCAACCAGCTGCTCTCACATAATGCTGTTATATGTTCCTCAGAGCATTTATAACCTCATCTTATTATCCGTTCATTCATTTACTCTGTCCTCTATGAGACTTTGTTCACAGATGTTACTTTAAAATGTACCCAAGACTCTGGTTTTATTTAGGTATGGGAAGGTCAATGGATCAGGAGATGACCACAGTTCAAAGTACAGTTTGTTACCAGAATTCCCAACAGGAGAGGGCCGGTAAAAGCACCAGGGTCTGTCAGGAAGCAGAAGGAGCAAGGCAAAGCATGGGCAAAAGCCCTGATGGTGGTTTTTGTGGGGAGGAATGGGTGAGCTAGGGTAATCAGCTAAGCAGATTTAGGATTGTATAGGGCTTTTTGTTTTTTTTCCTATAGTAAAAATTAGTAAGAAATAGCATTTTGGGGTTTAAAGTACACAGAGATGCCTTTGAAATATGATGCTTTGTTTCCCTAGCTCCTAGCAAACTGTAGGCATTCAATAAATATTTGTGGAATGTCAAATGAATGGAGCCTAGAATTACTACGACTGGGGCTTTCAGTAAAAGATACGTCCATTTGCATAGGCCATTTTCTCCAGAAAGTTAGGTGACAGTCTCGACTGAACTCTTTATTTCTAAGTGCAAAGTATCTCTAAAGGAGACTCAGTACCCATTTAGAAATGCATAACCACCTCCTTTGAACTCTGTCACTTGAAATTGCTTCACTCCTCTCAACACACACAGTCCTTCTCAAAGCTCATTTTAAATTCAGTGGCAGAGAAATAAAATAGGGTTTAACATTCTTGCAGAACTAAGCTTTTTGTGCCCAGTGTAGGGCTCAGGTTTTTTTCTTCCTCCCTTTCTTTCTTTTAAAATTTTATTTGGTTTGTTTGTTTTGTTTTTGGCAAGACCGGGCTTTTATCCGCTGCATGCATGCACAACATCTTGCTGCCTTTCAATCAAGCATATAAATTAGCCACAAGCCTTTGGATGAAGATACAAAGAAATAATGGCATCACAGTATAATCTTAGCACAAAAGATGCAGAGACTGATTATGCTTTCATGTGTCTAATCCCCATCTCCCCCACAAGTTCTTAGTGGTATTAAGGAAAGAACTGTGACTTCCATTCTCTGGACTCCCAATGAGCCCTATTCAGTCCTCTGCCATGGTATTTAGTGTGTTTAATATGATTGACATATTTGCATATCTATTTCTCCACTATCCTATGAGGTTCTTCAGAAATCTTAGTCACCCTATTATTCAGCTAATGATAGGTATTCAACAAATGGTGTCTCAAGGTAAAAAAGCACACAGTATTAAGTGTAATAAAAGTCTTAGATGAAGCAGTTGCATGCCACACATCAAATTTATTATGAAAAGAGTTAATTTCAATCAGCCCCCAAGATTTGACTGATTGAGAATGGGACCTATCTTGAAAGATTTGTTCTCCTTCAGTACTTGTAATATTTATGAGCCAGTGAGAGAAAAAAAATGCAAATTAGTTTTGGAGACAAAACAGGTTAATTTTTTTTCAACAAAATGTTGTAAAAAGAAAACTTTATTTTTATCTAATACCAGAATAGTACCTTTAGATAAGAGGACAAGTTATATAAGCAGAAAAATAATCTTTGCCAAAAACAAAAACAAATCCTTTCCTCCTCTTTTTTACTTCTTCTTTTTCTTCTTCCTCTTCTCCTCCTCCTCCCCCTCCTGCTGCTGCTGATCCTCCTCTTCTTCCTTTCCCTTTTTCTTCCTTCATTTCTTTCTTTTTCTTTAATTTTCATTTGACTGCTTTCATCAATGGTATTAAGTAAACCTTAAGTACTTAATCACTGAAAACATATTCTTATAAAAAGTGCCAGAAGATATTAGCCCATGCAGAGAAATGGTGAGGAATTTTCAACATTTTAGAACTCAGGCAGCATGAGAAAGACACATAAAGACAGAAAGAGAGACAGAGGAAGATCTTAAATGGTCAAATCCTGGGTTACAGATAACTGTAAGTGACTTGGAAAATACCAAGGCAAATGAAGAAGGTAAAGGAAGAACACTAAGGTAAAGGAAGATCAATATATGTTATGTAACGATAACTGGATGGCAAAACAACAATACAAGGTGATGTTATTTAAATGTTGCATTTTGTAACTTCTGTGACCAGAGAAAAAGATTAGACTATGTATTACCTTTTTAAAAAAATGAAAAACAATTTTTGTCATCCCAGCCTTCATTAATGAAATTGGACTTGCAGAGAATGGAAATCTCAGACAACAAAATATTTGTAACACCATTTCCTACTTCTACTTTGAAAGCTTGTCAGGTTAAAAATAGGTAGTAGTAGTATATTACTCCCTTCTTTAGTTGCATCACTCACTGGTTACCATTTTAACAGTGTATAAATCCCAATTTCAAAGTTGGGTCTTCAGATGATCATCTATCAGGACTCTACCACTGGTTGTCAAATTCACAGAACATGATCAGTTTAGAAAACATGCACAGGCCTTCTTGAAATTGAATATGAGTAATTTATACTACAAAACTTAGACATTTCTAACAATGTAAAAACTTTCAAAGATTTCTGAAAATAATCCACAGGAACATCACCAAATATAAATGCAATTATAACTCTGAGTCCATGTTTGGGTGCAATACTTTAATTTGATCACTTCTAATTTACCAGAGATAAAGAGAATATTTCCACTGATCATAACATCTTCATGCTGGACCTTATTTATTCAGAAGAAAATTAACAGAATTTTACTGTGTTCAAGTAAACATGGGGGACAGAAAGATCAATAACCCATGGGCAGCAACTTAGAAAAAGAGATGTTTTGTCTAGTAGAATTTTTTTTTTAAAAGTTCAAGTGCCCATCTGTACATTCTGTCTGAAATTATAGTTAAGAACCATAAAAGAGGTATTAATGATGTGTTCTGGGAGGAAGATGGCATTGTTTACAACTGAAAAAGCTTCAGAGGGGAGCCATCATTTTACCTGGATCTCAAAATACTTGTAGAATTATGATAAGACAGAGCAGGGATGGATACTAGGGGTGCAAATGGCTTGAACAATGGCATGATGATAGAAATACACAGATGCAGACAAAAGGATTCAAAAGATAGACTGCAGAAGACTGCAAAGCTGAGAATCTGTTATTGAAATGGTGTTTTTAATCTAATCACATGTGGTAACCAAAGTGTTAACCTGTTATTATTATCTAGAATACTGATTACTTCAAAATTATAGAATAGATTCACAAAAAATTACTGCAGTTTCTTTTCTGAGAGTTAGCTGAAAACAATGCTTATTTTGTTGTTTTAATAACTAGAAAATGTGTATGACCACTGTTTTGGTGGGGATGGTTGGCAAACAGAAAGCCAGACTCTCATGAAAAATATGGTGGTTGTGATTCTTGTTAACTACTCAAAATTACGGTTATCACTCTTCCAATTAATGGCAGTGATCCAGTTTTAACAACTGGCTCCGCCTCATAAAGGGCCTCACTGGACTAAGAGTATAATCTTTCTCTTTGGCAGTGATATGTTCAGGAAGAAGATATGAACTAAATGGCAGATATGGTGTGCTGAAGTGTCCTGGAAGAGTTCTTGCTCCCTGCTAAGTCAAGTCCCAAGAAGTTTCTAACGTTTTCAACTGTAGCAGGGAAGGCTGTAGACTCAGCTGCTACCAACCACCATGTTTGTGGCTCATATTGTAACCAACAACACTTTAGCCTTGAGTCACCATTTTAGACTTCAAAGAAGAAGAAACATGGCCACCTTCATCGCAAAGTGAGCTGTTAAATGAACCTACTTGAACTTACCATATCTTATGACTTCAAGTTATGGGAGCAACTGTTTTAGGGCTGCGTCCCCTTATTGATACAGCCAATTAGACTGGAGCTTTCCATTTCTTAAAGCTGGAATCATTCTTTTTTTTTTTTTTTAAAGTGGAAATCATTCTTATTGGAAGAGCCATAAAGATAATGTCAATATCGCTTAAAATAGAAAATAAACAAGACAAAAACCCTGACTATAAAACAGAATGAAAGGATACATGAATGCCAATGTTCTCAGTAACTCCAGAGAAGGTGAGGTAAAAATACAACTTGTGCCTGCCAGAAGCAGGTGGTTGAGGGCTTCATCTTTATCTATATTGTGTTAATATTTAACCTGATCTTTCTCCACATAGTTTTATTTAAAGAATTAAAATATTTTAAATCTAGGTGGTGGACACACGATTAAGAGTTATTTTATCATTCTATATGGTCAAATATGATAGTCATGAGCCATATGTGGTGATTAAGTATATAAAATATGACTAATCCAAAGTGAAATGAATTAAATGTATAAAATGCACACTGAATTTCATAGATTTCATACCAAAAAAAACCCCATAAATATAAAATATCCCAATAACTCTACAATGATTACACGCCAAAATTATATTTTTAATATACTGGACTCAATGAAATATTGTGTTAAAGTACTTTCACATGATTTTTACTTTATTCAAATGGGACTATTAGAAAATTTGGAATCATATGTGTGATGTGCATATTTCTATTGGTTATCACTTACAGATTTTATTTGAAACATTTCATAATTAGCATTTAAAGTAAAATTAAAAGTCTGTTTTATACTGAGAATTTTCTTCCATATAGAAAACATTTTGCTGTAAAAGTTAATAAAGGAAAACTCCAACAATTTGTGCACAATTATTAAATTTATCCATCTTTTCTGCCCCAAGGGGTGGAGTAACTATATTCTAGAGATTTAGGGTGATAAATAACACATTTTCCACCTATTATTTTTTCTGCTTCAAAGATAAAGAATGAAGAAAAAATAGTAGCAATATCATCTTTTTTCCATGTTCACTTAATAGAAATTTGCTCATTAACTGGGTTTTTAATTACTTTCATTAAAAGATCTCCTTGACTTCCCCTGACCTTCTTGATACTCATTACTAACTGTTTTGAAGCCTGAAGACTAAGAATTTTAACTTTGGGGCCAAATCATCCATGAGATAGCTAATAATTCCAGGAAATTACAATGGTTATGATAAGATGGGTAAAGATACTTTTCTCTAATAATTCTTAAGAATTGTGTTTATATTAATTTTTATGACTATCAGAAGCATACAACAATAAATTTTCCTTATCATTTTCTCAGGCTCTCAAATCTTAATTGAAAATCTTTAATTTTTTAATTTAATTAATAAAATATTCTTTCTCGAAGTAGAATATTTGCTAAAAACTCCACATTGAATATATAAATAATAAGAAAAAAATGCCCATAAGACCATCTATTAAACGTAATAATTATCATTTGTAATATTACTTTTCAATGTATGGATGTATCTATATTGTATTAAATGTACTATTATATACTCATGAATTTCTATAAACTTCGTAAACGTCAGTACAAAATGGGCTTACTATATAAAATACAGGTAGGCCATAATTTACTTAAAAACTCCCTTATTTAGAGTCTTTGATTTTAAGAGATGGACAATGAGATCAAAAGTTTAAATTATTTATACAGAGTCACACAAATATCTGCTCCAAACTGAGGTTATTTTATTCCAATAATTTTGAGAGAAGCCCGAAGTTCTTTTCTATCTACAATGAGAGGCTATAATTAAATTTGGGCCTATTTTTGTGACGCAAGTAGCAATTAGGCCTACTTAGTTTAACAAATCCACAAAAAATATGCAACACAGCTAGATAGATCTATGTTGATGAACCTGAGCAGGCAAATCAGTGAACTTATTGAATAGCCAAATACCTATCTTCTGACATTAAAAGAACCCAATAGCTTATCAAAATTTGCCAACTCTTTATTTAATTGGATTATCAAAGCATAAAATATTAACATGGGATACGATAAATAATTTGTTACCTTTTTCAACTGAACAGTGATTTTTCTGAAGGAATATTTTTGAAGGTATTTGCTGTATAATTATGACCTCTGAATATCTGAACACACAAAATTATATATACGTGTATATTTTAAAATTTTATATACATTTTATATATTTATATGGATAGAATATATGCTATAAAGATGAATATATACTATATAATATTTATGTAATATTATATAGTATACTCATATATTTATATTAAGCATATATATAATAAATATAAATATATATGAATATACACATAGCATAGTACATATACCTATAAAAATTATATATATATTATATTTTTGTTGATCTTACAGTGTAGCCAGTCAAGTAAAATGTATGGGATAGCAGAGAAAAAAAGTTCATTGGGTCCATATCCAGGTTCTACCTCAGACTTTGAGACTTAATTAAACTCTTAGATTCCCTATTGGAAAAGGAGATATTATCCTTAATTGCAAATGGCTGTGAAAATTAGAGATGAAAATATGAAATGTCTGCATTATCTGTTACAGTTGAGATATTTACTCAAGGCTGGGACTAGATTTTTTTTTTAAAGATTTTATTTATTTATTTGAGAGAGAGAGAATGAGAGAGAGAAAGCACATGAGAGGGGGGAGGGTCAGAGGGAGAAGCAGACTCCCCGCCGAGCAGGGAGCCCGATGCGGGACTCGATCCCGGGACTCCAGGATCATGACCTGAGCCGAAGGCAGTCACTTAACCAACTGAGCCACCCAGGCGCCCATGGGACTAGATTTTTGTCATTGAAGCACTACTGTTGAATTATTGGGGAAAAGTTTCCAAGCATATTTCTTCATCAAAGAGGGCAATATTATTTGTGTCTCATTGGTCCAAAGATACAGTAAAATACTTATTTTCTAGCTCCTTCAGTTTCATTTAAATTCATAGAGTAAACTTTGGATGGGTATCAGAAGTACTCTTGATTGATTGATTGATTGATAGCAATTTCCCCTCTCCTTAGAATTCTAGGTTTTTTTTTTTGTTTTTTTTTGTTTTTTTACCATTTATGAGAAAGATGCATTTAGAGCTTTATTCCAGGGAAAAATGTTGGATCCTTGTTTTCAGAGTCAAGCATCAAAAAGTTCTAGAATTATAATTCCATTGTGGTTCAGATATATTGGCATGCTGAAAAACAGAACAAGAAGACTTTTCTTTTCACTTATGTTTTTAAATGAACAAAAATAGTTCATTAGAAAGTTCAAGGATTCTAAACTAACAAAAAACGGGAAGTTTTTCTTGCAACAAAAGTTAGCTTAGAGGCGCCTGGGTGGCTCAGTCAGTTAAGCATCTGGTCTTGATCTCAGCCCTGGTCTTGATCTCAGCCCAGGTCTTGATCTCTGGGTTATGAGTTCAAGTCCCATGTTGGGCTCCACACTGGTCGTGGAGCCTACATACAAAAAAAAAAAAGAAAGAAAGAAAAGAAAAAAAATAGCCTAATCTGACTTTGGCACAATATCCATTTTATTTAATTTGTTGAATACCATTCAAACGCACAGACAAGCTATCATTTGGCCAAATACATTATTTGACAAGCTAATATCTAATATCCGTTTATCTCTAATCTTAATAAGTACCATTTTCACACATATGTCAGGGCTAGCTAAGTGTTAGAAGCCATGCTGCATTCTGGACAAATATGTTTGATGTGACATTTGTAGTCTTCATGGGGAGAAAGACAAATAGTCAAGTAATTACAGTACAGAGAAATAAATGCTATAAATAGGAGTCAACGAAGAACATGCAGGAACACAGACAATAGGCATGTAATCCAGTCTTCAGGAATCAGTGAAAACACTGAAGGACTGTTCATCTAACTCAAGTGTTAAATATTAAGGCTTGACATCCAAGTGAGTGGAGAATAAGAAGCAGGACATTCACAATAAAAGAAGTCACAAATGTAAGGGCCTACAAGAAAGACAACATAGTATTTTGGGAAAACTAAAAGGTGCTCAATAATATGGGATCACAGAATTCAAGGGAAAGACTGTTGAGCGAAAAGCAAAGAAAGAAAAAGACCAGTTCAGAGAAAAAGTTGTATACATTGTAAGTCATATTAAGAGTCTTTCCTCAAGCCTCTGCTATATAATGTAAAGGATCCTAAAAGGAATGTGGTCTGAAAAGCATCTACTGCACCAAATCTACCATGTGATATGACATGAAAATGCTGCAAAAAGAACTGATAGGTGAAAAACATGATTAAAAAGACTGGCTGCAATTTTGGTGAAATTCCAGTGAAGATGCCAGTGAATTAAGCAAGTAGCAGAGAGATATGAAGAAGTCGAGCAATTCTAAAAATGATAAAGTCAACAGAATTGCTCAGAACTCCTGCCTGATTAGATGTTGCCTTCTCCCATAAGTCAACTTTGACACTCAAATTCATGAGTTAAATAGCTCAGCCAATTAACTAGGTGGATGGTGGTGCCACCAGGATAATAAATCAGGACTACAGGGACAGATGGAGGTGTGGGTACTGAGTCAAAAAAAACCTGGGTTCAAACAGCTGGTTCGTGGAAGACATAAGACTACTTCCATCCATTAATCACTGAAGAGAATACAGAGGTAGACAAGCAAGTCCCTTTCCCAGAAAACCTAGCAAGCATTTATCATGTTTCAGAATGTGTTTCACAGCTACAAATAAATAGAGATTGGTAGAAAATGCATAATGCAATTGACTTAGGAATAATTTGCCTTTATCACCTTGAATGATCTATTTTTACAACTCTCAAAGCATTATATCAGAAGCCAACAAAGCACAGTATATAATGATCACCTAGAAAATCAGAAACACACACACACACACACACACACGGTGGATTTCAGTTCTGATGCCTGCTGTATACTACTAGATAGCAGGTGTTCAATCAAAATTGTTAATGTACTTTTAGTGGGTCTCATATCCTTTAAAAGCAGGTAATTAGAATTATTCACAGATACTTTGAAACCATGAATAATTCATTCCCTTCACATCAATAAAATAATTATTGAATATTTTTGTCCTTTGCTTTCTATTTCAATAAAATTACTCATGTTGTGGCACTGTCATAGGACTAAACTTTTTAAATATGCAAATTAACATGATCCCTAGTGGATGGAAGATGTTCAGCAGACTGAGAACTTTCCATAAGCTCCATTTACTTTTTTAAAAAGCATTTCAGGGGCGCCTGGGTGGCTCAGTCGTTAAGCGTCTGCCTTCGGCTCAGGTCAGGATCCCAGGGTCCTGGGATCGAGCCCCGCATCGGGCTCCCTGCTCAGCGGGGAGTCTGCTTCTCCCTCTCCGTCTCCCCCTGCTTGTGTTCCCTCTCTCGCTGTGTCTCTCTCTGTCAAATAAATAAATAAAAATCTTTAAAAAAATAAAAAAATAAAAATAAAGAAGCATTTCAGGGTTAAATATCTTTAAAAATATTCCATATCAATACATACACCAAATGCAGTGCATTGTCAGTCCTAACTAGATATTTTCAGTCCTATTTCTTATACAAGCCCTTAAGAAAGATGGCATGCTTATATATTTATAGATACGGATGTTTTAAAGTATTAAAGCACAATACTGTAAAATACTGTTTTTATATATTTGAGAAAAATGAGATATTTTCATTTTAATAGGTCAAAAGCAATCCATGATTATAAAATATAGACTTTAAAACTGTTAAAATTTTTATTTCATGAAAAAAGATTCTATTTAATTTGATAATAATAAGGTTTCAGAGTGCTACAAAATAAAACATACCAGATGGCTAATCTCTGAACCTTCATAATAAAATGCTTTTTTTTAATAATCTGATGGAATATACCAACAATGAGTTAAAGCAATTATATGAATATTAACTTTAAAATTTGTGCAATAACATTATAACCAAAAGTTGACATTTCTCACATTATCTATGGTGATGATATGTCATCTTCATTTATAAGGAGTTTGATATTACATTTTTAAAAGATTTGTTTATTTTTTTATTTTAGAGACAGAGAGAGTGCACAAGCAGGGTGAAGAGGCAGAAGGAGAGAAAGAATCTCAAGTAGACTCCCTGCTGAGTGCAGAGAACAATGCAAGGCTTGATCCCAAGACCTTGAGATCATGACCTGACCGAAATCATGACTTAAGCGGAAATCAAGAGTTGGTCGCTCAAGCAACTGAGCCACCCACATGCCCCTTGATATTACATTTTTTTTAAAAGGGATTCTTTATCTACATAAGACAATAAAGAATATATTATCTTCTAAAAATAAAAATCTTAAATAATTTGTTGTCAATATAGACATATTGTGAATGATTTATATGAACTACCAAAGCAAAACAAAATTTCCTAAAAATTATCTTAATTTTTTACCAAGTGCTTTTTATCTCCCCTTTCTCTCCCTGTCTCTCTCTCTCTCATACAAACACACACACATACACACACACACAAATACATATGTGTACCATTCATTTGTATGTATACATATATGCATACACCCTCTGTATGTGTGGGTGTGCGTTTGTATACAAACGAAAATACATACAGTGTACATACCTCATGGTGGAATTTTTAGGCTACAGTCTTCTAGAAAAACCCACTCTGAAATGCCTAAATATACAAATATACAATTTAAAAGTTTGGAAACATGGTGAGGAAATACAGAGCATTGTTAGGAAAATGCAGAGTAAATATATCTAGAAAGAGCCCTCCAGTAAAGTGGTCCCAAGCAAGGAAGGTAACTCTAAACCAAGAAGGACAAATTGAGCATTACTGCTCATTCCCAATTCATGCATGTGTACTAATTCAAGCAGTGTGCAGATTCAGCATTTGGAAATTCTTAAAAGTAAAACTTTAACAGAGATATTAATAACAAACATAATTGCTGAAGTATATGGTTCTTCATGTGTTTTCAGTTTGGGTGGTGAGCAAAGAAACCAGAATTTGTGAGACAAGATGAATATTCATAAAGCTAAATATTTTCCATTTACAAAGTGTTATATTTCTTCTATGATTTACATAAGCAGTTTACTGTTAATTCTCTAACCATATGAAATAAATTCTCGTTGGGTTATAGATACTAAGTTTTGAGGGCAGAGGGCTAGAGATTTTGGAGAAACCAATGATTTGTATTCTAACCTCTCCCTGGCATTCATTTACTATCCTGGATTATCTATTTTCACTCCAATTTTATTTCACACAGCCATTATTAGTGTAAAGTGAAGATTTGCTTTTTCTCGCCAATAGTTTCATTTGCTCACAGTAGGATTCTCTGAGTGAAGATCGGCTAAGTTCTCTTTATCATTCTCCAATATGACACACCTATTGTGCTGTCCTGGACAAGTCAGAGACATCTGCTTCCTATTCGTTGGGTGTATTTTTCCAACTAAAAACTACTTGAAAAGTCTATTTGCCCATTTCTTTTTGACCACCTTCAAAAATTCTTGGTGACGCCAGTTTTCTTTTACTGTATTGATGTCCTTAGATAAGAAACTCTCTGGGACTTCAAGGAAATGCGGCAATAGAGAAGAAAAGTGAATAAGGATTTGGAGAAGCCATGATTAATAGGGTGTGTATCAAACAAAATGGCCCAAGTTTAGAGACGGGTTGTTTAACAAGAGTTAAGCAAATGGAGACACTTTGGCCAATAGCCACTGTAAACTCAGAATTTACAGCACCTGGTAATCAATCCCAAGTGGCCCCAGTAAATATGATCCTAAGTGGGGGTGGCAGATTTTATTTTCCAAAATGGCTGCAAAGCTATTAGAATACCACATGCTTCTACAGAAATTTTCTATGCCCATTAAGAAGTGAAATCTATGTTCTCTCCTCTAAACCTTGGATGTATGTTTGTTACTGCCTCAACTATCAGGGTATAATGAAAATAAATGACACATGTGACAGCTTAGGTAGGTTATGAAAGGTGACACCACTTCCACCTGTCTCTCTCTCTGATGAGCTCATCTTTATAATCCAGTCACCATTACGAAGAATCCCCGGTTGCATGAAGAAGGTACGTGAAGTTATACTGGATGACAGACTCGGCTAAGTTCCCAGCCAACAATCAACATGAATTGTTAGACATGTAAGTGAATAAGGCTTCAGAAGATTCTGACCTGTAGGCACAAAGTTACCCTCACCCAGCCAGGCTTTGATCTTCTGGATGAGGTCCCAGATATAGGGGAGCAGAATCAAATCATCTCAACTGTGCCCCATTGGAATTCCAGACTTACAAAACCCAGGAGTGTAATAAATGGTTGATCTGCGCCACTATGTTTTGGGGTAATTTGTTAGGCAGAAATAGAAATTCAGAGAAAAGGGAAAAAAGGAGGATAAAAACTTTTCTGTCTAGTATAGGGGATGAATTATAAATATCTTATAAAGTCAGGCCAGTATGTCTTGATATGTTCCAGCATGCTATGGAGTTAAGTTGTCTTGAACAAAGTTGAGGTGCTACAATACTGCGGACTAGGAAGGTATTTGGAGTATCAGTCTTGAGGACACATGTGGATGTCCCTGTTAGCTCTTTGGAGCTATATAACTTAGTAAAAGTTAACCACAGTTTTCCACAGTGAAAGCAAATAAGTATTCATGAGTCCATACTAATATAAACAGAAGACTGAATAAATAAATGAGGAAGAAAAGACAAATCGTCCATGCAGAAGAATTTTGAATAATTTATATATTTAGCCCTCAAGTAGATGATGCTTAACTCCCCACCTATTAAGTGTAGGTGGAACATAGCGACTTCCTTCTAAAAAGTACTAGATAGAAGGGGGAGAAAAAAAGTAACTTTACAATAGAGACATCTCAGCCAGATGATCAGTGTTAATATCACTAGTAATAAGTCATGTTGACAGCATGTATCACTGATATGATAAAAATGCACTTCATTTCTGTGGTCTTCCTCCCTAAAGCCCATAATTCCACTCTAATTACGAGAAAGACCAACAAACCAAGACTGAAGGACAGTCTACAGAATGCCTATCCAGTATTCCTCAATATTATTAAATATTGTCAATATTATCAAAAATAAAAACAAAAATTGCCATAGCTTAGTGGATCCTCAGGAAACATGATGACTAACTGTAATGTGGTAACTTGGATAGGATTCTGGAACAGAAAAAGGACATTAGGTAAAAACTAAGGAAATATTAACAAAGCATGACTTTATTTAACAATAACATATCAATATTACCTCATTAGCTGTGAAACATATACCATACCATTTTAAGATAAGAGAGGAGAAACTGGGCACAGGTTGTATGGGAACTCTATACTATCTTTATAACTTCTGTATAGGTTTAAAACTATTCTAATTTTTTAAAAGCTTACTTTAAAAAAAAAACAGGGATTTTCACATTAAAATAATCAAAGTTATTGTTTATCTCTAGGGTCATTCTGAGACCTGGAAACGGGAATTAACTCTTGGTCCTTCATTACTTGCATACCCTCAGCCTGCAAGGAGGGGCAGGAGCCCAGGTTGCACACTGGGGCTTCCAGTGACAGTGGAGTTTTGAGTGAGAAACTCGTTCTGGAGAGTAAGGGGGGACTGAAAGCACAAAATCAACATGCTCCCTATACTCATCGCTTTACAGCATTCTCTGGTAGGGACAAACTTAATAAAGTAAGTACAGAAGTAAAAATAATTTTCTGATAGTTTTAGATGGATATGTTGCTCTGAGAATATGTTACAGAGGAAGTTTACCTTGTTAATAAAGACCCCTCTGAGAAAGGGATGGGTGAGCATAATCTGAAGAAAGAGTACAGATTAACTCAATGAAGTGAAGTGAAGTGGTGTTTAGGATGGGACTCATTCCAGGCAGAAGATCTAGCTCATGCAAAGACACTGTGGCAAGAAACAGCATACAAGGGATTGTAAAGTGGAAAACAGAGAATGACGGGAAGTCTGGAGCAAGATGTGTCTAAGCGAAGGTATCTGGGCGAGACCAGTAAAATCGGAAGAGCCTTCTGCTTGGGAGGTAAGCCACCCAATGTCAAGAGGCTGATGGAGGCTTGAAAGGCAGAGTTGATGCCAACATCCGAGCTTTTTCTAACATAGCACCTTGCCTCTCTACTAATGTCATCACCTAAATAAGGCTGCCATTGTTCTATTTATAAAATAGATGAGTTAGTAAGTGCCAATATTAAATCGAACGATTAAAAAGAAAAAAACAACAACTTTGGAGGTTAAGAACAAATTACTAAAATTGCCTTTTACTGAAACAGGAAAACACCAGGGCCACTTCTCTATTTGCTTGTGGCCCATCTGTTGCAGGAGAGTCCCTCTCTGGGTTTTACAGGCTGAGAAGTGACATTTGCATGAATTCAGACTTTTTCAGGCAGAGTCTGACAGATGCAAACTGGGTTTGTGTGATTGCTGGGGAGCTCCGTGAGGAGGGTGACTGATGGGAATGAGCTGCCGAGAATAATCAGAGCAGAAGGAGGGTTTGCAAAGGGCTGAACAAGCTCGGCAAAGCTCAGGTCATTGCCTCTGAGAGTTGAAACCTCTAAAGAAAGAGTTTTGCATATTGATTTCCTCATTCGTCTGCCTAGTGGCCTGGATTGCTAATTATGGGTTGGTGTCCTAGTCTCCGGCGAGACATATGCTAAAGATCTAAATAGCAAATTTGCCCTTACCCCATGCACACACACACACACACACACATTGACATGCACACAAGGTGTCAGATCTTAAAACAGATCTTATTATTTTATTTCTATATGCTTTATTAGACTTCTATTTTATTTACTTCTAAGATTTTATGAACTGTGTTCTAGAATCTTTTGCAATTGCAATTTTATCAGAATCCCTGTCTGCAGGGTAACCACTGTACTAAATTTGCTGTTTATCATTCCCAAGCATGTATAAATATATTACTGGTATTTTGATTGCTTTTAACGTTATAGAACACTGTACATAGCATTATGCTACTTTTTTATGCATAGCATTATAAGGGGTTATTACCCATGTTGATATGTTTTATTCATTTTTACTGCTTAATAGAATTAAGCAGTAAATACATAATGATTTAATTATAAACTTGCTGTTGGTGAACACAGAAGTTTCATGTCTTTTATCTCAGATCAATGTTTTTTTTTCCTAGAATTCAAACTTTATATTACTTTTGCCACAATAGTTACATTCATTTTGTGTTTGCACAGATAACATTTTTTTCCAGCCCTTTATTGGAATCTTCTTATGTATTTGCAAGATAGTCGTCTCTTACCAACACAAAACAGTTGGATATTTTTAAAAAGCCCATTCAGATGATTTCTGGCTCTAATTAGTGATATATTCTAATTATGTTTATAATTGCTTTTATATTTGGACTTAACATACCTAACACTGGAAATTTTTGTTTATTATTCTTTGCCTTTACTTTTTATTCCTGGATATTTTATGTTGATTTAAAAATTCACTACTTTTCTTTTTTTCATCTATGGATTCTTTTTTATTATCTAAATTAGCTAACAAATGGTACATCATTAGATTTTGGTGTAGTGTTCAATGACTCATTAGTTGCCTATAACACCCAGTGCTCATCACATCACGTGCCCTCCTTAATGCCCATCACCCAGTTACCCCAACCACACACCCACCTCCTTTTCCACAACCCTCTGTTTGTTTCCCGGAGTTCAGTCACTCATTGATTGGCTCCCTCCCTATTAGACTCTAAAAATAAAGTTTTAATTTCTATCCTTTAGAGAAAAACTTACATTAAAAAAATATACTCATTTATAAATCTTGCCCACAAACCTAGCCATTTCTATGCTTGACCAAAACAAAACATACATGTCAGCATGTTTTCAGCACTGAGAGATCTCTGGCTTGTTACTGTTAGTGAGAGCTTTAGTTTAACCTTTTCTTAAATAAACAATTAGTGTAGGGCGCCTGGGTGACTCAGTTGTTAAGCATCTGCCTTCGGCTCAGGTCATGATCTCAGGGTCCTGGGATGGAGCCTCGCATCACATCGGGCTCCCTGCTCCAGGGAAAGCCTGCTTCTCCCTCTCCCACTCCCCCTGCTTGTGTTCCCTCTCTCGTTGTGTCTCTGTCAAATAAATAAATAAAATCTTTTTTTAAAAATTTCAAAATAAATAAATAAATAAATAAAAGAAACATTAGTGTATTTAGCTCAGCTCAGCTTGTTCATAACTCCTCTGACTTCCTTCCAGGTTCCCTTTATTTCCGTTTAAGTGCATCATTTAATATTCTTTTGAGTGAATTTCTGGATGGATCTCTTTTACATAACTCTGAAAATTCATTCATCTTTCAAAATTAAGGGAAAAGTAAACTAGCTAATGTGTACCTAATTTTTCCCCAGCTCTGAAGATATTATCCTGTTATTTTCTGCTATTTATTTTTGTTGAGGAGAAGTTTGTTGTCAGTCTACTTAACTTGACTCTGTAATCATCTACCCCTCATTTTCTGTAGATTTTAAGATCTTCACTGATCTGTACTTTCACTAGGATGTATCTAAGGTATGATTTATTCTTATTTATTCCGCATTGGATTCAACCTCTGAGCTAAGGACCAATGCCTTCTTTCAATTGTGGAAATACAAACTTAAATCTCCCCTTAAATGTTTTCTATACCCTGCCTTCCATTTGCTCTTTCTGAAACACCTGCCAGATAGGCTTGGAATTTATAATCTGTTCTTCATCACTCTGAACTTCTCATCTATTTTTTTTATTTTAAATTTTCTTTGCCTCTTTTTTTTTTTTTTAAAGATTTTATTTATTTATTTGACACAGAGAGAGACAGCGAGAGAGGGAACACAAGCAGGGGGAGTGGGAAAGGGAGAAGCAGGCTTCCTGCCGAGCAGGGAGCCCGATGCGGGGCTCGATCCCAGGACCCTGAGATCATGACCTGAGCCGAAGGCAGTCGCTTAACCAACTGAGCCACCCAGGTGCCCCTTCTTTGCCTCTTTAAGTTGGGGTCTGGATGAATCCCTCACTGCTTCATTTAAAATCACTAATTTTCTCATTCACTATTCAGTTCGGAATTACTGATTACACACATGTTACTCTCAATTATATGTATATTACATATACTATATATAATACATACACAATATTTTTCTAAGAATTCTAGTGGTTATTTCCCGCCCACCCTCCAACTTCCACCCTTCCAGTTTTATTTCTGCTTTTCATTTCATTTAAAACATTGAATTCTTTTATGGGTAGGGTCTCTCTATTCCTCTAGTTGAACTAATTGTACTCATCTTTTTCTGAGTCTCTAGCCAAGTCTATAATAAAGTTTAAATATTATTATTCTACAAGTTTTAACAATTGTCTCTTTTCATAGAGTATTTTTTAATAAAGGTAGAGGGTCTTCCACTAACAGACTCATTCATTTAATATTCTTATTTTCATCTGCTTATTTTTACAGCCATTAAAACCTATTACACCAAGGGTCTATCCGTACTAGTTGAGACATGACAGCAATGCATCTTTAATTTACTTGTTCTTTCCACTCAGATTCCTGCACTTCATAGCTACATAACTGTGACTAATCTACCTAATGTCTCTTAGCCTCCGTTCCTTTATTAATGTTATGGAAATAGAAATACCTTCTTCACAATTCCTGTGAGAAACAAAAATGATTTTTAACCAACTGAGCCACCCAGGCGCCCACAAAAATGATTTTTAAAACTGTCCCTAACACAAGACAAACCCATATAATGCTGGTTCTTTACTTTCACATTCTTATTGTATTCATTTTACTTAGGATCTATATTCAGGACCAAGGAGGAAGTTATGGAGATGTCAGATTATTGACCTAAATCATTAACATTTCAATATATTTAACAGAATATTTGAGGTTGCTGCCAAGATCTTATTATGTTTATGAGTCTCAAGTTATCATTCAATAAACGTGGGAACTGAAATCTTTGTATGTACTTCGTGTAAGCATCTGTATGAGTGGGAAGGTGAGAAACGGGGAAGGAGGAAATGAGTCTTCCAATAAAGTCATTCCTTATAGCAACATTAGTGGGGGGGGGCACCTAATTTTGATATATTGTTTAAATGCCCTGCTGAAATTTGCAAACCTGGGAGATAAGGCCCAACATTCATTCAATAATTCACTTAGCAAATATTTCTTGGGCACCTTCTATGTGCCAAGCATTTCTTTCGATGCCGGAAATATAGAAGTAAACAAAACCATTTGTTATCATAAATATAAAAGCTAAGTTTGTTCACCTCCTAATTGCCATCAAGTACTCTTCTGCAGAAGGAAATCCCCAGGGTTTTTGTGGAAACAAGTACAATGTTAAATAATGGTTTGTTCTCCCTAAATCAGATAACACACATTTAGGCAACATCAGTAAGAGCATATGCTCTGTCTAACGGCAAACTTCTCCTCACAATCTTCCAGGCCATTACACATACGAAAGAGCAAGTTACGTTTCTCACACTATATTTAGTCCTATTTTAAAACAAACTAGGGCATCCTCAGGGTAGTAAGTGTTCTGATAGCCATAGGCTCTAAGAATATTTCATGGATCGAGCTAAATTTATCCTGGATAAAAGTGGACTTAGCTGTCATGTGAAAGCAGTTTTCAAAATCTTGAAGATACAGTAAAAGAAGGATTAGAAATAATCTATATGCTTCTGGAGAACATGATTAAAATTAACATCTGTCAGTATCAATACATTCAGGATAAAATGCAAAATATTACTTCAGCACAGTGGTTCTCAAAGTGTTGTCCTTGGACCACATCAGCATCAATCAGGGATTTGTTAAAAATGTAAATTCTTGGGGGCGCCTGGGGGGCTCAGTTGGTTAAGCGACTGCCTTCGGCTCAGGTCATGATCCTGGAGTCCCCTGCTCGGCAGGGAGTCTGCTTCTCCCTCTGACCCTCCCGATCCTCCCCCCTCTCATGTGCTCTCTCTCTCTCAAATAAATAAATAAAAATCTTTATAAAAAAAAATGTAAATTCTTGTATTTACTGAATCAGTAAGGCCCAGCAATGTGTGTTCTAACAAGCCAGGGCTTGTTTCTTTTTAAAAATTTTTCTAGCTTTATTGAGATGTAATTGACATATTAACATTATGTAAGTTTAAGGTACACAACATGATGATCTGATTCATGTATATATTGCAAAGTAATTACTTCAATAAGATCCATTAACACATCCATCATCACACATGGTTAGTATTTGTTGTGGTGGTGGTTGGTGGTGAGAACATGTGAGATGTATTCTCTTAGCAACTTTCAAGTACTCAATACAGTTAACTTTAGTCACCGTGCTCTATGTTAGATCCCCAGAATTTATTCATCTTGTAACTGGAAATTCATACCTTTGACCAACATACCTTCATTTCCCTCTACCTCCCACACCCTGAGCCCCTGGTAACCACCAATCTATTGTTTCTGAGTTCCACTTTTTTAGATTCCTCATGTAAGTGAGATCATATGGTATTTGTGTTTCGTTGTCTGACTTATTTCACTGAGCACAATGCCCTCAAAGTTCATCCATGTTGTCGCATATGGCAGTATTTCCTTCCTTCTTATAGCTGAATAATATTCCTCTGTGTGTGTATCATAGTTTCTTGTTTGTTTTTTTATCCATTCATCCAAAGATGAACACTTCCACTGTTTCCATGCCTTGGCTATTTATGAATCATGCTACAATGTACATCCCTCCAAGTGTTTGATGTGTATTACTACTGGAGATATACTACCCTAGCATGAACTTAGGACAAATTTACCCATTTCTCCAGACTGATCTCTTTTTACTTCAGCACATGTGCTTGTGTTCTAGCTTCACTGTACTTCTACACAAGCTTTCAAAATGCAAGGTCTACGTATATAATATTAACCCTTCTCAATCTTCCTTTCTTGACAAATTTCTATTCAATCTTTAACACTTATCTTCTTTGTTCCTTCAGTAGCTCCTAGTCAGAGTTACTTATCCTTTCTGGACTTCCAAAGTATTTTTACTTAACAACATTAGACAATTACCTGTTTGCCTATTTAGACAAGCAATCAGGTAAATGGTAATACCTGGATTTCTCGTTATTACATACTCATGATTACATGTGCTTTAACTGTACCTCTAGAGCGGTCCATTAAATGAGTGTTCCAAGTGACTCTTAACTGTCTGAATGGTTTGGGGAAATTTTCATGTCCACTAAGTACTGTAGAGGATCATGCAGAAAGGAAAAGTAGAGTCAGTATGGCTAAATGACCAGCAACTCTTCATAACAGTCCAGAGCCTTCATTCATGAGATTTTAGGCTAAGATAAAAACAAAAAGAAGGCTTAAGGAAAAATTTCCCGGAAAAATCTAAAGCCAGCAGCATATCTAATTGGTTTACTTCTGAGCCATATCACAAAGTTCAGTACAAAATGGTAACAATAATCCAGAATATTAAGAAAAAGTTGAAAATGCTTAAAATATCTTTCCATGAGCCCCAAAGGGGAGAAAGAAAAAAAAATCAGATTCTTTTCTGAGCCATAAATTTGCTAGGTGTTTATGCAGAATATAATTCAGCAGCAGTCAAGTTTATTCTAATAGGTAACAATGAAAGCTTATATTTATTAACCAGTGTCTGAGACCAGTATTTGAGAACACAGGTCTCCTTGGGAAACAATCTCAGGAAGGCGTAAAAAGGGAGTGTAAAAGCCAACATAGGGTGTATTAATGAGAAGGCAATTGCTGTGGGAGACTGGGGGTTCAGGTCCGTTGGGGATCTCTGCCAAGGCCTTTTTAGCATTTGACTCAACTGAGAGGCAAAATGGGGTATTTAATCATGAATCCTATCAAGTCATTAGCTGAAGACCGCTCCTCAGAGCCAATCATTTTCCTGGGACAGAGAAAGACCTCAGCAGAGAATGCACATCATGTGTTCCAGAAAAGCAAGGGCCAAGAGTATCTGGATGAGAGTTACCAGCTCCTGCTATAGACAAAGCTATCATAATCATGAACACATATTTTTACAAACATTACTTAATATACCCTTTTCAAGAACTCTATGAGTTAAGCATTACTATTATACTATGGTCTCCATTTTACGGATGAGGAAACTGAAGCAAAGAGAGGTTTAGTAATTGCCCAAGGCAGCAACAGGAAGAGTGGAAGTGACTTGGCAATCTAACCTCAGACTTCTTGTTTTCAAAATCCACCTGGGAATTGCTATCCACCCACCTGGTTGACCATCTTAGATCAATGAAGTTTATCAAATCTTGATTCTTCCCATCCCTATGCAAATGTATCTGTTTCTAGTAATGGGCCATTTTCTCCCGGAGCCCATGTCTAATTACAACTGTCACTCTTTCATGCTTACCAAATATTCCCATGGCAGTCAGTCACAGCATCTTCAGACAGTCACCTCCAGAAATACTTTTCTACCTACTAGACTTTACTCCTACTATTGTTTTCTCTTTTTAAAATAATTACACTATCTCCTTTGGCTTACATGTTTCAAAAAATCAGTATCATTTTACACCTCATCTTCTTTTCTCTTTGGCACCACTCTTGGTGAGCCCACTTTCTTGCAGGTGAAGCTGACAGTCATCCTCTTTGTTATTTTTCAGCTGACATAGACTTTGAGTGAAAATGCATCAAAGCAATATATATAAGACCATCAATGGCAAAGATGAATGTGAAATTAAGCATGAAAGACCTGAAAACAAAACAAAACAAAAACAAAACTCTTCCTAGATTCTGTTGCCATTTAAAGTCCATTATGAATGTTTTAACAGTTTTTTTCTATCTTAGATTTTTCTAGCCCCTATTTGACTATGACATATTCTACTAGAAAAACACATGCTTTAAGTAGTTCAATAATTTACTGAACTCACAGGTTAATACTATGAGACAATGGGCTGATTCAGTCAAACCTCTGGTTAGTTACCACTCAAATCAATGAAATAGAAAAATCTGTAAACACAGTCAGAGATGGTGAAGTGATTAGTTGCGTTTCCTGAAAGGCTTCATCAAAATATTCTGAGAATCCAAGAAACAGGGAACAAGGGTGCTTTATAGTCTATCCATGACCTTGGTTTTTTATTTCTCTGGTACAATTTAGTAGGATGTCTGCTTTGTTTTAACTATTTGGACCATGTTTCATTATTTATATAATAAGTTCTTGAATCTAAAATATTGTATTTCTCAATGAAAACTGCTGTCAGTTTTTTATTTTTTTTTTATTTCTCTGGTTTTTTATTTCTCTGGTACAATTTAGTAGGATGTCTGCTTTGTATTAACTATCTGGACCATGTTTCATATTTATATAATAAATTCTTGAATCTAAAATATTGTATTTCTCAGTGAAAACTGCTGTCAGTACACCTGCCTCAAATTTTTATTCCCAAACCTCCTTTGTTTTATATTTCATTACCTAGAGAAACCTAAACTCTGGTTAGCCTCAACTTTAAGGAAAAAATCCATAAAACATGTGTTATTGACAATTCTTTTTTTGTTTATCTGTATTTACCACCCACACTTCTACCAAGACCCTCACTAACTTTCTTAACTAATATTTTACATAAATCCCCCTTTTCTCAAAAAAAATAAAAAACAGTAGTGATATCAACTAGAGATATCTGTTTCCAATTAGATGCTATTTACATTCTTTGTGAAAAGACAAGGATAAGAAGACTTATACTACTTGCTTCAAATATATTACTCTCCAACTATAAAACAAAATTCATGGGCGACTGGGTGGCTCAGTTGGTTAAGCGACTGCCTTCGGCTCAGGTCATGATCCTGGAGTCCCGGGATCGAGTCCCACATCGGGCTCCCTGCTCTGCAGGGAGCCTGCTTCTCCCTCTGACCCTCCCCCCTCTCATGTGCTCTCTCTCTCTCATTCTCTCTGTCTCAAATAAATAAATATCTTTAAAAAAAAAAAATTCATTAATTCATCCTTTGAAATATTTTATGCACTTACTCAACAAATATTTGTTCGCTCTTTGTCAATTTCCAAATATTTTGTTAGTCACCGAGTCACTGAGGACTGTCAGCTTCACCTGCAAGATCATGAATAAAAGCAAACAATGTCCTGACTTCATGATGTTTACTGCCAAAAGAGTAGATAGACATTAATTAAGTAATCAGAGCAAGAAGTTTTAAATTTCCAAAGTTATCAGCATTAAAAATTGAATTATTTGGGGCTATGAGCATATACAATAGGAATTTTAGAAAGTCAGGAAAATCTTGGTGCATTTAGGAAAATGATAGCTTAGTTGAGATCTAAAGGATGAAAAAGCATTAGTTAGACAAAGATGGAAAAAGGAAGGCAGCAACCTCTTCGACCTCAGCCGCAGCAACTTCTTCCTAGAAACATCACCAAAGGCAAGGGAAGCAAGAACAAAAATGAACTATTGGGATTCCATCAAGATAAAAAGCTTTTGCACAGCAAAAGAAACAGTCAACAAAACCAAAAGACAACCGACAGAATGGGAGAAGATACTCGCAAATGACATAGCAGATAAAGGGCTAGTATTCAAAATCTATAAAGAACTTACCAAACTCAACACCCAAAAAACAAATGATCCAATCAAGAAATGGGCAGAAGACATGAACAGACATTTTTCCAAAGAAGACATCCAAATGGCCAACAGACACATGAAAAAGTGCTCAAAATCACTGACATCAGGGAAATCCAAATCAAAACCTCAATGAGATACCACCTCACACCAGTCAAAATGGCTAAAATTAACAAGTCAGGGAACGACAGATGTTGGCGAGGATGCGGAGAAAGGGGAACCCTCCTACACTGTTGGTGGGAATGCAAGCTGGTGCAGCCACTCTGGAAAACAGTACGGAGGTTCCTCAAAAAGTTGAAAATAGAGCTACCCTACGACCCAGCAATTGCACTACTGGGTATTTACCCCAAAGATACAAATGTAGGGATCCGAAGGGGTACATGCACCCCGATGTTTAGAGTAATGTCCACAACAGCCAAACTATGGAAAGAGCTAAGATGTCCATCGACAGATGAATGGATAAAGAAGATGTGGTATGTGTATACACACACACACACACACACACACACACACACACACAATGGAATATTATGCAGCCATCAAAAGGAATGAAATCTTGCCATTTGCAATGACATGGATGGAACTGGAGGGTGTTATGCTGAGCGAAATAAGTCAATCAGAGATAGACATGTATCATATGACCTCACTGATATGAGGAATTCTTAATCTCAGGAAACAAACTAAGGGTTGCTGGAGTGGTGGGGGGTGGGAGGGATGGGGTGGCTGGGTGATAGACATTGGGGAGGGTATGTGCTATGGTAAACGCTACAAATTGTGTAAGACTGTTGAATCACAGACCTGTACCTCTGAAACAAGTAATACATTATATGGTAAAAAAAAAAAAAAAAAAAGAAGAAGAAGAAGAAAAAGAAAGCGGGGCGGGAAAAATGAAGGGGGGGAAATCGGAGGGGGAGATGAACCATGAGAGACTATGGACTCCGAGAAACAAACTGAGGGTTCTAGAGGGAAAGGGGGTGGGGGGATGGGTTAGCCTGGTGATGGGTATTAAAGAGGGCACGTACTGAATGGAGCACTGGGTGTTATATGCAAACAATGAATCATGGAACACATCAAAAACTAATGATGTAATGTATGGTGATTAACATCACATTAAAAAAAAAAAAGATGGAAAAAGGAAACTCTAGTGGAAGGAAACAGGTTTAAGTATACTATGAAGCAGTAGAATACTGGGAAATTCTCCGGGATTGAAGAAAGCTGGAGGAGGGTCAAGGGTAGATGCAGGTTAATTGGCTAGGAAGTCATTGAAATATTTCACCAAACTCAAAGGATTCAGATAATCACATGAGATAACATAGATCTGGGTAAAGTCCTAGGTACATTGCAAATGATGAATGCTACCTGTTTCTAGCGTTGCTATTATAAAAAAAAGTAATGTATATGTTTTGTGCAAAACTTTTTTTAAAAAACATTTTACATACTTTCTCAACTCACAAACTAGGAATGTTTTTAAATAAAAATGCCTATTTGGGAAAATTAAATGAAGAGAAAGATAAATTAAAAAATAACTGCTATGCTACAAGATATATGCTGATGTATTCCTGTCTTTTGGGGTTCTTCTTTTATCTTCTTATAACATTATGGTCACACTGTTTGCACTGTACCAAAAAAAATCTAAAAAATGTTATGAACATTTAATTCCCTATCTCATTAAACATGTTATTTTTTAATATCTTACCCTTCTTACCATCTACTTTAACTAAAATGTATAATGGCTTTTTCAGTTTTATTCTTGAACATTTTTTAGTGCAGTGAAGAAATGGTACAATACCCTAGTGTTCTTCCAGAGGGAGAGCAACTACACCTGGGGGAAAACGAGGGAATTAGAGAGACACGTGGAGATGTTCCAAATGTGCATTTTCTTAATAATTAGCACATCACATACCTACTTAGCATCTCATAAATAATCATAAAGTATGTATTTAATGAATCATTTTAGTTTGCACTGTCAGAGGTTAACAGGAAAGCAAAATGGTTTGCTTATTTTAAAAATGAGATGCAGTTGTTCTTTGGGTATACTGTGACTAAAAAATAATGAAATGCAGCAAATAAGCATCCATCACACTAGTTTTAAAAACACTGATAGCAATAGATATATATGTATACATATCTGTCACATCTTTCAAAACACCCTATATTTATATATGTTAAAAAATAGCTATCTATATACATTTTTGTTGTGACAAGCATATGAATATGCATGCATACTGTGATTGTACATTTCATTTTTAATCCAAACCTTTCTGTCAAACGCTTGTCCCAAGCTGCATTTTGATGGTATACATTTTTCCCTTTTTCTACCCTATTAGGAAAGAGACTTATAAAACCAGGGACCATCAGTATTTTTACCTTCAACTACCTTGTTAGAATACTCTTCTATCTTTTCCTCATCTTAAAATATTTTATCTCTTAGGTTAATTCATCTATTCATCTGTGTAAAATGTTTCACAACTAATTGTGTTAGAATGACAACAATTTATGATTTTTTGTGATTCTGTAAGTTGACAGGGCAGTTCTCTTGCTGGTCTCACCTAGGCTTATTTATAAATATTTAGCCAGCTTTGCTAGAGTAGGATGGTCTGAGATGGCCTTGCTCAACATGTCTGGGATCTCAGCTGGGACAGCCAAAGAGCTGAGATTAATGGGCTTCCCTTTCCACATGGTCTTTCATCCTAGTCTTTATCCATAGCATGACTGGTCAGTTTGTAGAAAGAGAAAGCCCCAGATGCAGGGCATCTTCAGATCTGGTTTTGAAAGTCAAACGACATCTACCACACTCTATTGGTCAATGCAAGTCCTAAGACCATTCAAGGCATGAGGAAATAAATTCCACCTCTTGATATAAAACCTGCAAAATATTGTGAGCATATTATTCTATTTACCACAAGATTATGTTGGAGTAATAAAATGAGTAGTCAAATATACATTTTTGCTAAACGGAGTTACTGATTGTTAACCCCCACTTGCCCTGGCTCTGAGATCTAGAAAAAGATGAAATGGAACAGAGAATGTTCACCTGCATCTGTGATAAGGAATCTTGATACACCTCTCAAATTCAGTATTAAAAAGCCCTAGCTCTCTCTAGAATAACTTTATCCTTTTACTGAAACAGAACACCAGGCACTTCTCTATAAAACTGTTTCATCCACATCACAACTCTGTCTTCCCTAAAACTCGTTGGAATGTAGTCCCAAGATCAGGATTCCCTTGTCTCATGATCCTTTGTAATCATCTTACGTGCCATTATAATAACATTCCAGGCATGCCATCTTCCTGTTTAATTCTCTTCTCTATTTCCAAAACCAACTTCTCTCTCATTCTCTCTTTTAAAGCATTATGTGCTCTGATCTGCAAGAAATTATCAATTACTTTACTGTTTTGATATATTCTTCTTACCCCAATATTTAAAAAGAATCTTTTAGAGGTTGTGATATTTTTTAAATAGGTTTTTGAAGATAGGGACTACTTTGAGTCTCTGATTCCACCATTTACATGGCCTCCTGATTCCTGAGATTTTAACTGGGAAGACATTATCCTCAGAATGCCAACTTTTGCATGAATGGAGCAAAATTTTGTTTACAGAACTGTAGCTGGCTGTAAAGAAAAAAGAAAAAGAAAAGAAGAAAGGAAAAAGAAAAAAAAAGAGGAACAGATCCCAGTAAAGATTTAGAAACAAAAAGCATTGGGAACAGAAAGCTGGACAAATAACAGAGCTGAGATCTGGCATCAGGCACTGATCATGCTGAGTGTTGAGGGAAATCTTTTGTTCCCTATTTCTCAACACTGAGGAAAAGTGTTTCCATAGGATGTCTCTTGCTATAATTATTCCAAGTGATAACATTTTTAAAAAGATGCTAACCATGTTTGGTTTTTTTTAAGTTACAGATAAAAGGCTGAAATAATATTCAATTTATTACAAAGAATGAGTTTGTTCTAACGTTCGGTACCACCACTTTTATGACCTAGTCGCTGCCAGGTAAATGTCATGGGGGGAAGAATGGGTTTTACACATGCTCTAGAATGTGAACAAATATGTATCCACATGGATCATATGCCTTGTTTGTGATGGGGCACAGTAAATCTTGGGAAGTGCATTTCTGTCATTTCTACTAGACAATCTACAAGTAATGCACAGGCTTATTCAGATTATCGATGTTTTCATGTGAGAGTTTTGGCAAAATGGTGTCTCTCAAGGAATTGGTCCATTTCACCTAGGTTATCGAATTTGTGGCCACAGTGTTGTTCACAGTATTCCTTTATTATCCTTTTAATATTCATGTGATTGGTAGTGGCGTTCCCTCTTTCACTTCTGATATTAGTAATTGGTGTCCTCTTTTTTTATTTGTTAACCTAGCTAGAGGCTCATCAATTTTATTGATCTTTTCAAAGAACCATCTTTGGGTTTCACTGATATTATTAATTTCCTGTCTTCAATTTCATTGATAACTGCTCTAATTCTTATTATTTCTTTTTTTCTACTTGTTTTGAATATAATTTGTTCTTTTTCCCCCTAGTTTCCTAAGGTGGGCACAAATTATTGATTTTAGATTTTTTTCTAATATATGCATTCAATACTATAAATTTCCCTCTAAGCACTGCATTCACTGCATCCTACAAATTTTGATAAGTTCTATTTCCATTTTCATGAGTACAAAATATATTTTTTAATTTCCCTTGAGTTATCTTCTTAACCCATGTGTTATTTACAAGTGTGCATTTAATCTCTATATATTTGGGGGTTTTCTACTTATCTTTCTGTTATCAATTTGTAGTTTAATTTTAGTTCCTTCTGAGAGCCAATATATGATTTCTATTTCTGAAGTTTGTTAAGGTATGTTTCATGGCTCAGAATGTGCTCTATCTTGGTGAATGTTCCATGTGAGTTTAAGAAGAATGTGTTCTCAGCTCTTGTTGGATGAAGCAGTCTACAGATGTCAGTTATATCCAGCTGATTGATGGCACTGTTGAATTCAACTATGTCCTTACTGATTTTGTGTCTGCTGGACCTGTCCATTTCTGATATTTTCCAACTATGATAGTAGATTCATTTATTTCTCATTACAACTCTATCAGTTTTTCACTCTAATAGTTTGACATTCTATTGTAAGGCACACCCACATCAAAGGTTCTTACGTCTTTCTGGAGAACTGCTCCACGTATCAATATGTCGTTCTCTTCTTTATCCCTGTTAACTTTCCTCAATCCATTTACTTCTAATCTATATGTGTGTTTATATTTAAAGTGGGTTTCTTAAAGACAATCTATAGCTGGCTCTTGTGTTTTGATCCACTGTGACGGTATCTTTCTTTAATAAGTGTATTTAAACCATTGGCATTCAATGATTACTGATACAGTTATTGATACATTGGTATTGACATACTTGATATACTGATACAGATTAAGATCTACTATATTTGTTATTGTTTTCTGTTTATTTTCCTTTTCTTCCTATTTTTGTCTTCTACTCTTTTTCTGATGGCTTTGAGTATTATTATTTTATCCCATTTTCTTTCCTTTCTTAACACTTAAGTTATATATATATATTTTTTTACTCCTTTTAGTGGTTGCCCTAGAGCTGTAATATACATTTACATATAGTCTAAGTCTACTTTCAGATAACACTATACCACTTCACAGGTATTACGAGTACCTTATATTAACAAAATAATCCTACTCTTCCCTCCTATCTCGTGTATCATTGCTGTCATTCACTTTAATATAAGCAATATATAAGCATATATAAGATGATATATGTAGGCATACATAATAGAATACATTGTTGCTCTTATTCCTTTTTTTTTTTTTAAAGATTTTATTTATTTATTTGACAGAGAGAGACAGCGAGAGAGGGAACACAAGCAGGGGGAGTGGGAGAGGGAGAAGCAGGCTTCCCGCCGAGCAGGGAGCCCGATGCGGGGCTCGATCCCAGGACCCTGGGATCATGACCTGAGCTGAAAGCAGACGCTTAACGACTGAGCCACCCAGGCGACCCTGTTGCTCTTATTCTTGAGCAGACTGCTACCAGTTGGATCAATTAATATGAAAAATAAAAGTTGTTATTTTCCGTCTTCATAATCTTCCTTTCTTTATGTAGACCTGACATCCGACCTACAATATCATCCTTCTCTCTAAAATATGTCTTTTAACATTTCTTGTAAGACAGGTCTACTGGCACAATTTCTCTCAAATTTTGTTTGAGAAAGTTATTGTTCTACTTTTGAGGACAACTTTCAAGGAGTACAGAATTCTAGGGGTTTTTTTTTCCTCTCTCTCTCTCAACACATTAAATATTTCACTCTACTCTCTTCTTGCTTGCATGATTTCCAAAAAGTCAGATATAATTCTTATCTTTGTTCTTCTGTAGTTAATGTCTGTAGTTAAAATCTGTCTCAAGATTTTTTTCTTCATTTTTGATGTTCTGAAGTGTGAAAATGATATGCCTAGATGTAGGGTTTTGGGGAGGAGGGAGGCATTTATCCTGCTTAGTGTTCTCTGAACTTCTTAGACCTGTGGTTTGGTGTCTGACATTAATTTGGGGAGAATTTCAGTCACTATTGTTCCAAATATTTCTTCTGTAACTTTCTCTTTTTGCTCCTTCTGGTATTACTATTACATGCATATTACATTTTCATAGTTGTCTCACTATTCTTCAATATTTTATGGTGGTGGTGTTTTTTCCATTGCTTTTTGGTTTTAGGAATTTCTACTGTCATATTCTCAAGCTCAGAGATTCTTTCCTCACTTGTGTCCAGTCTACCAATAAGCACATCAAAAGCATTCTTCATCCCTCTTACAGAGTTTTTGATCTCTAGCATTTCTTTCATTTTCTTTCTGAGGATTTCAGTCTTTCTGATTACATTACCCATCTGTTCTTCCATTCTGTCTACTTTATCCATTAGAGCCCTTAGTATATTAATCATGGTCTGGTATTTACAACATCCCTGCCATGTTATATTCTGATATTTGCCCTGTCTCTTCAAATCATGTTGTTTTTTGTTTGTTTTGTTTTTACTTTGAGTTTGTTTCTTGAGAAAAGGACATGATGTATAGGTAAAAGGAACTGCTGTAAATAGACCTTTAGTAATGTAAAGGTAAGATGTGGGAAGAAAGGAAGTATTCCACAGTCCTGTGATTTTTGTCTCAGTCTTTTAGTGAGACTATGCCTCTGGACTGTCAACTTCACCAGTGTTTCTCAGTTTTTTCTCTCCCACCCTCCCCCTTAGGTGGGACAGGGTGGCTAGACTGGGCTGGAGTTGGGTATTTCCCTATCTCTAGGTCAGTTAAGCTCTCATAGCACACCAGCAGGTTAGACTCCCTCTATGAATGAGTACCCTCCTGAAGTTTTTAACTCTCAGACTTACCCACACTGAGTCTCCCACAATTGGTCAATCGTGGTGCAGGTTTTCCTACCCTGACACTGATTCCCTACCAGTTTCTGCTTGTGAGTCTGTGCTCTGGAAAACCTTCACTCTCTGTATTAGCAGTCTCCAATGCTGGGGGCCCACATGTTGTCATGTCCTCATGAGTCCTACAAGAACTGACTCATGTCTCATGAGTCAGAAAAGAATTGACTTTTTAGTCTGTTCAGCCTTTTATTTGTCTTAGGATGTTGTGGCAATTTATAAGCTCCTTACATGCAGAACCAGAAATTACTTTGTCTAATTTATTATTTGATAAAAAAATAAATCAGGGTTTAATCTTCAAACTTCAGATGGGAAAATTAAGTGTTAGATGCTATGAAAATTGCCTGGAGTCATAAAATTATTACAGATCTAAACTGGAACTAGAATTAAAGACCTCAGATACCTAGCCAGAGTTATTCTTACAAAACCTAAAAGTTTAAAAGATATTTATTATTGATTGATCTTTCTATGGTCCTCCTCCCTGATTTTCTTCCCCTTTCAACTTTTCTTCTTTCTCTTATTCTATGGTATCCATAATTAATCAATTAATTAATTTATCAACACTTGAATTTAGCAAATATTTATTATATAACTGCAGTTGTACAGCAACTATGCTAGAAATTTGGCACAAAATAGTGAGAAAAATAAGCAGGGCCTCTATAATATTGGAGTTTATAATTTAATGGGGAAAGTTATATAAAATATAGAATCACACAAATCAGAAAATATAATTTTGATAAATTTCTATAAAATAAGTACATGGTGTGTACAGAAGATAGTGAGGGCTGTCTTAAAATTGAGTAACTGAAATGAAATATGGAGGAAAAATATCTAAAACAGGGTGCCTGGGTGGCTCAGTCAGTTAAGCGTCTGCCTTCGGCTCAGGTCATAATCCCAGGGTCCTGGGATCGAGTCCTGCATCGGGCTCCCTGCTCAGCGGGGAGTCTGCTTCTCCCTCTGCCTGCGCTCTCTCTCTCTGTGTCAAATAAATAAATAAAATCTTTAAAAAAAAAAAAATACCTAAAACATGTGCCAAGTACTCTTCTAAATGTTTTACATATTTTTTTTCATTTATACTTCACAAAACTCCCACCAATATAATAAATGTTCTCACTCACTCTTTCTTTCACTCTTGCTCTCTCTCTCTCACACACACACACACACACACACACACACACACACACGAGACCAAGGCAACAAGATAATTTAAAACTTGCCAAACATCATATAGCTATTAACTATGTGTCACTCCATAAGCCGTATTTTTCACTGAAACAATACCTTTAAAAGTAGAAAACTGAGGCAGAGAGAACAAGATTTCTCTGTAATGGCCCAATTAACATTTTGGCTGGATGATTATTTGTTGCGGGAGGCTGCCCTGTGCATTGTAGAATGTTTAGCAGCGTCCTTAGACTTTACCCACTAGATGCCTCCCTTCTTCAGTTGTGATGATCAAAAATGTCCTTGATTTGAGCGGAGGAGGTCAAATCCATCCCAATGAAGGACCACTGATATAGAAGGACTTTGAGGGTTTTCTTTTCTGCTGAAAGTGGCTTAATATATAGATTGATCAATAAATCAATATGTATGTTAGTGCTCCTTATAAAAGAAAGAAAATAACCACTTATTACCCATTTTTTCTTCTCAATTCTCTCATCCCAAGCCTAATCACTATGAGGCATACAAAAAGCCTAGGACAGGTTTTATATTACATGTTGTGAGGAAAGCTATGTCATTTCTGTAATTAAAGACTACCCACTATTGGAACTCAAACCTAATATAAGAGAGGTGGGTGTTTATTTTCAGTTCAATTTTAAATATGATGTGAATTTCATTCAAAAATATTTATGTTTTTATGTGCTTTTTTGGAATGCTGGAAAATATAGTGAATCATCCTAAGTCTTAATTCCCAATCTATCAGAAGAGAACCGAAAACTAGTGACTACGAAACATTCAAGGTTGTCATCTAGTGGTGACCAGCAAGCTACAGGATTGTGACCCAAAAATATTGCCTACAGTATCACTTGCTCACTATCTTCTTTCTCCTCTTTATAAATCTGAAACATCTGTTATATAATTATTTAATACATCTTTTGAGGAAAAATATGATGAATTACTTGTCTCGGTATATTTCCTCCTGCAAAACAATACTTATTCCCATTTAAAAGAAAAGTAGTTGAAGAATACTAATTCCAAGATTGTTTATATTTAATGAAAATCTTGAACATTTATCATTCTTATTTAGATAATGGGAAATAATAGCATGCCTTCCTGAAAACAGAAGATTCAACATAATCACATTACATTAGTTAGAGATCACAGAAGATAAATTTTAGCATATGTCAATGTTGCACACCACCCAGGCATATTTCATTAGTCAAAGGCACAGAAAACTGCCAATCACAGTAACAACTAACTTCTTTTAAAAGCCATTCAACTGAGTTTAATTATGATTAAATATATTTGAACTGAAGGAACATTAAATACACAAACGCCTTCTGGCAATCTTTTTAGAGTCTGTGGTGAATAGTTTCTGCTCAATAGGAAGAAACATTTTTATGTATTCCAAAAAATAAAATAAATAATATAAAATAAAATTAAAATGGAAATCTGGTTACATTCAGTGAATTTTTCTTGGCAGAAAAATAGCAAATGGAAATGCCCAGCTCTTATAGGGCAAGCAGATTAGTAACACTACCATTCACCTCAAATCAGGAACCTCAAAGACAGTCTTGATTCTTCTATACAGTTCTTGTCCACCAATGCAAAAAGTTAACCAACATAAACGAAAAATCACAAATTCCATGCATGTTGCTTATGATCCATCTTTTTCTTTCTACCCTT
Organism: Neomonachus schauinslandi; assembly: GCF_002201575.2. NCBI lineage: Eukaryota > Metazoa > Chordata > Mammalia > Carnivora > Phocidae > Neomonachus > Neomonachus schauinslandi. The sequence goes on along the minus strand of NC_058418.1, from coordinate 35,502,593 downwards.
GATCCCACTGGTTTTATTGTTTAGATCATCAATAATTTTCCTTAGGGCTTCTTTAACAAAATAACTGGGTTTTTCACTTCTCTAAATTCTCTCTTTTCCATCCTTAATTCATTTTCCCCAATAGAAAAGGGAAATCTGAACATGGTTTTACTCTTCAAATGTGCCTTGCAGAAGTTTAGCATAGCTGAGGAGGTGCTTCTGGGACAGTCAGTGGGAGTTTTTCTGATATGGTGATGTTGGCGTGGGCAAAAAATGACCAAGTTGCAGAGGGGAGGTTTAACAGTCGTGCGCCCCCCCCCCCCCCCCCAATATCAGTCACAGCAGCTCCATTCTTCTTTCTCCATCAAGAATTCCTTTAGGCAAATGATTCTACAGCAAGCAGTCTTCACCATCATCATCAACAACAGGAGCAGTATAAGGAATAAAGCTCAAAGGTCATACTGCTCTGACTCCCACCTGATTTCCATTCTCTCTCCCCCCCATCCTTCTCCCTTTTTATATCTCTCTTTCTCTCTCCCTCTATCTCATCATATTCTTTCTTTCAATGCACATTTCCTAATACTCCACCTGCTGTCCATTTGGTACTTCATTTTTAAGCAATTTAGAATTCCCTCAAAACAAACTGTTATTTTTTGTATCTATACCCTGGAATCTATTATTCCCATTATGTGTAGTTAGTAAACACCTCCATCTTCTTTTGTTTTGGATATCCAGTTGGCTTCTATATCTACTTTTTAAGCGAGCTAACCATGAATTTGTCACCTTGTGTTCAAGATGACTTTCCTTATCCATGTAGATAAGGTGAATCACTTATCCCTTTTATCTCCTTGTTTAAAAAAAAAAATCAATGTGACTAATACATGCTTTATTGTTTTTTCTTTAGATATTCATTTATAGTAAACAACCTGTTAAGATATTATTTTAGGTCTTTACTTAACTGCTTGTCTAATCTGGCTCAATGACTCTGTTGAAATAAATCAAAAAGTAAATATTTCAGGGCGCCTGGGTGGCTCAGTTGGTTAAGCGACTGCCTTCGGCTCAGGTCATGATCCTGGAGTCCCGGGATCGAGTCCCGCATCGGGCTCCCTGTTCAGCAGGGAGTCTGCTTCTCCCTCTGACCCTCCCCCCTCTCATGCTCTATCTCATTCTCTCTCTCAAATAAATAAATAAAATCTTTAAAAAAAAAAAAAGTAAATATTTCATTTGTTCCAGAAAATATATTGCTTCAGACCTCCAAGATTCCAAATACCCACCTTCTATATTCTTGACCACTGTATAACCTCAAGAGCATGGGAAAAGACCAATCCAGGAATCAATCAATGTGACACTCTCTGCTCCCAAGTGATGGCATTCAATTAGAGCCTAACTTCTGTGTCAGAAGGTTTGGGAGATGCCCGTTAGACACAATGTACTTATAAACTGCTGGTTTTATCAAAGAGGGTATTACATTAGTTTGGTAACTGCTTAACATTAGTATATTCTCAAGTAGCTGAAATAATATGTTGTAATCTTAAAAAAAAAACCAATATACTATGATTGGTATAAGGGAGAAAAAATTGTTCTATAGTCTCTCAATCATACTGGATGAGTTGCACTGAAATCGGTGCTATTATTAAACTTCATGATAGAGAAATTTAGGGTTCTTTTGTATTTTTCTCTATCCCTATCTCCCCTCTTCCCTCATCCCAATTTAGGGATCATGCACAACTTGGATTATAGAAATGTTTATATTAGATTCATGCCATAAGAAAGGCCAGATATTAGCAAAAAAAAAAAAAAAGTTTTTCTTATAAAGAGATAATGTTGAAGGAAACTGAAGAACCTATAGAAACTTCTCAACTCTATCAAGGAGAAAACCAGATGGAAGAAAGGGACTGAAAATAACCCACGGCAGAGGGGTGAGGTGAGGGAAACCAAGAAGCATGTATATGTTGGGTGGAGCAGGAAAGAACTGGGAAGAAACAAGAGAGGCAGCCCTGGCAAAAGGGAATTTGTAAGCATCAGATACATTGGTGTCCAGATGGTCCCACTGGGGATCCAAAGAGAGAAGAACCTTTGTACATCATATTCTGAATTTTGTGTCTCTGCATTATTGTCTAATAATTGCATTTTCCTCCTGGCAACAGACTGTACCTTCTAACTAATGCATATTTAAACAGTTTCAGAGAATATGTCAATGGAAAACATAATCATAATGGGCCAAAAGTAAAATCCTGCTTTTCAAAGAACATACTCACACTCCTTCCTAAGTTCATATTAAATTCAATATAAAATTCAAATTTTCAGAAATGTATATGTCTCCACATTACATTTTCTTTATTGGTAAAATAATTATACATATTTTTATATAAAAACACAAACTATTTGTAATCACAGTTTGGATCTTTATCCAGTGATTTTAATCAGTTGAGATAGGCAATATTATTAATTCAGATTCTTAAAACATCCTTTCTTTTTAAGGGAAAAAAAAAAAACTCTCCACGTTCTGCAAGGTGCAGCCTCCAAGTGATTTTATACTTCATCTGTAGTAAATGTAATCTTTTTGCCTGGTCTTTAAAACACCATAGGGAATTGCAGGAATCACTGGTTTACTGATGACTACAAGTGATGGACCTATATTATATTCAAACTCAGTTCTCTGAAGGGCTTTTATTGTTGGTCATTATTTGAGCACAAATGAAGTTCTTAGCTATTTGGTGGTTCCTAGCCATCATAAAATAGGACAGACATGGAATCATGGATAAATACATCCCAGAGTGGAAATAAAAAATCATGTGGTCTAGGGATAAGCAATGCATTCCAATCCCACATCAAAATTGTCCATAAGCAGAAGACCCCTTTTTATAGGCCACATGCACAGGTCTTACAAACACATACTCTAAAATGCACAAATTTAGAGACTTACGGCTGGCTAGGTAGAACATCTCTTTAGAAAAGGGCCTGGGAAAGAGTTTTGATTACTGTCTAGGCATGTACTAAACTTTTAGATGGCATGCATATATTACCCACAGAAATGAGGAAGTCGGTCAGTTGAACATATTCCCATTGTTTTAGAAGCCTGTTCACTGCTGTGATGTTCTGGCAACTCCATGGTCTTCCCACTGGTCTTGGAAGAAAGATTCTATACATTTAGTAAGCCAATTAATATGAAAAATGTAATGTCTCATGTCTACAACATGTTTACAAGTTTCCATTTTGCAGGTGATGGAGATGCCTTTAGGACACAACTGTTTAGGAATCATTGTGTTTGTGGGACAAGTCAGAAGAACAGAAGTAAAAAAGAACTTCAGGAAAGATACACTGATCAGATACTGATTAAATGATAATCCCATCAACCACACAATTTAATCAAATAAAATTGTGTTTGGCATTGTTCTGGACTCAGTATAGCAAAGAGCTCTACACATAACATAATGACACAGTAAATATTAAATATATGTTAATATTAAAATTGTAGTTTTAGCCTTAACTGGTAGGTTATTTGTGATGGATTGATAGTCCGGACTGCTAAATGCGGGAAGATTAAGGAGCCCTGTCTCCTGTCACAATACAAGCCTGCTGAGATAAGATTACTGATGTCTGTCAAAGGAAAAGGAAGGAAAGTGCTGCAACAGTTTATAATCTGAGGAGGTGGAAAAATAGGTAGATTTATTTCAAGAGAGTGAGATACTCTCTTGGTAGAAATACGGCAGACGTAAACCAAATATAGTCAGATCCTAGTCAGATACAGTACAATTCCATTTCTGCCTAAATGGGAAATTTAATACAAGACATCTTAGGAGCACAGTATAGAAGTCTTCATATCTGTCTGATGTGTCTCGGGAAGGTTTCACAGTAGAAGAAACTTTTGACCGACCCTGGAAGGCAGAGACAGGGTAGGTAGGAGTCTTGAATTTAAGGCAAAGAAGGCAGCATATGCAAAAATGACATCATCAGAAAAAGAAAATGCATTTGGGAAACTTTAAGCAGATCAATTTTGCTACAGCATAAAGTGTAAGGAGGATTGTGTTAAAATTGAATCTGGACAGGTAGACAATGGCAGGATGATAAAAACACTGTTAACAATGTTGAAAGAGTCTCAATTGTATGCTGTCAGTGGTATTCCACCAAAGAAATATAAACTTGAGAGAGCTGATTATACTGGCAGTTTCCACAGAATTTATCGGACCACCCTTGTTGGTGTCTCCTCATTCCAGGTTCACATTTTTCATTGGTATTCAGTTTGCATTTATGGCTTCTCAAGCCTGTATTGGACCTGGCTACTTACACAAAATACCGTGTTGAAGATCCCAGAAAAAATCTGTCTCTTTCACACTAATTCATTGTCCTGATGCTGAATGCACCTGACTTTATCTCCATCCTCTTCTCCCATCAGACTGAGAGTACCTTCATTAGACTTGCTTATCCCTCTGCAATTCTCTTCCTCCAGGATTGATTTTGAGACACATTATTATGAACTGAATAGGTCTGTACTCAAAGTACCATCTTTGTCAAGGCACATTCTGAAAACCTCTCTATGTGGGACAAACCATGAAAAACAAGAGTAGACAGAACAATTAATGAAGGAGACCCAAAGACTGAACTGCACAAATCAATTCTGTGCTTCCATTTCTTTTCCAATGTGTCTTCATTTATATTTCAATACTTCACCACAGCTTAATTTTAGAGAATTTATTTTCATGTCAAAACCCTTTGAGATGGACCTAAATAAAAGTAAATTAAAATGAAGATTGCTATTGCCATGCAGCTATACATATAGATTTTAAACTAGATGGGAATTTAAAGGCATTTCTTCCTCATCATTCTTAATGGAACCCAGAATTAACAGCCAGCAAAGTTTTGGTTTCTAAATTCAGTTATGCATCCTATCCACCAGTTTTTGCTTGGCTCTTTTTCTTCAGAGAAAGAAACTGTAAGGACAAAATGCCTTACACACTGTAAGGACAAAATGGCCAAGAAGCAATTCAAGAATATTCCCCAAATCTAGCAGAAATTGATAAACTACTCTTTGAGACAAACACGTAGAGGAACCATAATGAAAAAGGAACACATTGTGTTATAAACAGAGAAGTATGTGTATGTCAAAGGAGTCAGAGTAGACATCATGATGGGTAAGTACAACAAAGCCAATTTTAGTTTATTATTAAAGAAATATTTACCGTAAGAATCAGGTGCTCAATTAATGGATTAAAAAAAGAACTCTAGGGGTGCCTGGGTGGCTCAGTTGTTAAGCGACTGCCTTCGGCTCAGGTCCTGGTCCCAGGGTACTGGGATCGAGCCCCACATCGGGCTCCCTGCTCCGCAGGAAGCCTGCTTCTCCCTCTCCCACTCCCCCTGCTTGTGTTCCCTCTCTCAATGTGTGTCTCTCTGTCAAATAAATAAATAAAATCTTAAAAAAAAAAAAAAAAACCTCTAGATGAATAAGATGAGAAATCCAAAGGTACAAGACAGAAGTTGACTAAAAATTAGGATTGGTTTCTTTTAGTTGTTTCCTGGGCCTCACTTTATGAAATGATTTCTCTACATAAGTGAACAGTAAGTCTCTATGTCTACTAAGTGGCCTGACCACAATATGGTGTGTGCCCTGAAAGCACCAAAGGACTAGATTTTATTTCTTACAGTGAGGCATTTTGGAAATGTTTACTCTGATACCTTCAGGAGAAAATTCACATATTTTATTTTATTTCATTTTAGAAACTTATAGAAACCTTTCCAGGTCAGGTGAGTCCCCTGAGGAAATGCAGTTGTAATGGAAATGTTCTTGTGCTTCTGTCTTTGTAAATATTTGTTTTTTGTGGTTTATGATGTGTTTAGTGTTCCCAGGCTATATGAAGTCAAATTATAATTTGAAATGTGTTTCCACCAAAAAAAATTGTCCCTAAGTTATAATAAATTATCAGAAACTTGCTTATGTGAAAATGCAATTTTCTCTATTTCTGTTCATCATTGGATATTGATTTATACTTCCCAGTTCAATGAGGGTAAAGGAGACAGGGAGAAACATGTATCTTACACCTACACTGAAACTGATGTTTCACCAAATGTTCTCCATGAATTTATTACTTAATGTAATTCTTCTAATGAAATTTTGAGAACAAAAGTTATCACCAATTCATAGAAGGAAAGGCAAACTGAGAATCAGGGAGGTTAAATAATATGAGTGTTTGAGTAGCTGCTGTTGACATTCTAAATTAGGTATATCTAAACTGAGGAATTATATTAACTCAACCATCAACAAGCCTTTGAAAAGCATATAAGTTATGAAGACAATAAAACAGACCTTATAAAGAAGGCTTGACTGCAAGAGGATTTTAGTCTACTAGAGAAAATAATTTCTCTTTCTCTGAGTTTCGAGAAATCCAATTGAAATTTGAAATGTAATCCATAAAATATTTCTTCTGTATAATAATTATGAATGTACAAATATAGTTTTCTTTTTTAAAAAAAGATTTTACTTATTTATTTGATAGAAAGAGACACAGCGAGAGAGGGAACACAAGCAGGGGGAGTGGGAGAGGGAGAAGCAGGCTCCCCGCAAGGAGCCCGACGCAGGGCTGGATCTCAGGATCCTGGGATCATGACCTGAGCCGAAGGCAGACGCTTAACGAATGAGCCACCCGGGTGCCCCTAAAGTTTTCTTTTGATATATATTCTAGACAATGATTTACAGTGTCATTTTATGTGGTACTATGTTTGGCAAAGTATAAGAATATACATACATATGTATACATACATGATATTCTCTCTATGTATGTAAATGTATATGTATATCAATATATATGTATATATACATCAAGTATAAAACTTCAGGCTCATTTGATATATTTGATGTCAACTACTCGAGTCTTCCTCATGTTAAGTTCCTTTATACCATTTTACTGGCAGTCAACAAAGAGATCAGGGACAGGAAATAGCATCATATTCTCACTACATTTTCAACAACTACATTCTTCCTGTTTCCCTAAGAGTGAGAGGAAGAGCTAGGGCCAACAGTGCACAGCCTCCCATATGTGACTTAATGTACGAACTCAGTCTGTCTGATACCAAGGTCATCATTACCTCCCCAAGGTCAATTCCTTCTCATGCCTTCCTTAGTCCCTTTACTGTCATCTACACTTCCAGAGTCATTTAGAATCAGAGAAACATATTGTACATTATGAAGAACAGAGAAATCTCACCTTAAAATTAACCTTCTGTCTACCTACACTTTCACTACTACAGGTTTCTGTCATATTCCAGGTCAAATGCAATCACTTTAACTCCTGAGTTGTATGATTAGTTGTAGGAGTAAAGACAAATGAGAACAAGAGACATGACTTATACTAATAAAAACATTTTAGAAGTATTAGCTCTACTTTATTAAGAAGTAAACATAATTTAGAGAGGTTAAACAACAGATGATAATGGTAGAGTCAAGATCTCACTCAGTCTGACTAATCTTTTCAGCTCAATAGCTGAGTGTGTTCTAGAGCTATATCAGAGATCATTTCTTAGGGAATGTGTTCTTTCCACCTGAAAGAGACTGAGGAATTGTAGGAGTTGGTGCAACTGGCATTTATGTGCTTATGTGTTATATATTCATCATCTAATTTATTCCTCATAGTAATCCTAAGAAATGGATATTACTGTCTTCCTAGAATGAAAATTCCATAAATGATAGGCTTTCGCCTTGGTGACCACTCTATCCCAAGTGCCTTTCAAGAGACCGGCACACAGCAGAAGCTTAGTTAGATATATCTTAACTGAATAAAGGAGTGGAGACACATAAGGGCTAAGGAAATTTGCCAAATTAAAAAAAAAAAAAGTAGGTTTTAACCCATATTTGAACATCTAAGCCATATGGGAAACAATGCACAGTGGAAAATAGAACAGAAATTGTATCAGTTAACTCTTGCTATATAACCAATAGCACAAGAGCTTAATGGCTTAAAATAATTTATTTAGCTTTCATTTTTGTAGAGTGGCAATTTAGACTGTGCTCACCTGTACTGTTCTTATGTAGGGTTCCTGCAAATTTCAAGTAGCTGGCTCTGCTAGTCTTGGCTGGAATAACCCACTGGACTCAAATTATCAAAATGTCCCTAATACTGGAGCAATGGGTGTTATATGCAAATAATGAATCATGGAACACTGCATTCATTCATGCATTCATTCAATCAAACCATCAATCAATCAATAAAAAATGTCCCTAATACTGTGTTCTATTGCTTGAAACAAGTAGTAAGACCAGACCAGACTCAAGAAATGAAGAAACACACTTCACCTCTTGAAAGGAGAAGCTTTGAAGTCACAGAGCAAAAGGGAATGAATACAGAAAGGACACTGATTGGACCATTTTTACAAATAATCTACCATAGAAGTACATAACCAAATCAATCCATGTTCCCTTCTTTATGGATAATGGTTTATTAAATCAAGCACAGTGTTATCTGCTTCAGTATTTGAAACACAAGATGGAAGACTCTATATTCTGAAAGCATATGAAGACTCTCTTTTAAATTTCCACTCATGGATTAACTATATTCAAAGAGTTGGTATAAATAGGCCTTGGTCAAGAGCCAAAAATGGTCTCCATAATCGGAAAAGCTGCAAGAAGCAGGTCAGATTTCAGAAGTACTGACTACAAAAGCTCAATTATTTAAATCAAAACCCAATGCACTTGATCCAATGAGTAGTTTACAGTATTTGATCTGGAGCACAGGGAACCATCTGCTCTTCTATAAACTAAAGTTTAGTAATAAATTCAGGCAACCACGTGCAGATTTAAAATTCAAATGCAGGCTCCATTATCTGGCCTTAATTCTAATGCAATTCAGAATCTTAATTTCTAAAGAACACTGGATTATCTGCATAGGTTAGGGGAAAAAAAACTCATAAAGACGGTTTTCGGGGCACCTGGGTGGCTCAGTCGTTAAGCGTCTGCCTTTGGCTCAGGTCATGATCCTGGGGTCCCGGGATCGAGCCCCGCATTGGGCTCCCTGCTCCGCGGGAAGCCTTCTTCTCCCTCTCCCACTCCCCCTGCTTGTGTTCCTACTCTCACTATCTCTCTGTGAAATAAATAAATAAAATCTTAAAAAAAAAAAAAAAGACGGTTTTCATTGATTTTCCCCCCTGAGATCTAAATTTTGCCTTCTGTTGTGAAAAAAACAGGATGCCCCATATCCAACTGAAAGGGGCAAACTGTGAAAACAAGTGAGTGCTTTGCTATTTGTCACCACTTCATAGGATATTAGGAGTATCTCTGTTGGCTGGGAGGGAAGGGTTCCTCTCTCTGCCTCTCTCTCTTCCTTTTATCTCTGTCTCTCCCCTTCCTCCCACTTCCCTGACAAATGCATTAAAGACACATATTTTGTTATGGTATTTGCTTTTAAGAAAGTAACAATACGGAACAGAATAGAGAGCCCAGAAATGGACCCTCAACCCTATGGTCAACTAATCTTCAACAAAGCAGGAAAGAATGTCCAATGGAAAAAAGAGAGTCTCTTCAACAAATAGTGTTGGGAAAATTGGACAGCCACATGCAGAAGAATGAAAGTGGACCATTTCCTTACACCACACACAAAAATAGACTCAAAATGGATGAAAGACCTCAATGTGAGAAAAATCCATCAAAATTCTTGAGAACATAGGCAGCAACCTCTTTGATCCCAGCGACAGCAACTTCTTCCTAGAAATATTGCCAAAGGCAAGGGAAGCAAGAACAAAAATGAACTATTGGGACTCCATCAAGATAAAAAGCTTTTGCAAAGCAAAGGAAACAGTCAACAAAACCAAAAGACAACAGACAGAATGGGAGAAGATTTTTGCAAATGACATAGCAGATAGAGGGCTAGTATCCAAAATCTATAAAGAACTTATCAAACTCAACACCCAAGGAACAAACACTCCCATCAAGAAATGGGCAGAAGGCATGAGCAGACATTTTTCCAAAGAAGACATCCAAATGGGGTGCCTGGGTGGCTCAGTTGGTTAAGCGACTGCCTTCGGCTCAGGTCATGATCCTGGAGTCCCGGGATCGAGTCCCGCATCAGGCTCCCTGCTCGGCAGAGAGCCTGCTTCTCCCTCTGACCCTCCCCCCTCTCATGTGCTCTCTCTCTCTCTCTCATTCTCTCTGTCTCAAATAAATAAATAAAATCTTAAAAAAAAAAAAAAAGAAGACATCCAAATGGCCAACAGACACATGAAAAAGTGCTCAAAATCACTGACATCAGGGAAATCCAAATCAAAACCTCAATGAGATACAACCTCACACCAGTCAAAATGGCTAAAATTAACAAGTCAAGAAACAACAGATGTTGGCGAGGATGCAGAGAAAGGGGAACCCTCCTACACTGTTGGTGGGAATGCAAGCTGGTGCAACCACTCTGGAAAACAGTATGGAGGTTCCTCAAAAAGTTGAAAATAGAGCTACCCTATGACCCAGCAATTGCACTACTGGGTATTTACCCCAAAGTTACAAATGTAGTGATCCTAAGGGGCACATACACCCCGATGTTTATAGCAGCAATGTCCACAATAGCCAAACTATGGAAAGGGCCTAGATGCCCATCAACAGATGAATGGATAAAGAAGATGTGGTATATATCTACAATGGAATATTATGCAGCCATCAAAAACAAAAAACAACGAAATCTTGCCACCTGCAACCACGTGGATGGAACTACAGGATATTATGCTAAGCGAAATAAGAGAAAGGTAAGTATCATATGATCTCACTGATATGAAGAATTTGAGAAACAATGCAGAGGATCTTAGGGGAAGGGAGGGAAAAATGAAAAAAGATGAAACCAGAGAGGGAGACAAACCGTAAGAGACTCTTAATCTCAGGAAACAAACTGAGGGTTGCTGGAGTGGAGGGGGGTGGGAAGGATGGGGTGGGTGGGTGATGGACACTGGGGAGGGTATGTACTATGATGAGTGCCGTGAATTGTGTAAGACTGATGAATCACAGACCTGTACCCCTGAAACACATAATACATTATATGTTAATAAAAAAAAATTTTAAAAAAGTAACAATAATTTCCCTATTTCCTTGAAGTATTACTGCACTATTACTGATTTAGAAAAGGAAAACAAATAAACAAACAAAAACAATGTGTCTCCTTTGCATCTGTGTCCCCACAATATTTTAAAACCCTAAAATGGTATTTGCAAAAGTTTATCTCAGTGGATTGATAAGCCTCAAAAATAATTCTTTTGAGTCTAAATCTTTGATAGAAAAACAACTTAAAAATGAAGATAATTTTAATTTTAAAAGGAAGTTGAATGAAATGTATTGTTTTGACATTTGCATTAAAGTAATAAAATTTTAATTTTAATTTCTGAAAATTTGGGGAGGAAAAAGGGGAAACACATATGAAGTGAGAAAATGTATGTTATAATTAAAGGTAGAAGTATGTGAATATTAAAATTACAAAAAGGCTTCCAGGTTTGGAAAAATCACAATAATATATTTTCCATTTTTTTAATATTTTAAGCTGAATGAACTATAAATTTTTACAGGAAAGATTACTCCTAAAGTCTGTTTAGTTTGTCAAAAGAAATAGGTAATTCCACTCTTCTCATATCTTAGTAGGGGGTAAATGATGACACTGTGTAGGAATAAAACCCAGTTGGGGATTTAAAAGCTGGAACAAGTCAGACTTACAAGTTTCATGAATTTCAGACTTCTCCCCCATAAAAAGTGAGGGTAAGATTTCCAGGCAAGGCTCTGTGGTCTGACAGACGTCAGTGACCAGAAGACATTATATTAAGGTTCATGCATGTTGGGAATACCACTGACATGTGCCCATCAAGTCTTTTACACACAACCAGCCATTGGTTTCACAAAAACGTTGTTTTCCAGATACAAAAGGGGAGGAAAAGGTTTTCCTTGACTTTCCTAGGGTCCCTGGCTGGGTCAAAAATTAAACTGACAAAGACAGATTAACAGAAGAAAAGAATACAAAAGTAGGTATGTTTATGTGATGAGAGCCTTCACAAACAAATGAAGACTGGAAGAAACAGACTTGAGTATTTTTAGAGTGAACAGTCCTGGAGGAATAGGATAGGTTAGAGGGTATGAGGTGATCACAATAAACTGGGGGAAACAGTAATGCTTGTTTGTTAGGATTCTTCTGGGCATCTCTTTGTTTTGGGAGATGAAGATGTTCCTTTCCTCTGGGTATAGAAAGGGCACCTCTCTTGGGAGGCTTTTATGACCTATCTCAGGGGAAAATGGCAGAAAGATCAAAGTGACCCTCCTACTTCAGCCATTTTCTCAAATTCTTTCAGCTTAAACTATTCAGTATACTAAGGTGCCATATTTTCCCATGGTGTGTTCTGAACCCCATCAAAGCTTCCATTCATATTTTCTTAAAACAACATAAAAGTAACCTGGAACTCTGAGAAACAAACTGAGGGTTCTAGAGGGGAAGGGGGTGGGGGGATGGGTTAGCCTGGTGATGGGTATTGAGGAGGGCACATTCTGCATGGAGCACTGGGTGTTATGCACAAACAATGAATCATGGAACACTACATCTAAAACTAATGATGTAATGTATGGTGATTAACATAACATAATAAAATTAAAAAATGACAAATTAAAAGTAAGCTGGAAGGGCAAAAAATAGGAGAGTACATATGTATTTGATTCTAACATAAGGAAAATTTAGATAGATTTCAACTACTTCTAAGCTTTACTGTAATAACAGCAGCAGAAGAGTATAGTTTAAGATGATTAGAACCAATACTATTAGAAGATATTGGATATCCTTCCAATAACAGGGATTAATACTGAAGCTGTGAACACATGTGTACTAGGTATTCTGCCTGGATCTCAGCCACGATGTACTCCTTGCTAAGACTCCAGGAGCAATTGATACTGTTGTGATTCTCCTGATTATCATTCCAGATAACGGTGGGTTTCTTCCCTTTTCCCTCTTTCCCATCGAATTTTACTTTAAAGGCAATAATTATGCCAATGGTGAAAATCATTAATTAATATTGTTAAAACCATTCTCCAACTATCCTAGGTTGGCAAAATGATTTCCCCCGAGTGACCAAACATCACTACTGAAATTCATACAATAACTGATTTTTTAAAAAAGATTTTGTTTATTTATTTGAGAGAAAGAGAGAGAGAGAGCACAAGCAAGGGGTGGGGGGATGGGAGTAGAGCCAGAGGAACAAGCAGACGCCCCCCCTTAGCAAGGAGCCCAGGACGCTGGGATCACGACCTGAGCCAAAGGCAGATGCTTAACCAACTGAGCCAACCAGGCGCCCCCATATAATAACTGATTTTAATATTTTTTTTAAAAGAATTCATTCATATGAATTCAGGTAAACATTGTTCTTTGCCTCAGCTTCGATAACATGTCCAGAAATGTGGTAACTTGATGCTTTCAGGACTTTAATTAAGTTGTGAATTGCATATTTTGAATCAAGGTTATTCCTGTGACAGTTTTACATCATAAATTCAGGATGAACTGCATAAAAGCCTGGGGGCTTTTCAGAAGTTTTGTTTTTATGGCCACAAGTTATTTCATTATATATTTATTAATGAAACTGTTTTGTCATCAAAGTATAGTTTAAGTGTGACTAAATAATAATGAGCTTAACTCTCCTTTAGCTAAGAGAAACAAGAAAAGAACGAAGGAGAAGGGGAAAAACGAGGAAGAAGAGAAAGAGAAAGAGTAAAGACAAAGACATGAATTCCGCATGCTGAATTTTTTGCCTTCCTATTTTCTTTTTCTTTTTTTTTTTTTAAGATTTTATTTATTTATTTGACAGAGAGACACAGCAAGAGAGGGAGCACAAGCAGGGGGAGTGGGAGAGGGAGAAGCAGGCTTCCCACTGAGCAGGGAGCCCAATGCGGGGCTCGATCCCAGGACCCTGGGATCATGACCTGAGCCGAAGGCAGACGCTTAACGACTGAGCCACCCAGGCGCCCCTGCCTTCCTATTTTCTGACTCTAATTCCCTTCATCCCAATCCCCCAGCTTTACTTTTCAAGCTATTTTAATTTTTTGATAGTGCATATATTTACACGTCATCTGAAAAAGATTCCATACATTAACTGACTAACAAGATAATTTGACGTATATTTAATTGGAAATAATATCTTACACCTGGTAAGTAGGACACATTATTCAGTGGTGAGGTTTAAGAACTGAATAATTCTATGACACTAACACATATACACATTTACACATGATTGTTTTGCAATTATCAAATACTGCTCATGAGAAGCAGTAGCAAAAGATGAAGGATAGATCTGAGAGACCCCAAAGTTCACAAACTGACATGTGGTATTAGTGAAAAGCACGGTCATGGCAATGTGAACACACAAACTTTAACTTGCAACTGCTTATGCATGCCTAATCCAGGACTCCTGCTACTGCAGAAGCACAAACCGTTTATGTACGTGACCTAAAAATCCACAGTTGAGAAAGGATTGCTTTATTTGAATAGTTTCAAAGATAAGAGAATTAGAAATAAAACACACACCATACACCTTTCATCTTAGGTGGACTTTAAAATGCCAGAGTTTACGGCACATAATCGAACAACTCACTCACTTAACACCAGGCTGTCTTTCTGGGGCTACGCTTTTGGAGCCGTCTCTGCGTAGGCTTCAACTAGATTCATACACATGCAACGCGCACGCTGGCCCCATTTGCCTGTCACTCCCTATCCCTTCCTTTGCCAGTGCTGATGTGTGGGGCCCAGGCAAACCCAATGTACAAACACAAAACCCAGAAGCAGGGGCTGGAGGGAATGTCCTGTGGTTGGATCACTGGCAAATGGAAGATAAAGGCTGGAAGATTCATTTTCCCCCTCTCTCCCAGAGTCTAAACCATGAGATCCAGTAACCAGTTGTAGTTAGTGGACCATCCTTATTACACAAACTCTTCCTCTTTCCTTCTATCATTAGCCACATTCCTGCTTCCTGATATGGAACCGTGTATCTTTTAACAGCATCACCTACTGGGGTGCCTGGGTGGCTGAGGTGCTTAAGCGGCCAGCTCTTGGTGCCAGCTCTTGGTTTTGGCTTAGGTCATGACCTCATGGGTCCTGGGATTGAGCCCCGAGTTTGGGCTCTGTGCTCAGTGGGGAGTCTGCTTCAAGATTCTCTCTCTCCCTTTCCTTCTGCCCTTCCCCTCCTTGCTCTCTCTCTCTAAAATAAAAAAAAAATAAATCTTTAAACATAAATAAATAAATAAAAGCATCACCTACAACTCAGCTTTGACTCCCCAGAAATTAGATCCTAAGGAAAAATACTGGCCCCCCCATAAAGTAAGCATGTGTCTGTAACCAAATGAATCTGTATATGGTAAGATTATAACTAATATTACATGTTGTTCATCAAATGGGTTTATAACTGAGGCTGTTGAAAATTATATGCCCTCCTGCTCAATAAAACTATGAAAAAGTATATGAAAGACAGCATCAGAATTTGAAAGATGTAGGTAATATGATCTGGTTTAAGATCTTACCTAGTATCTCATATTTTGTATTCAGCTACTTGTGCTTTTTTCAGCTTTTTGGACACCCAAGAATTCTGTTTATAATTAAGAAAACACCTAAAATTTGTAATAGAGTTGTGAAACAATGGAATTCATTACTGGAGATGACTTTTATCAAGGATAACTGAAGTGGTGTAAGTTAAAAAAGGTATTAATAAACCTATCCCTATGAAACCATTCAGTGGCCTTACATGCCAATCCAGACTAGAGATTCAGTCTCAAAGATAAATGTTTACCATTTCTCCCTATTTCTTCCAAAAGCATCATATACATTCCATTCTAGGGCTGGAACAAAACATTCTATTTTTCATGTTTGGCAATACTATAAATATTCATAACCACACATCTGTCAAAAAAGCACCACTGAAAGTGTTTAAACCACAAACAAGGAACAAGTCCTTGAGTGGTCCTTGAAGAAATCACACTACACGTTCTATCCAATTGTTCTAGCATTTAAGCTAAAATTCCTGACCTTCAATAAGTAAATAGCCTCTGCCAAATGAAGAATATTCAGAGATGAACAAAAAACATTCAGTTTTGCAAAACTAAAAATGTTATTTTGCCTTCCCTCTTAGGAACTTTTCCTGACGGCACAGTCATTTTGATCTGACTTTATTATAATTCAGATTTTTGTTTTGTTTTCAAATCACTTTTAAATGTCAAGTATTTTTTGTTGTTGGGTTGTTTTTCTTTCCTTGCTTCCCCTGTTTTTTTTTTCTTTTTGTTGTTTTACATTTAGCAAAAATGTTTTGTTGTAAAAGCCTTCCTACCTAGTCCAAGGGATCCTGAAGAGTTAGAAAGAGTTGTCACAGAACGAATGAAGGTCCTGCTTTCAGTCTACCCTCATCACAAAGCAGTGTGACCTACATTTTGAAGTTTGGATTCTGTGGGCACATCAGCATAAAGGCAACAAGAGTTTTGAAGTAGAATGAGAGATACCACCCCACCCCTAAAAAATTGGGTAACCCAGACTTTCTTTTTTTATTATTTATATTACTACTAGGTCTATCAACTGACCTTATTCTAAGACTTTTGTT
Source organism: Neomonachus schauinslandi (assembly GCF_002201575.2). Lineage (NCBI taxonomy): Eukaryota > Metazoa > Chordata > Mammalia > Carnivora > Phocidae > Neomonachus > Neomonachus schauinslandi. The sequence continues at coordinate 35,486,051 of NC_058418.1, read as the reverse complement.
TTATGACTTATTTTTTTATACTTATCAATCATAGACAATTTTCATACAATGTCAAAAATGAAAGAGCTGTGGAAATCAACCAATCCAAATAAAGCATCTAAGGCCTTAGGAGAGAAAGCAAATTGCCCATGGACACACAGCTAGTTAGACAAGATCATCTTCTGTAGTTTCATTCTTAAATATAAGAAATGTTTCCACTGAAACATCTGGAGCTTCCTTTAATGGTATTTAAATTATATGTCTGCAACCAGGAGTCTCGAATCACAATCTTGAAACCAAACATGATTTGTAAAGAGCTCATGATTACAAGATCAAAAAGACTACATTAATATGACATCAGCTCATTAATTTGTGCCTTCATTTCTGCCCTCCTGCAATTTAAAAATAGCTCCACTGATTATGGCAAGGTTTTCTTCCTTTTGGAGAAAAAAAAGGGGGAGCATAATTGAATTTCTCAATGTTATCTTTGATGAACATTTAGAAGCTCAGCGCCAAATCTTATCTGGGAAAATTTTAAATTCATCTGTACAAAAGTGGAGAAGTACACACATCTGAGAAGGAATTTGGATTGAATGAGCTGCTACTTATTTCAAAGTTACCATCTAGAAGTTATTTCAGGGCAAATGTGAACAGATATTTGACATTTTACTTTTCTTTTTGGCTTCCCTGAGCTTCTCTAGTCTTAGTGAGAACTCAGAAATATTCTAAACAAATGCATACAAATATCTGAAATTCTAGATATTTGTAAGTGAATCTGTTTTTCAGGTTATGTGGGGAGCTCTCTCACTCAGTAATCTTATCAGCTCATTTTACATAGGGAGCACTGGAGGAAAATTTCAAACAGTTTTATGGTAAGACTACTTTTGTTTGCTGTTGTTTTAATATAAACTGAGTTGCTTTATTTGTATATCAGGAACATCCCGATAGAACTATCCTTTGAGGGTCAGGGAGCTCTGAAGTTTACTTCTTTCTTATCATTTTGTTACTTTATTCTTTTTCCCTGACAAATTTTTTCTACGCCAGAGCCATTGCAATTGCTGTTTTCTCTGCCTAGAAAGTCCTTTATCCTGTCCCTTTTTATGCCTCACTTTTCCTTTTATGTCAAGGCCTTTCTCAAATGCCACTTCTACCTGGAGATCTTGGCTGACTTCGCACATAAAGGGAATCCACAATCCTTCGCCTAGTCACTTCCTTAAATGGAAAAGTGGTGGTCTTGCAACCTTTCCACAGTTCACTTGTACCATACGTATTATGATTGCCTTACACTTTGCCTTGCTTACTGATATATTCCTAGTGTCTAGACCAATGTCTTACACACAAATGTGTGTTAAATAAATGCAAGCATATACTGCATCAATTGCTAGAGGACTCTGCTACGGAAGAATCGGGGTTGGGGGGGGGGGGGCAAACTCTCACTTGTAGGGCATAGAAAGAAGTTTAGGAGGAGGAAAGAGTTTTTCTTACCTCTACTTTCAAGAATACTCTAAAAATACTCTAATACTCTAAAATACTCTATTAAAATACTAAAAATGCTGTAATACTCTAGAATATTCAATAGGCAATAGCAACAAAGGAAGTTATCATTTACTGAGTACTTACCAGTGTGAAGATTTTGGACATGTTAACTCAATTTAAGAAAAAAAAAATATCTATGAAATAGATATTATTACTATATACAGAGTGCGAAAGTACCTTGGACACCCCTGGTTAAATGCCTTTTAGATGGCAAAGCTCTAGGATCCATATGCTTATCTACTTTATCGCTATGCTCCTCTTAACTAAAACATAAACATAACAAAAAAAGAAAGTAAGACTGTGTAATCAGAGCCAATCAATACCATTATTTTCTAATGCTTTGTAATGTTTCCAGTTTTCTGTTGACATAATGTGAACTCAGGGTAAAGAAACCACAGAGAAGAGAGCTTCTGCCACTACTAGATCAAGAAGGAAGGCTAGGAGGAGAGGTTAATAAACCTACAAATGCAGAGTTACACAGTCTGACTACCCTATGGGGGCGGTAAATACTGATCAAAGGACCAGCCAGTGTACAGGGATCCCACAGGAAGGGAGACAGCAGAATAAATACTCTCTCCTGAAGCGGATTACCCAAAAGTCAGACTGTGAAACTAGGGTTTGCACCGAAGTGATTTACTAAAAAATACTGTTTTCTCAGTGATAGAGTGGGGAGAAGGAGTCAAGCAAGGGTACAATTTCAGGCAACAGCCTAGCTTCAACATGAACCCGTACGAAGCACGGGTATAAATTATGCCCTAGAATTTATGCTGTCTCAAAGCCAAAAGATCTGCGCTTTCTACAAATGCATTAGTCAATCATTAGTTAGGGGCCAACCATAAATACACACATTCTTAAGCATTTCCTACTTTTCTGCACACATGATTGTATTAATTTGCCAGGGCTGCCCTAACAAAATACCACAGATGGGGTGATTTACACAATAAAAATTAATTTTCTCACATTCTAGAGGCTAGAAGTTCCAGATTAAGAAACCAGGTCTGGTTTCTTTTGAGCCCTTTCTCTTTGGCTTGCAGTGGGTTGCCTTCTTGCTTTGTGCTCATGTGACTTTCATCTGTGTTTGAGCGTCTCTGGTGTCTCTTTGTGTGTCCAAATTTACTCTTCTTATAAGGGTACCATTCAGACTGAATTGGGGCCCAACCTAGTGACTTTATTTTGACTTAATCACCTATTTAAAGGCCCTGTATGCAGAAACAGTCACATTCTGAGGTACTGGGGGTGAGAGCTTCAACATATAAATTGGGGGTCATAATTCAACCCATAACATTGGTTAAAGAGGTTCTACTGGCTTTAAGATAGTCCAAAATAAGTCACAGATGCTGGCCCTGATATGCAAAAGCACACATAAACTAGGGATAGACATGCAAAAAGAGTACAAGAATGTATGCCTATTTGGGACCTATACTTAAGTATCTGCCATACTTTAATGCCATTTTACCACTTACTCTCCAGAGTTAGAATCCACAGGTTGAAAGCACCACTCCCAACAAGACTATCATTACATCAGACCCCAGCTACAAGTTCTGGTGTTCCCAGGTTACCCACACAATTGACAAGTAGGTTACACATATGGGTGGGTTCCACTACCCCTTAGGTTTGATAATTCACTAGAAAGACTCAAAGTCAGGAAACATTCTACTTATGATTACAGTTTTACAACAAGGATACAAACAAGGACCAGCTAAAAAAAGAGATGTACAGTGAGAGATCTGGTAGAGTCCTACATATGGAGCTACCATGTCTTCTCCTTGTAGAGTCAGGACTCCTCACCCTCCAGGCACAATGATGTGCGCACCAACCAGGATGCTCACTCAAACTTCAGATGTTCAGTGTTCTCATCAGTCTTCCATTACACAGGCATAATTTATTGAATCACTGGCCACATGACTGAACTCAACCTTCAATCCTCTGAGCCTCCATGGAGGTCAGGAGGTTGGACTGATACCACTTGACTCAAAAATGGCCACCCTCCATCCTGACTTATCTAGGGGCTCTATGAGTTTCTCATAGTAGGTGTCTACTTATCTAGGGGCTCACTATGAGTTTCTTTTGTTAATGTAAACCCAGGAGTGGTTCCAGGGGCTCACCATGAATAATAAAGATACTCTTATGAAAAGTCCAAGATTTCAGAAATTCCTTTTCAGGGTCCCAGGACAAAAAAAAAAGACAATTTTTTTAATAATAAAACAGTAAACCAACATCACCCTCCTACCTCCATCTGATCTTCTGCCAAGGCTCTCCAATGGACCAAACAAACAGGAAGCCAGATGAATGTGGTCCTGGAGAGAGAACAAAAGACAGAGAATGAAGAGAGCATTTTTTTTTTTTAAAGAAAGAAGGGGAAGCTCAGAATTTAAAGCACCTAGCTGGAGTAGAAAAGATGACTAGTAGAAAAGTAGTAGAAAATTGAAGATGACACAGTCAAGCTCTCCACTGATTACCTAGGAGTTTTTTGATACATTATTTAGCTGATCCCATTTTCAGATGATGAAATTAAGACTGAAAGACCTATACTTCTTTTGACTTTAAAGGTTTGGTACCCACGAAAACATGATTTGTAGTCAGCCACTAGTATTAATAAGAACCACTTACACATGAAGAATTTAGGTACTGACATTATTGTGGTTGCTAGGCTACACAACTGGGACCACAAAGAGCCTAAAGGGAAAATCCAGACTTTACTGTGGTAGTTATTACACAATTCAAAGTATATATACACCTCTAACCACTCCCAAACCTCCAAAGTCTGATCACCTCTCAAAGAATTTTAAGGCAATGCTCAGCTAAAGCCATCTGATTTTTCTGCTAAACCTCAGAAGCCTTCACGCTGTATGAAGTCCTTGGGGGAGGGGGGTGGAAATGGCAGTAATGTCACAATTTAACTAAAATGACAATTGCTATACATAGTTCTGAAAAAAACAACAGTATAACTGAGTTAATATTGAAACAATCTGAATGATATTCCTATGATTTTAATGAGACTTTATGTTCTCAGTTATAAGGAAACTCTTTCAACATCTTAACACAGTGTCCAGCACTTAGTTGGTGCTAAATTAAACATGTGCTGGATAAATCAAAGTTTCCTTATCCTGCCTGCAGACAATGTGATTTAATTCTCTGAGCATCATTTTCTTTTTAGTAATTGGAGAAGCATCATACTTTCTTTAGAGCTTTGTTACAGGGATTAAATAAGGTCACATATGACAAAAGGAAGATTAACATAGAACTCAGCTCAAAATATATTTCTGAGAAATAATCATTGAAAGTCAGAGTACACTTTCTTTCCCCTTAACCTCACTGTTTCCCCTGGGCTTCTCTTTTTCATACCATTACTCCAGTCGTCTACCAAAGCTCACTCTAGTATGAGCCGGTCACAAGAACAGTATTCTAGAGTCAACAACCTCCCTTACATGCCCCCCAAACCTATACTCCCTCTACTTCAGTACATGTGGTTGCCACTTGTCAGGAAAGATTTCAGTTTAGAGAAAAACCTAAGAAATAGTTGATCATATTTTGTATAATAATCTTAATTACCCAATATAGTAGGAAGATAATTCTACTGACTATACAGAACTGGTTGGAGAATAAAATATTTCAGTAAAGCATTTAACTTTTATAGGTAATTGACACACAGCACTCAATAAAGTAGTAATACTAGCAACAATAGACAGTTGTCACATTTTATTTGTGTTCTATCCTTACTTTGACTTTTATCTCTTTGGGATGACAAAGACTCTTTGCTTGACCGAACTTTAATCAGGTTCATGGAACTTTTCCTAGGCCCATCTGTGCATTTCCTTATAGAATCCAGTTTTAGCAAGAACCATGTTAGGTCATTTTAGCAAGAATCCCCCCAAATCCCTGCCTTGATATCTGAGCCCCTTCCACATCTGATCAAATTTCCTCAGTCCCCACCCTTTGTATTTGATCACATTGGCTTGCCTTCAGCAGGAATCCTGTGAGGTCAGTTCAGCCAAAGATACCCTAGACTTAATATTTTCTCTTAGTAATTTTTTATCCACCAACACCCCTGCTCCTTGGCTGTACATTCCCACTGTCCTTGCTATATTCAAAAATGCAGCCCAGGTCTATACAGGGGTCTCTTTTCCCCTGCTGCAATAGTCCTAAATAAAATTTGCCTTCACAGACTTAACATCTTTCTGGCTGTGGTTTTCTTTACAGGAGAAGGGAATGTAGAGTGATGCTATCCAAAAGGAGTCTGTTGTTATTTGTGTACTTGCTAGTTTGGTTTTGTTTTGCCATGGCAACATGTATTGTGAACAACAAAAAAAATGTAAATTGCAAGTTATACTACTACCGATCCATAATATAAAATTATTTAAAAATATATAGTAAACTATTTAATAGTAATACCAGTGGGGTAAAGAATGAGTGGATGGGTGTTATTTTGCCTTTATACACTTCTGCAATTTGCAAAAGTCCCAAAATGGACTCATGTTACTTCGCTTATTTAAAACAAGTTTCACATATCTATTATAAAAATACCTTTCTTCAATGAAACTTTCATGGAACACTTTATGATTTCAAATACAAAGGCTACCAACAGAATGTTTAGAGTCCAAATAAGCACAAGTTGGAGGGGAAACACACCCAACTGAACAAACTATTCTTGTAGGTTCTTCAGGAGTCCCTTTCATCAACAGAGACTATTAGAAGTGAAGGACAATAATATAACATGTGCATAATCCAAAGACACCATGTAGAATATGAAATTCAGCTAACTGAATTCTGGGTATGTGTGGGAGGACTCCAGAGATGGTTGGCAGGTAGCTTATTATGTTGCTATCTACTTAGAAGTCCAAGCTAATGGTGCATACCACTCTAATGAGTAAATGAAAACCTATATAAAATAAATGATCCATCAAATGGGAAAAGAAGAAGATATATTAACAGGTATTAATGTATTTTTAGTATTGAATGAACCCAGTCCTGTGTATATTCTTACAGTTTCTTGGAAACTCCCACAGGGAGCCAACTTTCGTCCATCATTCACTTTAACCTCTATGTAGTGATAATCCATCATCTTGAAAGCAAGCATCTGAAAAGACTGCAATAACCTCTTATAAAGTCTTGCCTATCATCCATTTAAATGATTAAGTTTGATACTGCTGATGATTGAACTGAAAAGAATTGAGAGGAAATAAATTTAAATTTGCTAAATGGTTAGTTTTTAAAAATCTGCCACATATTGACATTTGAATAGAAATGAATTAAATGGAATAAATTTTATCATGTATCTAAATTATAAATCTCAAATGAGTTCTGCAAAATCAATACAATCATCCCCATTTAAAAATGAGAAAATTGAGACTTAAAGGAATGCCAGAATTGGTCAAGGTCATACAGAAGTAAATGGTTGATCTAGTATTCCAGTGTGAATCCAGGTCTGGTTAGACTCCTAATATTCACCTATTTCCATTCTACAACTAGAAATAAGCCAATCATTAATCATTTCTTTTATGTTGTATAAAGAAGTTACCCCACTATGAGCTAAACTCTGTGCTAAGGATTTTATATGCATTTTCTCATCACTTAGTTTTTTCACAGATACCTTTTTTTTTCTTAAGATTTATTTATTTGAGAGATTGAGAGAAAGAGAGAGAGAGAGCACATGAGCATGAGGAGGGGCAGAGGGAGAGGGAGAGAATCCCAAGCAGACTCCCCACTAACCGCAAAGCCTGAAGTGGGGCTTGATCCCAGGACCCTGAGATCATGATATGCTCCGAAATCAAGAGTTGGACGCTCAACCTTCTGAGCCACCCAGGCGCCATTACAGTTACCTTTATGGTAGGTTATTTGGTATATCCCAAAGGGAAGTGATAAAGATAGTGTCTTTATACCCCTGACTATCTGAAGAATGAATGAATGAATAAATAATATAGTTGAAGCCATTAAGTCTACTTGATTTAACTCTAAGTTCCATGTAACTTGGGAGATAAAAGTAACATTTTAAGTTGTTCTATAGTGTGTTAATTATATTGTATGGTGTTGGTACTTAACTAAGTGACTTCGGCAGCCTGGAACTAGAGACAAGAAAAGTAGGCCATGTTTGAGTGGAATCATTATGTTGACAAATATGATCACCCAGTAGCTGCACATATTTTGCAAAATATAAACTTTAAAGATTTATTTATTTGACAGAAAGAGACACAGCGAGAGAGGGAACACAAGCAGGGGGAGTGGGAGAGGGAGAAGCAGGCTTCCCGCTGAGCAGGGAGCCCGATGTGGAGCTCGATCCCAGGACCGTGGGATCATGACCTGAGCCAAAGGCAGACGCTTAATGACTGAGCCACCCAGGCGCCCCGCAAAATATAAACTTTAATCCTAACACTAATTTTACCTTAATCTACGCCTCAACATGTGCTTGCACGCTCCTCCCCCCGCCTAACATGTAGTTTCTACACTAGCCATTCATTTCCAGTTGAAGAAACACAATAGTCACCTTCCACACTTCCTGGATCCTCCTCTATCTGGAGTATCATTTCCCTTCCTCTTACGTAAATACTGTTTTCTTTGGAAACACATCCCAGTCTTCACTACGTTTTCCTGATCAGTGTTCCCCTAGCATCTTACTTCTAGTACAGGCTTTACTCTACTGTGTAATGGTAGTCATTTAATTGTCTGTCATTTCCTTCTGGTATATAAACCAACTGAGGGCAGAGACTGTAGCTGGTTGATTATTCTATACCCAGTCATTGAAAATATTAAGAGCTTATTAAATTACATTGATGGTGTTATTATAGTCTATAAAATAGTGCCAGCTTTATTAAAGTTCCATACACATTTGTTGCCAATATCCCTGAAGTTTTTTTCTGTGGGGTAATGAGCATATTTTCACTATGTCTTTATTATCACATTCTCCCCTAGAGCCTCCAGAAAGAAGTCATTACCTGTCATTACCTTGATTCTAACCAAGTGAGATCTTTGTCAGACTTCTGACCTACAGAGGTGTAAGATAATAAAATTGTCTGGCTTATGCTCTTAAGTATGTTGTAATTTGTTATAGCAGCAATAGAAAACTAATACATGATCATAATTTTTATTATATTTCGATGTCTTTTTTTTAACGATTTAACATATTTATTTGAGAGAGAGAGAGAAAGAGCATCTGCAAGAGAGAAAATAAGTGGCGGTGGAGGAGAAGAGGGAAAGGGAGAAGCAGAGTCCCCACTGATGAGGGAGCCTGACACGGCGATCCATCCAGGACCCAGGGATCATGACCTTAGCTGAAGGCAGATGGTTAACTGACTGAGGACCCAGGCACCCCTCGATGTCTTTTCTGATCTAACTACCACATTATTAGATTCTTGAAGGCAAGTATGAGACATATGACTTACTTCTATAGTAACCATATATAAGTATTAATGTTTGATTGTAAGGTGGAAGGAAATATGTATGATGCCTGATTCAATATTAATACTTAAATCTCAAGTGAAAAATCCTTCAATTCCAATGTTTGAAAATATCTCTGGGGGCTTCTGGGTGGCTTAGTCGGTTAAGCCTCTGATTCTTGATTTTGGCTCAGTTCGCATCTCAGGGTTGTGAGACGCAGCCCCACATCAGCCTCCACGCTGAGCATGGAACCTGCTTAAGATTCTCCCTCTCCCTGGGTGCCTGGGTGGCTCCATCGTTAAGCGTCTGCCTTCGGCTCAGGTCATGATCCCAGGGTCCTGGGATCGAGTCCCACATCGGGCTCCCTGCTCTGCGGGAAGCCTGCTTCTCCCTCTCCCACTCCCCCTGCTTGTGTTCCTGCTCTCACTATGTCACTCTCTGTCAAAAAATAAATATTTAAAAAAAAAAAAAAAGATTCTCCCTCTCCCTCTGCCCCTCCCCCCAGTTCATACGCACTCTAAGAGAGAGAGAAAGAGAGAGAATATCTCCAGTGGCTGGGAATCCATTACCTACTAAGTATCTTCAGTATTGGGTATCCACTATATACTGAGGCAATAACCATTCAAGTTTTTGGCACCTATCAGGAAGGAACCATAGATCAATATAAAGAAAAATTTCTCATTCATCTCACCGGTAAATGTTTTTACTATTAAATAAATATCCTATAGTTTTGCTTTATAAGATAAAATAAACTATTTTTCATGACTTTGCTCTGGGATCTGCTTCCTCCATGAGTCCTGTCTCCAGCTGAACCATAACCTGTTGGTTAGTGGCTTCCTATGTGTCACAGGTTCAAAGCCTTCCCCATCCCACTAAAGCACCTCCAGGTATTTTCCATTTTGGTACTCCTACAAGTTTCATAGTTTTAGGACAGTCCTGCTGAATAAAGACTTTTTGTGAAAACAAATTATCAAAAACTGATTTTGTCTTATTTGATTATAGGCAGTACATATCATGAATTTCGAGAATATGGAGGGAAGCTTTTTTTAGCAGGGTCATAATGATCTTTTTTTTTTTTTAAGATTTTATTTATTTGACAGAGACACAGCGAGAGAGGGAACACAAGCAGGGGGAGTGGGAAAGGGAGAAGCAGACTCCCCGCTGAGCAGAGATCCCAATACGGGGCTTGATCCCAGGACCCCGCGATCATGATCCGAGCCAAAGACAGACGCTTAACAACTGAGCCACCCAGGCACCCCACTGATCTTAGAGTGAAAATAAAACCTATGCTGGGGGTGTGTGGGTGGCTCAGTTGGTTAAGCAATCTGACTCTTGGTTTTGGCTCAGGTCATGATCTCAGGGTCATGAAATTGAGCCATGGGGCTCCACGCTTGGTGAGGAGTCTGCTTGATATTCTCTCCCTCTCCCTCTGCCCCTTCTGCCGCTTGCTCGCTCTTTCTCTAAAATAAATAAATCTTAAAAAAAAAAAAAAGAAAAGAAACCACGCCATGGCGCAGAGGCAGCAAAACCAGCTAGATGATGACTTCAGTGAGGCGGATACCACCGCTGGTGGCTTGAAGAAGGAAGACAGCAATAAAGGAAAAGATAAGAGGTAAAACTTTGGATATATTTTGATAGTATAGCACACAAAAGTTGCTGATGGAATCAATGTATTGTGTGAAGGATAAAAAGATATCAGCAATGTTTTCAAGTTCTCAGAGTTCAATTACCTTAAAACAAAAAATTGCCATTTACAGATGCAGAATGGCGTGCAGCAGGATTATGTTTAGGGGAAAAAATCTAAACATGGGTTTTGAGTATGTTGTGTTTGAAATACCTATTAGCAGTCCAAGTGGTGATGTAAAAGCTGGACATATAGCTCAGCAAAGTGGCCAGACTGGAGGTATAAAATTGTAAGCTGTCAGTAGATGTAAGGTCTTTTAAGCCTTGAGAGTAGATGTGGAACTTGGAGAATCATTGTAAATGGAAATAAGACCCAATGTCTCAATCCTTGACACCACAATATTTAGGTATTTGGAAGATGAGGAGAAACCACAAAGGATACAGAAAAGTAACAGCTGAAGAGAAGGACAGCCAAGAGAGAGATCTGTATTAGTAATCAAAGGAAAAACATATTTAGAAAAAATAAGTGATTGCTGATGATACATGAAATAAAAGTAAAACTGATCGTTAAATTTGACATTATGAGGTTTATTATAAGAGTTTTCTCAATTAACTTGTGGAGGTGAATAGCTAATTGAGGTGGGTTTGAGAGATGCCTGGAAGGAGAGGAAGTATAGAGGAGCAGGAGTTGAAAACATTTAATGGTTTTAAATTTAATGAAAGAAGATAAATAGTGATAGCTGGAGGGAGATGAATAATAGAGATATTATTTTTCATTTTAGGTTGAAGAAATTATAGCTCCTTTGTACACCATTGAGAATTACCTAATCAGGGGGGTGGGGGTGAGATTGATGATGGAAAGAATGGCAGGTCAATCGCTGGAGTGAAGTATTTATGTACTTAATAAAAGGAGATGGGAATTTGTATTGAAGTGATGGGGTTGGCTTCAGGACCATGAGGATCTTATTCACTGTAGTGGGAAGAAAAAAGAAAGACAAACAGGGTTTACTGATACAGATGCACAGGATTAGCAGGTGTGGTTGCCCATTTGTGGAAGTTATCTTCAAATTACTTGAATTTTCTCAGGGAAATAGGAACCCAGGTCATAAATTGAAAGTGAAGACTGAAGGTTGAGCAAAGAAGAGAGAAGGTGAAATAATTATTTTGGATGACGGAATAATGAATGGATTAGAGAAAGGGCTCAAAGGAGCCTACTTGAGGCTGAGATCAGAAATTTTTTAAAGAGTAAACAGTACTGTTTGTTGCTTGAGCCATCTTCATCTGTAAAGTTGCAGGTGTGCAGTTGAGGTTTTGGAGTAACCAGGGTGGTAATTATGTCAAGAGAGGATGAAGGAGGGAAGTGCAATAGCCATTTTAGGGGTTTTGACTCAGATGCATCAAAACTGGTGCCCAATGGCCTCCATCAATATTTGCATGAACTTACCCCCTTTTCTACTTCCACTGCTGTTGGCTTTCTCAGGTCCCTAATCTGTTGGAACCTTGTTCACAGGGACTGGTGGTTATAGATGCAAAAGTAGACTAGGGAATCATCCTCAGAATTACTGACCCCTACACCCCATTTACTTTCTTCTCCTTTAACATATTTACTTTTATGTTTTTTTAAGATTTTATTTCTTTATTTGACAGAGAGGGAGAGAGCACAAGCAGGGGGAGAAGCATAGGAAGACGGAGAAGCAGGCTCCCTGCTCAGCAGGGAGCCCAACACAGGGCTCGATCCCAGGACCCTGAGATCATGACCTGAGCCGAAGGCAGACGCTTAACCAACTGAGCCACCCAGGCGCCCCAACGTATTTACTTTTAAAATACTTTTTCATGTATCTGATGCAAAAATCAAAATTATAACAATGGTAGAGTGAAAACAAACTCATCCCCTTGTCTTATCTCCCATCCAATCTAGAAATATTCAAACTTATCATGTAATAATCCACATATATATATAACTCATTACGAATTGATTGCTGTTTTTGGTTTCATGTTATATAAATGCCAATATATCTGTGCAGATTCTGATCTTATAATTGAATGAAAATCACAGTCTGAAAGCATTTAATATTCATTCCAGTTTAGTCAAAGATCATCTTTTCTGACTACCATCAGAAAGTCTCCTCCTTCTTGTTCAGTTTTCTCATATATATATGTATACATACAAATACACAAAATACATATTAATTAAAATTTTATATATTTAAAAATAAAAAATAAAAATGTATGTATATATACATTTATTTATTAGTATTTACTTGAAGGAAGGTAAGGGAGGAAAACATTTTAGTTCTTTTTCTTTTCTTGATTTGCTTCATTTTACACAAAACATTCCATACGCTATTTCATACTTTAGGGAAGACTGGTGCTCCATTATTCATATTCCATCACACTGGTATATATAACCAAAACTGAGTTTGGTCTTATTGTTCTAAGAAGTCCTTATAAAAAGTGTTCACATCTCCAGAGGCAAAGAAAAGTTAACTCTGAGAAAGGATTCTGTGAATCTTAACAGAAAATGTTGATCTGGATTTTTATGCATCTTTTCTACTTTAACTCTATTTTTATCTAAGTCACTTATTTAGAACAATTGCTTGCCACCATATGACTTTCACTCTTCAGGTAAAGCATGTATGAAAATTTAAAAAAAAATCTGTATTCCTCTGTTGTTGCTGTTGAGATGAAATTCACATAACATAAAATTAACCATTTTTAAATGAGCAATTCAGTGCAATCATTTATTCTTATTGAGCACTTACATTAAGCTAGGTTGTGTGCTATGTAAGGAGCATTAAGTGGGGCTAGCATTGATATTCAAAACATTGGGTCCATTTATTGTCAAAAAAACATTTTATCTGGAAGCATTTTCTGATCAATTTGCTCCTCCATGCAATCCATCATCTTCTATATTCCAAAAGAATTTTATTCATCCTTCTTAAAATACTGTATTATTAGGAATGTGTAAACCTTATATATTTTCTGCCCTTAAATGGACCTGAAATAAGAAAGACTCATTTGTTTTTCTCCCTGGATATGAAGAGAGTTTGTGTTCAATAAATGTGTTTTAAATTTGAACAGTGAGTTCCATACAGAGGGGCTAGCAAAATAAAAGACAGAACTACAATAAAACCCCAAAGTGCCTGAGCTCGTAACTCCAGGGGGTGCTATTCAGGTGGTACAGACTATGGATAATTTAATGCCATGCTAATCAAGTCTGGAGAAGAAATTCATAGTTCTCTATTACCAATTCATGATATGATAAGTACAAAAATTAAGCATCTAGAAACATTTATAAAAGCCTTGGCAGAGTAATATATCAATTAAATCTAATGATGAAAAAAGATGGCTTGTATCTTGCGTCTTTTTAATTCCTTTTTCTAATAATTTATTTCATTACACTTCACTATATTTTGATCCACAAAAATAAATGGGAAGCAAAAAAAAAAAAAAATCTAGTAGTCCCTCAGAGTTTTAGAATCACTATATTACAGGCGCCTGGGTGGCTCCGTCAGTTAAGTGTATGCCTTCAGTTCGGGTCATGATCCCAGGGTCCTGGGATGGAGCCCCACGTCGGGCTCCCTACTCAGCGGCAGTTTGCGTTTCTCTCTCCCCCTGCCCCTCCACCCCACTCGTGCTCTCTATCACGCTTACTCTCTCTCTCAAATAAATATAATCTTTAAAAAAAAAATAGAATCACTGTAATGGAGGGAATGCAGTGGTTGAAGGGATGATTAGTGTCAGGCAGTCTTTAGAGGAGTACTCTTCATGGCACACGAGCAACAGATAAAGTCTTAGGTTGAGTCCTTATGTTTAAAAGGTCTTCAATGTCAAATAGGTTTATGCTGCACTCCATTAATTAGGAGAATTCACAGAAAATGTTTAACTAGGGGTAAAATGAGAAACCCTGTAATTAAAAGGACTCCCCTGTTGGTTGTAGAGAGAGGAATCACTGGAGGCAAGAGAGTTTTATAGGAAGCCAAACATGGTATTAATAGACTAATATTCTAGTATTTGTATCCGGACCCAGACATTCTTTTCAACCCCATTTCTTTCCACCTCCTTCCTTCCCATTCCAGCTCTACCATCTCTTCCCATGGCACAGTTCCTCAAGCTTGACCTATGAAAGAGCATTCTAAGCCATCAGTCATGAGAAATTTTGTTGCCTGTTTGAAAGACCACTGAGTCAGATGTCTGTGAAACCCGATCCCAACTCTACCATTCACTGGATGTGAACCCTGGATACTTCATTTCACTGAGTTTTTGCTTCTTCACTTGTAAACTTTTTAAATCCATCTTGATGGGTTTTGGGAGGATTTTAAAGATTTAAGATTAAGATAATGAAAACACTCAAGTGGTGTGATTATTTCTGTTAATTCTTGTTTCCCATCTGCTTTTCTTGGCACTTTGAGATGCATCACTGTTTGGGAAGACTTCTGGAGTTCCCCCATATCTTCCTCATCCAAAAACCTAAGTCATTTTAGATAACATTTACTGTAGCAGTTGTATGCACAAAAGCACCAAATGTTTATCCCAAAAGCACAATGAAGTCCTTGCAGACAAGAATTTTGTATCGTTCATCTTTGTGTCATAAAACCAAACCAAAACACACACACACACTACAATTAACATTACAATTTTGAGAGGGAGAGAAGGATGAAAAAAGAGAAGGAGGGAGATCATCAAATCCAGGAACTTAAAAATCAGTTGTCAAACCTAGGTTCAAATAAGCACTTTGGAAAGATAATTAACATTATTGTGCTTTGATATTCTCCTTGGTAAAAGCAGAATGATAAATGATAAAATGATACGTACACATACAGGTGTATGTATGTGTGAGTAAGAAAGAGAGGAATGTAAATAAAGAACCATTTCCAGACATTGTCCAATGTCCCCAGAAGAACAGAATTACCCCAGTTGAGGGCCACTGTCTTAGTTCTAGTATTTCTCAATCTTCAAAATCACCTGAAGAGCTTATTAAAACACAAGTTTGAAGGACCAGGTTTTCTGATTCAGAAGTCCTGGGGTAAGTTCGAAGAATCCGCATTTTTAACAATTTCCCAGTTGATATTAAACTGTTAGTCCAGGGCCACACTTTGAGAAAACTTGCTTTAGGTAGTCACCTCAAAGCCCATCTCCAGGTTTAGCTCTGAACATATCACACATTCACCCCTCTGTCCTTAGAGGTACAATGCTGAGGTTCTTTTTTTTCCTTGGTTACTGCCTTCAGAGGGCAATGAGAACTCAGAAGTGAAGGAAAGACCTTTACTTCCATCTCCATCCTTCTTCCTCCAGATAATTTTTTTCTGTCTTGCGCCACCACTTCCGTATAAGTGGTCCTCTAGTGTATGATGCAAGCTATAGAGTTTCTCCCCACTGACACGTGAGATAAGTTACCCTCTCCTTTTTCAGGGAGTTTTTATAAAAAGCAAACCTATTATGCCAGATCCTTGCTGTAAGTTTATCATTGATGGACACTTACTGGACAGAGTCTAGATTCCTCACCTTGATATATTAGTCCTGACTTCACTTTCCTTAGGTCCTGCACTCTCTCTGTTGCAAGTCTGCTCTATTCCATGGCCTGGCTACTCTGCGCTATTCACACTCAAGAAAGCATGTCCCAATTTATGCATGTCCCCCTTCTCCTGAAATGTCTTCCCCGAGACTGCCTCAATCTATGCAAATCCTACCCACCCTTCAAAACACATTTCTTTTTGAAAAAAAAAATAATGTTTCATGGTACAAAAAACTAATACCTATCTTAAAAAAAAAAAAAGACGGGAAGATACAGTTAAGTAGAATCTTTGTACTCCCTTTGAGAGATACAGGTAAATAGAAGTCATGAGAATCAAAGTAGAAATCCCTAAATTCTAATCCAATGTTCTGAAGAAGAGTAGAATTTGCCACCCTAAAATATGTCATTTTGGTGTAAGGAGTATCTTGAAATGATTATTTTTAAAAAACTGCAGAGAGAAGAGAAGTTCTAAAAACCAAGTAAAAGTTAACTAAGAGACATTTATATTTATAAGGGAAATATCCCTGTGTAAGTGTGTCCTCTTCTCTGTACCAGGAAGAGAAGGATGACTACATCACAAGAAACTTTTTTTTTTTAAAAGAAACTCTTATCAATGGAGAATGTAGCAACTTAAACCTGCTTAAACCTTGCATAACCTCCCCTACTCCCAACACTATTTTTTGGTTTTTGCTGGACATGGTATTTAAGGTGGTAGCTTAGAACATTCGGGTAGTTAGTGTTTTCCTGGGTACTTTTCATGAATACAGGAAGTGGACACATTATTAAACTTCTCTTTGTTTTTCTCCTGTTAATCTGTCTTTATTACAAGAGGGCCTCAGCCAAGAACCTGGAAGAATAAGGGAAAAATCATCCCCTACACTGACAATATATTTGAGGTAAGACTCTGCAAAAGCCTTTATCCCCATTTGACTGAATAAGAAACTGAATCATCTGAAGGTTAATGACACCAATGTCATTAGACAAGAGATGGTAAATGAGCCTTCATACTCATTATTTCATTTGATCCACATAAACCAGATAAACAGATAACGTAGTTACCTACTGCATTCCATTTCCCTTTTAATTGTCTTCTGTCACTGGGGTGCACATGAGTATTAAGTGACATACTCTTTAAAATTTAGCTGGGGGAAAAAAGTGTTGCTCTCTCCATCAAACCTTTCAGCAAAACCTGCTTTCAAGATTGAATAAAAATGAATTGTTTTTTATTTGAACTTTTTTCATGGTTTTCCTATCATCTACACATTCTCTGACACCTCACGGTTGAAGAAAGGGAAAAAGACTTTTTTCACCTGATCTTATCAAGGGGCCCAAAATCAGCTCTGTCTCTCCTAAAGACACAGTAACCCAGAGTTCTACCTGCTTGATGCTCAGTGCCTATTCTGTAACTTTCGTTCCTTCCTTCAAAGACTCAAGTGCTGAAAGAGTGCTGAGAAGCAATAATTTCGAGACTTTGAAAAAACACTGCAGAAATTTCATGCATGAAGACATTCTCTCCCTAGTCTATGGGAAGGCACAGTAAAAATTCTCATTTGAGACAGCTCAGAAATGGAATAGTTAGAAATCAAGAGACAGATGAGAGAAACAAATGGATTGGACTTAATTTATTTTCAACATCAAAGTATGATCAAAACTGATGGAATGTGTGGGCAGGGAAACAATTGTGCACTCCATGGTCTTCCTTTTCTTTCCTGAGGCAGTGTTCAGAATAGAGTAAAATGTAAAGAACAAAAAGTCATGTTGATGAAACTGACTAGCTCATTTTCTTTTCCTATTGCCATACTTAATTATCAGGCACGTGGTCTATTTAGAGAGTCCACTGTAGACAGATGTCATTCACCACACATTCCTTTTCCCATCACACCTAATCATAAAACTTTAACATACTCCCCATTTCCTGAATGTGATGTATATATCCAGGCTTTTAATTCTGCTATGACCCAAATAAATTGTGCCTGTCTGAATTCTGACCCACAATCTGCTGACGTTCCTTATTTATATACTCCCTGATTCTAGAACACTTGGAACCCTGTTTTATTTTACCTGCCAGATCTCAGTATCTCTTTGCTTTGAATCCAGCTTTTGACCCTTACATTTTCATTTTACCCACAGTATCAGGACCTGATACTCAGAGTTCTACCAACTACCTTGTGTTCTTTCCTCGCTACCAACGAGCTGTCTCTTGGGGTAGATTCCTAACTCACATTTGATCTTTCTGAATTGCCTCAAATACCATTCACAGATATTAATACCTTAGACTTAGTATTTTCAAAACAAGAAAGAACCCTGTAGATTATACACGTCACACATATCTGTAGGCATGCACACATGCACAGAAACTCTACACTTCCCCCACAGGTTTTCCACGCATGCTAACCCTATCCCAACATCACAGTAGCATCGACATTTGGGTTTGCTCAAATGAAAACTCAACACTCATTTTGTTGACTCATTTGTTGGAGGAGGCAGGGATGGGGAAAGCTCTAATGTCAGTGTCTGATCTAACCCACCTCAACACTCCATCAGATATAGAGACTAGTACCCGGCTTTGTTTAAATTAACAAACGCTGAAGAGCTACACATTTTCATTTTACTTGTTTTCACTAGGACTTTTTCACGGACATTTTCTGTAATATCAGGAGGTTATATATGTAGTGGGGAGAAAAGTACCCAGAAATATAGGATAGGAAAGACATTTTATAATTAATGAAACTAATGAACCAGTAACTTATTTTTTAAAAAATATATCTACTTTTATGTCTATGCACTTACATACAGTTGGAAAACATGCTATAAACTTGGATGTTTTGAAGTGGTGTTACCACAAAGACGTGTTGCCATCAAGACACCTTGTGGTAATATAAATAGTGCCTGCTCTTCTGATCTGATCAAAATAAATAATTCCACATCAGATCACAGCTAGCTTGATCACTTATACTTCCATTAATTTTTCAAGCTTTTCTTTTACATCTCCTTTATAATTTATTCATCCATTCCTTGGCTACAAAGGAATCTGAAGAATGTCTTCAGCTTTGTGCTTATTTTTCAGTATCAGACTATTTACCCTGCTCAGATAGCCACGGAAAGCTTTAAAGAAATAGATGATGAATCCAAATTTCTCTCTGTTTTCCAGAGGTGAGACACAAATAGCACATGGAGGGCAATATCTGAAAAGGAACAAGGCCAATCTGAAATAAATTGGCTTATGCTTATGGTTGAAAAAAACAACTATTTTTTAAATAAAAAACAGCAACACTCTGATGTATAAAAAGATCATAGATGCTGATAACAGGAGAGACTTTGTGTATGTGGGGGCAGGATATGGGTGAGAAATCTCTGTACTTTCTATTCAATTTTGCTGTCAATCTAAAACTGCTCTAAAATAATAAGAAATAATAAAAAATTAAGAATTAGGACAATGAGCATTTCAAACCTCATTTGAATCTTAAGGAATTCTCTGGCTCAATTAACCAGTAATACCATAGTGAGAGCTTACAAAAATCAAAGGAAAACAGAAAGAAATCCATCTCAGAGACAGTAATCAGAGGACTCAAAACATCTAGGGAGAATATATCTCTTTCATTTCACATTTCTTCTCTATAATTCTTTGTTTCTCTCTGAGTGTTGGTCTAATTCTCTTCTCTTCCATGAAGCGTCTCCAGGTGATCAAGCACTGGACATGGGAACTGCTTTTTCGGAATCCCAGCAATACGGAAAGCCCTCTCCTAGTCCATATATCGACCCTAAGGATGGACACTCATCCTTCATGCTTAGGTAATATGTTCACCTCTTGAACCAATCATTGCTGCCAGGAGTATAGCATATTATGATTACACAACACTCTGCACATGTCCAGACTTGTGGCCATAGATCAGGATCTGGTACGAGGAAGAGGATATGAAGCTTTAGAAGAAAGCCAGAATCGCTTAGCTACCAAAGATCACTACATCCACTTGCTATGCCAGGGAAAATTACTGAAGCACGGTGTTACAGTATTCTCATCAGGGAAATGGTTAAAATAATTTTTTAAAATGAATACTAGAAGTCTATTATATCCAGTGATATTTGGGGCTCATCAAATTCTGAAATATCAGCATAATATAGGTTTCCTTCATGTAATGTGTTTACAACCATAAACAGAAAACAAATAAAGCATACTGAAATGTGAAGTCTGGACATTTAAGGAGAACTGCTCCTTAACTAAGTGCCTCCCTCTGGAATACTTACATTCCACTTCATTGCTATTTATATTCATATGTTAGTAAACTTGTTACTATTATATTTTTAAAAATCATCCAATCTATGAATGTTAGTTTTGCAAATTATAAGAGTTTAATAGACTACTGTTATAGAACATTAATAAGAACTATGAAATTAAAATATTCTTAAATAAATGGGTAAAAAATTGACATCTATTTAATTATTTATCAGAGAAAACAAATAGAATCCTATTTATTATTTTAAGTTACCAGGAATGTTGTCTTGAGGGGAATTCTGAGATTGCATTTTATTAGCCTTTCTACTTTAGAGGTTTTATGAGTAAATAAAATGGCTTCAATTTCCTCACTTTCTTTATAACTACTGAATACTTTTAATGAAAGCATGCAGATGTAAGTTTCTTCAATTCAAAATGACCCTATGTTAAATGACAGTGATTTCATTGGTATAATTTAAAATATATATATTTTAAGGGTGCCTGGGTGGCTCAGTTGGTTAAGCATCTGACTCTTGATCTCAGCTCGGGTCTTGATCACGGGGTCATTGAGCTCAAGCCCCGTGTTGGGCTCCACACTGGGCATGGAGCCTACTTAAAAAAAAAAAAAAATACACACACACACACACACACATTTTAATTGCCCAAACTGCACTTGTATATAGATGACCTGTCTATGTAGATTTATAAGCACTCACATTTAAAGAGTAAATAATAAAACCAGAGAAGAAAAAAAAAAAACAACACCCAAGTTGTGTCAAATAATTGGCTTAAAATGAAAAAAATCCACATAATATCAACATTAGTTTTTTTAAATATTATTGAATTGTAACAAGGCATGGCAACTATACTAATTATTTTCCTAACCTATAGATATGTAGAAAACAAAATGAATTCTATAGGACACTATTGAGAGGCACTATAAATGTATTCAAAATGCTACTCTCTCTAAAGAAGTTTCAAAAAGAGTGCTTTTAGATTTTTAAAGACTGGCCATATCTGAAACAAAACAAGTGTGTCATTTCAGTCCTTTTCTCCCAATTTTGCAATGCATATAAAGGTAATTCTTCTGCACATTGAGTGTCTTCAAACTAGTGGATCCTCAGGCTAGAACTACTTCAAGTTAAATACTAAAATGAAACAAAGGTGGTTAATCTAGTAAAAAAACTTCTCTACCTCATGAAGGACGTCATCTTAAAAAGAAGGGTAATCGGGGCACCTGGGTGGCCAGTCGTTAAGCGTCTGCCTTCGGCTCAGGTCATGATCCCAGGGTCCTGGGATCGAGCCCCGCATCGGGCTCCCTGCTCGGCGGGAAGCCTGCTTCTCCCTCTCCCACTCCCCCTGCTTGTGTTCCCTCTCTCGCTGTGTCTCTCTCTGTCAAATAAATAAAATCTTTAAAAAAAAAAAAAAAAAGAAGGGTAATCGATTCTCACCAACCTTTAATATAGCCATTAAAAATAGTTTCATAAATACATGGGAACTTGTCTGCAATGATACACAATAAAAGCTTAACAATGGTTATAACTTGGTAGTGGTATTTGGAATGTTGGGCAGAAGGAAATAATGAATGCATTTCTATAATTTACAAAATTCAGAATTTTAAAATATTTTATTTCCTTTAGTTAAGAGTCTCTTATGTTCTGCCTCCTTGTCTGTTTTCATCTTATTTTATTTTTCCTTCCCTTTCCCTATGTTCATCCATTTTGTTCTTTAAATTCCACATTGAATGAAATGATATGCTATTTGTCTTTGGGGAGGTGCATCAGAGGGAAGGGGCAACTGGGTGATGGGCATTAAGAAGGGCATATGATGGGCGCCTGGGTGGCTCAGTTGGTTAAGCGACTGCCTTCGGCTCAGGTCATGGTCCTGGAGTCCCGGGATCGAGTCCCGCATCGGGCTCCCTGCTCGGCGGGGAGTCTGCTTCTCCTTCTGACCCTCCCCCCTCTCATGTGCTCTCTCTCTCTCATTCTCTCTCTCAAATAAATAAAAAAAATCTTTAAAAAAAAAAAAAAAAAAAGGGCATATGATGTAATGAGCACTGGGTGTTATTTGCAACTGATGAATCACAAAACTCTACCCCAGAAACTGATAATACAGTATATGTTAACTACATTGAATTTAAATACAAAATTTTTAAAAATTTAAAAATAAAATATTTTATAATTTGAAATGATTATTCTTATGACAATATTATTTAATGCAGTAAAGTCAGTAGATAATAATACTGATTCTTGACCAAGCCTCTTCAATTCCATGAACATTACCATTGAAGACTGGTTCCAATGTCGCAGACTATTTCAAGACTGCACGGTCAATATCTTGTTTTTAGGAATATGTTTTGTTTATTGGTCTGTTCCATTAAACCAAGAGGTGGTCTTTAGTTAAATTTAACAACTAAGGTTGAGCAGGTGTCATGGTCCCTATCTTACGCTAGGCCTTGCTTCAAGGCTGAATGCTGAGTGAAACACACAAGGTCCGTGTTCTGAAGAGCTGGGCTCTAAGCACGGTTGAGAAGACATATATTGAATCATTTACTACAAATGGTAACCGCAAGAGAATGTATATGGTGCTACAGAAATATACAAAAAAGAGACTTAATCTTATCTAAAGGTTACAGAAGGCCTCTTGAATACTTAAACTGTGATTCAAAGATT
Organism: Neomonachus schauinslandi; assembly: GCF_002201575.2. Lineage (NCBI taxonomy): Eukaryota > Metazoa > Chordata > Mammalia > Carnivora > Phocidae > Neomonachus > Neomonachus schauinslandi. The sequence goes on along the minus strand of NC_058418.1, from coordinate 35,463,142 downwards.
AATTGTTGCTAGCCAGACGAACAGACAACACTGTAGGTAGAAGGAAGCACACTGACAGATTCTTGGTAAAAATGAGAATAGCATGTTTAATAAGCTGAAAGGAGGCTCCAGTAGACTGAGACATAGCTCGTGGCCTCAGTTTTGTCTGAAGATGCAACAGCAATCCAGCTTGTCTTAAGGGTTAACTTGCTCCGAGTTAACACACTCCTTCCTTACTCACTGACCTAAGGCCCTTGAGCTCTAACAGAACTTACTTTCTTTGAGATTTGCAGAACACTGGCTTTGAGGAGTGAAGGACCAGAACGTTCCCAGGCCACAAAAGCCAGCAAGTCTGTTTGACGCCACTGTGGCTTTCTGATTACCCAGCAAATTTTTTTTTAAAGATGTATTTATTTATTTGAGAGAGAGAGAGAGAGAGAGGGAGAGCGAGCACGGGGGAGGAGAAAGAGAGGGAAAGAGAAACCCAAGCAGACTCCATGCTGAGCGCAGAGCCTAACTCGGGGCTCGATTTCACGACCCATGAGACCACCACCTAAGCTATACCAAGAGTCAGATGCTCAACGAACTGCACCACCCATGTGCCCCTAGCCCAGCAATTTTTTAGCATGCTATTTTTCTTTTTTAGGTCACACAAGTGACTTACTGACCTCTCTTTGTGTATCCGTAGACCTTGCCCTCCCTTCGCAGAAAGAAGAGAATTATCCAGCACATCACAAAACAAGAACCGATCCCCTCCCACAACCCCCAGCACTGACGTAACTTTTGTAGCTGGCATCGAGTCTGCTCATAATCAAGATGTGGTGCAGACCACTGAACTCCTTTTGCTGATTAACTACCCTAAACCCATTTAAAAACCTCTAGGCCAGGCAGAAATCTCAAGAGTTTGGCTTTTGGATGAGGGTCCAACTTTTCCCCAGGTTACTGGCCTACTGAATAAAGCTCAAATTCCTTCCCAGTCAAAACCCGTCTCTTGAGTAATGATCTTTCAGGCAATAGGCAACCCAATTTGGGTTCCATACAAAGAGCAGGGCAGACGCCAGGTCTTAGGCCGGAATAAATCATATCAAGGACTTTAGATCTGAGACTGTTGGAACCACTGAATAATTTTAATAGGGCTACAATGTACCAAATTGCACTTTGTCAAAGCTCTTTTGAGACAAGAAGCATGTCCTTACTTCTCTATGTCCATGCCCAGCATAATGCCAGAAATATATTAAGTATTCAATTCATTGTAACATAAAGATACTGGCTTTAATGCAGAAAAGTATAAACAGTGAAAACACCTCAAGTCTTTCTCAAACCTAGAAAAGTTAAGACTCTGATAGTACCAAGTATTACTTCAAAGAACATCCCTGAAATTCTCAAGACTATACCATCTAAGTAAGGATAGTTTAAACTTAGTTTCAAAATTACTGCTTATTTTCAATTTTATTATATATCTTTTCCTCCTGATATTCTTTTTGAATTATTTTTGTAGACCAGGAATGAGCAAACTCTGGCCTGTAGGACAAAACTGGCCAATCGCTTCTCTTAACCCATGAGCCAAGAATGTTTCTTAACATTTTTAGTCAAAAAAATAAAAAGTTATTTTCCTATGCGAAAACTGCATGAAATTTAAATTTTGTTTTCACATGTGAGGTTTCACTAGAACACAACCACACCCATTCCTTTGCATACTCTCTCTGGCTGCTTTCATGCCAAAAAGCCAGGGCTAAGGAGCTCCAACAGTCTGGACAACAAGGCTACAGTATATACTAACCGGCTTGATACAGAGAAGCACACTGGCCTCTGTTGTAGATACTATTACAATTAAGTCATTGATGGAGTGCAGCTTTATTCTCTTAGATACATGTTCCTGGAAACATTTTTAATTTTGCTTTTAAAAAATTCATTGCCTTTTAATGAGAAGACATCTTCCCCAAGACCTGTTTCTTCTTTTCAGTGACCTTCAGTGTAGGGTTTTCACATTCAACAAAAGCAGCACTCATAATTCTCAGTGTCCTGTTTTCCTTCAATTTATTCTTTAAAGCCTCCTTCAGGATCAGGCGGAGAACAAAACTGTCAGTCCTGAACGCCACCAGGCTGTGAAAAGTGTTACTCTCTCTGAAGGATCCTCAACTATTCAAGGATCTGTTTTCTCCTCTGTTTCTTGTGTCAAGACTTTGAAATCCATAAACCAGATATCAGTCCAGGAAAGTATGAATAAAATAGCACAGATCCAAAAGCATCCTGAGACAAAAGCTCTGCGAGGACTGTCCGTGCTAATAAGACCATGGTCACCGCTGTCACCAATGCCGTGACCTGCTTCCGGAGCTCCATAAAGCACATGCAAGCATTCATGCTTCAAATCAAGTACTTTCAAAAGACTTCTATTAGGATAAAAGAAAGAGGAGACATACCCCTCTCCTTCCCTAAAAGGCTTCCATTCATTTTCAGCTGTGTTTTCCATGGTGAGTTCACGGTTAAGAAGGCAAAGGGGATAAACAAATAGAAAGTCCTCCCTCCAGACACTGGGTATGTCATTCTTTTCTCTTCCTTACTAAAACCCAATCCTGGACATGGGTTGTGTGCAGCAAGGGAGTAAATATTAAGCAATGGCTCTGAGTCTGGCTGGAAGCATCCTGAAGGTGGGTCAAAGGAGACTTTCCCCCAAATTCTCTACCCCTAGAGAACAGAAACCTCTTGAAAGCGGCTGCAGGCCAACCTCTCCTGCAAGCTGGTTTGCTGTCTGGTTGGAGAGCTGGCTCCCACAAGGCACAGGGGAAAAATGCATCAGGACCAGGGACCAAAAGCAACGCACAGCCCACAGCCCCGCTGCCCAGTACCCCCTTTGTAGATCATTTAGAATAATTTCTAGGGGCGCCTGGGTGGCTCAGTCGTTAAGCGGCTGCCTTCGGCTCAGGTCATGATCCCAGGGTCCTGGGATCGAGCCCCGCATCGGGCTCCCTGCTCGGCAGGGAGCCTGCTTCTCCCTCTGCCACTCCCCCTGCTTGTGTTCCCTCTCTTATTGTGACTCTCTCTGTCAAATAAATAAATAAAATCTTTAAAAAAAAAAAAAAGAATAATTTCTAAATGAGGAAGAAGCTTCTTTTATTGTTCTCCCTGAAATATTGTTCCTGTTGGTGTTGTTTGGAATAAGTCTGTTTTAACAATGTTTACACCTCGTGTGACAGAAAACAGATTCTGAATTTTGACAGAAAATAAATAAGGTCAGTGTTTGTTGATACCCTGTGCTAGAGATATGAACACATGCATACAAACTGTGAGAAGATACAGCATAAAATAATTTGTCTTTTCTATGAGCAGCTGTAACTATGTGAGCTCAGTGATGCCATGCTATTTGTTTCCCGATATTTATTTTCTTTGATAGCATATTGCCTTATTTATAAGAGGGAGGTAGAATGTTTGGAATTAATTGCATGCATATATACTAATGACATTTCATTTCTTTTGCCAAGCAAATATAACTTTCCCAAATACGATGGTAATTATGACAATATCCAGGATCATCTGAAACCCAGTATCAAAAAGCATCATTTTAACAGTATTATTGCTATTATTAGTGCCACGTGCTTTGTTATGCTTTATGCTTATACTTTCCCTATATTGCCTTTAGGTAATGCTCTTATGTCACTGTGTGTTAGAACTCTAAACCAACTTCCAATTTGTTGTGAACATCAGTATCTCCTTTCCCTCTGTGCAAAACCTTGTAAAATCTTGCGATAATGTGACTTGCAAAATTTTAGGAGGTTTTACTGATGCCATACTGTCTGAACCTCATGGAAATTTGAATATGGATAACCCAAACCTAACTATCCCAAACCCAACTAAGAAGTATACATTCTGAATAAGGCTAATATAAAAAAAAGAGAAAACAACCTTAGGTTTTGCCATATTTTAACAAGGACTTAGACTCTTAGAATCCCCCCCTTCCCCATATCCATATAGCATTACGCAGGGAAAGGTAAGTTTATTAATGTCATCTTCACATTTAACCAATGCATTTATTCTGGGATGCCTCTCATCATCATTTAATGAATCTTTATGCAACATTTATCATGATATATGGACATCAAGTCCATCACATGGGCCGTCCCTCCCATGCATCTACCATGTACAAATAAAATGAACATAATGTTGCATAAATGCTTCATACTAAAGGAAAGGTAGGAAGTACAGATAATGAGTGCTCATTATTGGAAGGATATTCTATGTAACAGAAGACAGCACACATCATGTCCCAGGGTTAATTGTGGTATTGCTGAATCATGGGCAATTGTGGAAGAAAACAGCTAATGAGAGCAAATTTAATTCTGATGTCTTATTGCATCAGTAAGGGATGATGAGAATAGCTCAACCTATTCTTAAGAAATGTATGGCTCTGTATGAGTAAAGCTACAAAATGCATGAATGAATCCCTGTTATGCTATATATTTCTACCCAGGGAGCATCATTTTTACCCAAGAAGCATTCTTGCAGAAAGGATTTGAGTACTAAAATACAAAAATTTTCCCTGCTTAGTGTATCCATGTAAGGCCTTACAAGTTTGTTTTGTTTTTTACCCAAATCACACAAGTTGCTTTAATCTCTGCTGGGCAATCACTACAGAAGAATCCCCTAGCAACTGCTCTAAAACTACCAGTGAATGAGCACTCAGCATCACTCACCCTGATGGTAGAGGCCACCCTGTTTTTCAATAGCTCCAAGGAAAAGTAAAAAGCTCTCTTGAGGAGTATTAATGTGGCTTGTTTTGGGTGACTTCAGTAAGTGGAATGAGGCCCAACAGGCAGAAGTTATAAAGTTAAAATATTTTAGGACCAAAGGGGAGAGGTTTCTGTCCGAGGAACCTTTTTTATTTCATTCTTACTTGCCTAACACCCCCTAGTCCATCTCATACTTTAATCAAGGTTTCTATCAAATATTCAAGTAAACTTCTTTCCCCACCCTTTTTTTTCCTTTGACTGAACTAAAATAAAATAAGTACACACTGAAATTTCAGGCCTTAGAGGTTCTATGCCCAGCAGGCTCAAAGATTATTTAATAGTTTTAGCAAGAAGTTAAATGTGTCTAATACGAGACATTAATAATACTGACCTAAGGGGCGCCTGGGTGGCTCAGTCATTAAGCGTCTGCCTTCGGCTCAGGTCATGGTCCCAGGGTCCTGGGATCGAGCCCCGCATCGGGCTCCCTGCTCAGCGGGAAGCCTGCTTCTCCCTCTCCCTCTACCCCTGCTTGTATTCCCTCTCTCGCTGTGTCTCTCTCTGTCAAATATATAAATAAAATCTTTAAAATAATAATAATAATACTAATAATAATAATATTGACCTAAATAAATAGACTCTTCTTACCCTCCCCATACTGCCAGAAGGCTAACCATCCCAAACCAACTCTCTTGAAATCCTCCTTTGCCTCAAATCTTTTTCTGAAAATGAAGTAAACAAATAATAAGTAAATATGTCAACTTCTGAAATCCCATAATATTTCCATCTGTGAAGAAAACAAAATTAAAAGGTCTCTCTATGCACGACTGAGAATATTATTAAACGATTTGACTGATACCATCTATACAGAGAGGCAGCAGTTAGAAGGAACTGTGGATTTGGGGTTTAGATTGGTTTATATTATTTTTCTAGCTTTACTTTTTAATCTCATGGGTTCTGGGTAGCCTACTTAATCTCTCAAAATCTTTACAGGGTAGCTATGCTGATTAAGTGAAATAATAAATACTTGGCAATAAATAATAAATTGCAAATAACTTGGCAAATAATAAATTGCTTGGCAATAAATAGATGCTTGTTTTTCCCTTTTAATATACATACACATATACAATTCTATGTAGTCATAAAACATTCATACAGGTTACTGTAAGCACCAAGCTGAAAAACTACATCAGTGCCGAGAATACTCAAAGCAGAAAATGTACACCAAAATATAGAGGTTGATTTAATCTGCAAATTTATCCCTTAAAAAATTGGAATATAACTTAGATAAAATAAAGTGGACAGATCTATGTACTTCTTAATGGATTTCTACATGTGTCTATAATCATTTATTTACTAACAGATAAAAATGTAAAAAAATTCCTGGGGCACCTGGGTGGTGCAGTGGGTTGAGCATCCAGCTTGCTTTCAGCTCAGGTCATGATCTCAGAGTCATGAGATCGAGCCTCACAATGGGCTCCATTCTCAGCATAGAGTCAGCTTGGGTTTCTCTCTCCCTCTCCCCTGCCCCTCCCTGTACCTCCCCTCTCTCTAAAATAAATAAATAAAATCTAAAAAAAAAAAAAAAAAACTCCCACAAGCCCAAGAAGCTCTATTACACACCATTCCACCAGGCACATTGCCCCCCAACCCTCCAGAGGTAACTAATATTCTGACTTGTAGTATCATCAATTTTGTCTATTCTTGAAAAATCCTACAAATGAAATCAAAGGACATGCACTCTTATGGGTACACTTTTGTTGTTGTTGTTAAGCAGAGTGTCTGTGAAATTCATCTATGTTATGTATATTAGTATTTTTTCCCTTATTGCTGAACAGTAAAATTACTATTTTGATCTAAATACATACTTGACTGTTTGAGGGGAATAACTGAAAGTGTGGATAGGCTTCCTACAGGCTCCCTTCTATACTTCCCTCTAGCACTCAGAGAAGTCTATTTCTGTTCAATCATCTCTGCTATTTTATCACAATGAGCATAAGGTTTTACTTTCTATTGCTCCTATTACGAGGAACACCTCTCTCCCTGTATGTTTTAGCACATCAAGCTCCATCAATTTCCAAATGAAAACATATTTTTATTCTCTTGATTATCTACCTCAATTCCTCTCCATTCTACTCTTTATTATTTATCACAATGGCTTTACTGCCTGACATCATAAAACAATTCTGAATTAAGTTTGAAGTACAAGCATCATACAAAACAAATCTGTTGTATTATGATCTGTCATAAAATCACACTTATGCCAAGGCCAAGAAGAATATGGCAGTTGGTAATGGAAATGGGCAAAATCTACAAATTTAACCAAATGGTATGGGAGCACAGCTCACCAGTAATGAGTCCTTTCTTAACAGCCCCCCCTTTTTTTTTCAAATTCAACCTGAGAATCTCAGAAAGGCCTTGCTCCTGGGTATTTTTTTTTTTTAATTTCAGGTGAACTCTCTAAACAAGTTATTTTAATTGGAGGACATCACCCTAAGGAACATTTAAACCACATTGAGGAGATACAGACCCAGAACTTGCCATTCACAGAGGAAGTTGCAATTAATTCACTTCCCTCCTGGAGGCACCTGCTTCAGTATCTCCGAGAAGGAGATCTCTTACAGTGAGAGAGTAAACCTGAAGAAACTGACCATCTGAACACTACTGAACTTTCTTCTTAAATATTCTTTACCTTTTATTCTGGACACATCTTTCAGTTTAAAGAGGAATATCAGGTTAATAGATTTTAATAGCTGTCTTACTCTGCTGGTATGTATAATGAGGAGAAAAACAATGTACCACGAACTAACTGATTGATTTTATGTCACTAGGGTGCTTCACAACCCTGAAGTCACAATTTTCTTCTCTGTTCATTGCCATTAAACTACAGAGAGTATAACAGAGGTAAATTCGTAAAACTTCAAAGATGTTTTCATTTAAAATTATTCGTGGGAAGGGAAACAATTTTCTTAGATTTTCCTGAAATCTTTTCTATAGCCAATAATCATTTCATCAGGTAACACTTCCAGGAAAAAAAAAAAAACAACAGCCTAGGTAATTTAGTAATAATAGCTACCATTTATTGAACAATTACTATATGTCAGAAACTATGCTTTCACTCTATAAACATTAATGTATTAAATTTTCATTATAATCTTGTGAGCTGTCAATCTACATCTTCCCCTAGAAGGAAGGGATTCAAAGCTCAAAAATGTTAAGCAAAGTATCCAAGATCACAAGAGTATGTAAATAATGAACGTCAGAGATGGGACTCAAACCTTTGCCTGTTTTTTTTTCCCTTGTTTTCAAATGCTCTTTCCAATATCATGCAAGCTGTTACTTTTTTGAGGTAGGTCAGAAAGAGCGAACACAATTTTCCTATTACAACATCCATGGAGATTGTTCAAAGATAAACTGAGTTGTATAAAAACTATTAAGAGTTTATTTGAGCAAAAATTAATTGGAATCGGGCAGTACCAATCTAGAAAATAGAAAGGAGCTCCAATGGGCGCCTGGGTGGCTCAGTTGTTAAGCGTCTGCCTTCGGCTCAGGTCATGGTCCCAGGGTCCTGGGATCGAGCACCGCATCGGGCTCCCTGCTCTGCGGGAAGCCTGCTTCTCCCTCTCCCACTCCCCCTGCTTGTGTTCCCTCTCTCGCTGTGTCTCTCTCTGTCAAATAAATAAATAAAATCTTAAAAAAAAAAAAAAAAGAAAGAAAGGAGCTCCAAGGAGCTGTATAAGATGAAAGACTTTTATAGACAGAAGGGAGTGGGAACAAGGACATTATACTAGCAAAAAAGTGGGTTGGTTATTGCAAGGTTAATTTCCTTTAGGAGTTGGCAGGGATCTGTCAAGCAGATTACCTAACCAGTGCTGAATAGGTAATTCCTGACTGATCGGTATAAGATTCCATTTCTGGGAAAGCTGACACTGTAATTCAGTTAAGTCTGAGTTTGGGGACATGGGGCGTAGCACAAAAAACTTCACTTGGGGCTTGTTGTTATGTTTTTAGTAGGAATTAGTTACGATTCTAGCCAATAAGAAACTGGAAATTAATTGTCCTCTTTTATATCACTAAAGCACAGAAATTATAATAGCGTTAACATACTAATGAATTTTTTTAAGACTAATTTGTCACTGCTTCCTTAGAGCTAAAGCCTATCTAACTGGACCCATATCTCATGCAAAGTTAACCACAAATTACTGAGGTGATAAGATACGTTTATATATAAGAAACATTTTTTGAAGGATTTGATATAAATGTGTCAGAAAATTCTGAGGACCTTTAGAATACACAGAAGACAAAAAGAAAGAAAGAAACATGAATGAAAATTAGAGAAAAGAAAAGGCAAGAAAAAAAAGCAAAGGAAAAGAGTGAAGCACTCAGAAGGATAATTTTCCTTTGCTCTCATTGTCACTTAGACTACCCACTTTGTTTTTTCCATGTTTCTTTTTGTTGTTTTTTGGGCTGTGTTTGTTCAAGGACTGGCCACATTTCCTGTGAGTTTTCACATGCGGTTTGTGCAATCTCCAATCTGTTTCATTTCCTTCCTTTAAACTGTAACTTATACAGTTTTTTCTAGTTCTTTATTTAGTTCCACCGTTTCTAAACTAGGAATGTATGTCTAATTCCAAAACTAAATACTCCAATACTCAATTATCATCTGAACCCTCATTTCCAGTTCCTAATCTACTTTTCCTCTAAGACTGTTCCTCACCTGTCCTAGAAGTATGAAAACTGTGACACATACATTGTTGGTCTAGTCTAGTTTTAAATTAGAGTGTGTTTCTTCTAAATGTTTAAGAGCATGCAGGTGCAACCTGCAGATAAGAATAGTGAAGTTTTGTAAAGGTTGATAGATTTATTCCAGGTCAGTCAAAATAGCAGGGGGCTTAGCTAGGATTTGAATCCAAGCCTTACTGTCCCAAAACTTGAACAAGAGGGAAGGTTCCAGCCTAGATATTTTGCTTTCAGCACCATCCTCAAAGCTTAGTTTCAAAATTCAGAAATAACATCATCTGTTTATGTTTCCAAGTACATGATTAGGTTATTTTTAGTAATAGAATGGGACCATCCAGTTCCACTGACATTGTTCAAGAGCAAACAGCGGAGCATAAGGACATCTCCTGAGCACACCTCTACTACAAGCCTGGCTACACCACACTGTAGCACAGTATGTCCGTTTCCACTACGACAACTATAATGAGATGTCTCAAAGCATGGTTTTGGGCACCATCTCCATACCTGCCATCCTTAGCACAGGTCCTAGAACATAGTGTTTATTAAATGTTGGTTCAATGGAAGACTAAGAACAAATAAATGAGTGAAGAGTTGAATTAGTTGTTTTTTTTTTTCCCCAAAACCCAAGATCTCATGACATAGTCATAAAATAAAAGGATCAAATTTCAGTTATGTGATCATCACTCTCATCTTTCAAGAACCCAAGTATACCTTTCTTTCTTCAGGCTCTGGTCACTGCCTAGCATTTTACCAGTTTTCCAGACCTTCTGGAAATGCTAATATCTTTCTCCTTGTTTAGCCCTTAACTCCTTCCAGGCCACTGTCTTCACCGGATCCAGAATTAATCCTGTAAAGCACACTGAGACTGATTTACTCATGTCCCTTCCACAGCTCACAATATCAAGATAAATTTAAACTCCTTAACAAAACCTTCAAGGCCTCAATAATCTCCATCCTGCTTTCCTCCCCAGTCTTACTTCTTGTAAGTTTTATTACTTAGTCTATGCTAATCTAACATGAACTACTGACTCTTCTCTGGACGGTCAGCCTTGCCTTTGTCCTCTACACACACTGCTCCCCCATTCTGCAATGACCATCATGCCCCATCTTTGCCTGAGTTATCCTTATGGTATCTTCAACTTATAGTTAAATTGTCTTCTACCCTGAAAGGCTTTCTCCTTGCTGTGCTCCTGTATAAATAAGTGCATATCACTCTCAGATAACTTCCCTTCCACCATATTGCTCACTAGTGACTTATTTATCTCTTCCTAACGCAATCCCCGTTGAATACTTTGAGGGCAGAGACAATTTTCTAATTTTTAGCTTACAACACCTGACCTAACACATAGCAGGTATTCAATATATGTCGATGTGATAAGAAATAAAACAGCATGACAAAGCTACAAAGGTCCCGGGGCGCCTGGGTGGCTCAGTCGTTAAGCGTCTGCCTTCAGCTCAGGTCATGATCCCAGGGTCCTGGGATTGAGCCCCGCATCCGAATCCCTGCTCGGCAGGAGGCCTGCTTCTCCCTCTCCCACTCCCTCTGCTTGTGTTCCCTCTCTCGCTGTGTGTCTCTCTCTCTCAAATAAATAAATAAAATCTTTAAAAAAAAAAAAAAAGCTACAAAGGTCCTAACAGCACATCAAGAGTTCAGTCTCATTCCTTTGTCTCTAATTCTTGACTCCCTCCTGAGAATGTAACTGAAGGCTCAGTTGGAAATTTGCTCTCTGCTTTGAATTTTCAGTGTTCAATTCACGGACTGTTTTTTCTCCTTCCAATACCTATCCCTCGGGCCTTTATAAAAATGCTTGCTGCGCTTGATCCTCTCCTCAGCCCAACGCGGGCAGAAATCCTGAGAGCGAAAACAACAGATCACCTGCCACACAGATCACTGCAATGCTTGTACTCTGCTCTAGAAAAGGGCTACTTACTTGCCAGGATCTCAGGGAATGGACAGCATTGGCCATGACTCTGTGTACTTACCTATGTGTACACGGCGCAAACAAGGAGAACATCTAATGCCTTAAACAGGCTGAAAGAGCTGCTCAATTAGAAATTTTTGTTTTTATCTAGATTGATGGCTATGTGAAAGATATACGTGAAACTCATTAGTAGGAACAGCTACCATTTACTGAGTACATATTCAACATCAATCCCTAAATTAAGAGCTATTATGCCAACACTGCAGGTAAGAAAATAAAACTCTTAGAGCTTAAGAAACCTGCCTAGCCCCAGAGCTAGAAGGGACGGAACTGGGGTTTGGGTATATGTTGCATCAGAACCCTCGCCCTGGGAACTCCATAATGCTACCGTGTTTATCGAAGTATAAGGAAAGCAGCCAGACACAAGGTGTGTCTGCTTTGGTCTGTAGCCAGACTGACAATCATTTGCTCAAAATCATTCACCGGATTGGAGGTGTTGAGGAAAAACGTAAAGAGGAGCATAAAGTGAAAGAAAGGCATAATTTTTATATTCTAGCAGACAGTATTGCACTGAGAGATAAAGAGCAGCTATATTTAAATGAATTAGTTAACATCAAACTTTATGGATAGTGTTAAATGGCATACAATTTTAAGATACTTCAGTCACTTAAGGTCATTAATTTATATATATTATATACATAAGTATATATAAACATAAATATAGGGGGAGAGAGAAATAGAGAGATACTATGCATGGAGGACAGAAGGTAGATATCTTTCAGAAAAGCAATCAAGATAACCAAAAGGAGGGGCTCCTGGGTGGCTCAGTCAGTTAAGCATCTGCCTTCAGCTCAGGTCATGATCCCAGGGTCCTGGGATCAAGCCCCACGTCGGGCTCCCTGCTCAGCGGGAAGCCTGCTTCTCCCTGTCCCTCTCTCTCTCCCACTGCCCCTGCTTGTGTTCCCTCTCTCGCTGTGTCTCTCTCTGTCAAATAAATAAATAAATTTTATTTAATTTAATTAATTAAATAAAATGAATAAATAAATCTTAAAAAAAAAAGATAACTAGGGTGGGAGGATGGGTTAGCCTGGTGATGGGTATTGAGGAGGGCACGTTCTGCATGGAGCACTGGGTGTTATGCACAAACAATGAATCATGGAACACTACATCTAAAACTAACGATGTAATGTATGTGATTATCATAACAATAAAAAATTAAAAAAAGAAAAACAGAAAAGATAACTAAAAGGAATGTACTCACCCCTTAGCAAATATTTCTGTACTCTCCAAAGAATGTAAAATGAGAAGTAAGGCCCACTGCTATCTGAGGGCAACCTTCGGGTACTTGATATAGCTGATTAACTGATAAACTGTAAGTCACTTGCATACTGAACTTCTATCCATCTGATGTGCTCAGTGCTTCCATGTCTACATTTAGAGTCTGCCCATATCTAAAATATGTTAAGTAAATGTTCCACAGAAATTTCTTCTTGCTTCCTTCAAATTTCAGAGACTACCTGTAAAGAAATATGTTTTTCTTTCATCCACTGCTACACACACAATCACCATTGTTGGAAATAAAATTATAACGTTGTTTATATTTTAATAAGATACATAAAACTAGATAAAACAGTACAAGTCAGTCTTTGATCATTAATTAATAATAGGACCTAACCCACTACTGCGTTTTATTTTTACCTCAAAAGGAAAATTCAGGGTAAGAAATTATCTTTAATTATATCTGGTTAGTACTGTCCTTGTTAGCACACTGCTATACCTCAACCAGTTTAGCCACCTTAGTTACCCCTAACCCCCATGCCTGGTGGGGTCTCCCAGTTGGCCAAATGGGAGGCACTGTCCTGAAGGGGCAAGTGATTGGGGCAGGGACAAAGGGATGTGTGATGACCACAGGTCACAGTGAGCAAGGGGAGATAAAAGAGGCCATGTGGGCTGGTTTAAGCCCAGTTGGAGGCTCCACAGAAGAGGAGTGGTTGAAAGATCGTGGTTGGTGGCTCACTCGGAGTAATCAAAGGTGGAAGTGGTGGTGATCAGGTGTGTCAGACTTGGGGAGAAGCTCTTTCTGAGCATGCCCATTTCTCCAAGCCCGGGCAGCACAGTCTGTATCCAGGCAAGAAAGAAAGGCCTCACACCATCCTTTGTCAGGGGCCTCCCTCCCAGGGCTCTGAGGCCAGAAAGCACACCAGAGGACACTATTCCCAACCTGCCAGAGAAGCAGGGAACATGGAAGCCTTGAGGGGTGTGGTGAGGAAGGTGTAGAGGAGCTAGGAGAAACTAGCTTCATAAAGATCATCCTGAGCAGCGAATCCACGCTGCCCTATTACATGGCCAGATGCAGCTGCACAGTGGGCATGTTTAATACCTCCATGGGGGACTATAACAACAACTGTACAAGAGAATATGTTATATGCAAGGGCACACTGATGTTTGAGAACCAATGCTGCTCACTGGACTAGCTGCACGCTAGGAAGAATGTGACAGACATGTTTGTGACATCCAGGCAAGAGGCCACAGCTTAATAAGACCTAGAGCTCATCAGGTGGCTTCCACTGAAGTGGACAAAAAAACACATTTGTCCATGATATGAAAAGCAGCAGTTCTGCCTTAAGTTTGTCACTGGATGTTCTTTTAACCTTTCAGCTATGCCTAATTCAGATGCAAAAAGTCTTTTTGTTAAGTGGAAAAGCTGCCTTGGTTATCTCTGATGCCATCGGCAGAGGGTTAATGCAATACCCAGGCCATCCCAGCTGCAGACAACGATGAGCAGGCATGTATTTGAGACAGAGGCCAAAAGCCCAGTCGTGTGGCACTGCCAAGATTCCAAAAGACAAGGCCAAGGAGCTTTGGCAGAGCACCTTACAAGCTAGTCTTGCATAACCTTTGATGTTTTCTTAGGCTCACCTGGAAAATGAATTGCATCTGGAAGAGTTCAGGACCACGTAAGCCACCACTTAGAGGCTTTGCCACATTGGAGAGGCTCTTATCATTTCTCCAAAATGTCCCCCAAGGCTGAATTCTGGATATTCCTTAGATGTTAATGCCTTTCATCTCATACGCAATGTTGTAAAACCCTAGACAACATCCCAACCATCCAGTCTATTCTTGAATACTTACTACCAAAATCTGAGCAGTCTGATCTGTTGTAGGACATTTTTAAACAATTATAAGGTCCTTCCTTTGATCCAGAAACTGTGTGATGTGAATACATCAATAGCAGTGAATATGCCTGTGCCCGTGTGCATGATTTTTTAGTTACTATCAAAATTATGCACTTCCCTTGACCAGCATTTCACTTAAAGGAAATCTACTCTGAAGTATACAATAAACGTTTCTGGGAATATTGACTGCTGAATTAAAACTCTTCTGAAAAAACTGGAATGCCTAGTGTGTGTGTGTGTGTGTGTGCGTGCGTGTGCACGCGCGCGAGTGTTTCTCTAGAGGGAATTCCTGCATCAAGCAGGAGAGTGCACTTCATGATCTCAAAGATTCGTCTCATTATAAGCTCATGAGTTGTTCAGTTGCAGATGGGAGGGGAGCAGCCCTTTCTAGCCCCACTTGCTTCTCTCCTTCACTTGTTTATCCTCCCTCTCTGTCCAGGCTATGGAGTTTTGTGGAGAAAGAATATAAAGACCAAGTCAGCATCAGGAGCCTTCACCGGTTCCCTAGGGTGTTTGGGGCCACCTCTTTTAGTAATGCATGGGGATAAGAAACCAAACATGCAGACCCAGGACAGATAAGCACAACACTAACAGGATAATAAGCTTTTACGGATCCAGGAGCATGCAGACCAGCATGGCAGGCAAGGCCCTGCTGATACATCCCCAGTCTTACTGTGTTTGTATCAAGTGCTGCAAACACATCCTTGTCCTCAAAGGAAACTTCTAGCCTGTCAACAGAAATTTCTGGTCTCTCTCCACAGAGCAGCATGTGTGTGGTAACTGCACAAGATGACACCACCAGCAAGCCTATCACAGAAACATCTATAGGTCCTGTAATGGAACCCTTTATCTCAGTCTTGCAGTTAAAGGTCCCATAGTAGAATCCCTCATCTGAACCTCACAGAGCTAAGTTTATATGAGTGAACAGGATGGAAGCCATGGGGTCCCCCAACCCAATACTGAAACTCAAAGAAAAAGGAGGGAAAAGTCAGAACTCCCAAAAGACATTCCCATTACCATGAGACTGGGGAGGACCAGGTTGACCATTCATTCTTCTGCTGGTCCCTATCTTTCTCCGAAGCCATTAGGAGTGAAAGAAAGGAAAAAGGCAGAATACCCCATGGGCAGAGGACACAGCTCTTTATCCCACAGAAACACCAGCCTTAGCCCTCTGCAACGGAATTCAGGTTATCTCAAAAATTTGTGAGGCACTTAACCACAACTAGTTCAACTTCTTCAAGTAAGAGCCTCAAAGGGATTAGAATTTCAAGGCCCACTCAACTGCACAAACTAATCCTAGGTTCTGTAATAAGAGAACTAGGAAGATTGACTCCTGAAGCTCAAAGCCCCCTCCACCCCACTACACACTGAAGTCTCTGGTCATGCTAATTTAGACCCAGCAGGATCAGCTCTGCAAAGCCCGCTATATTGCACACGGTGCAGATACAGACATCAGGTCTGAGGCTATGGTAGAGAGCAGCATGGAGACCCTCATGCGGACAGCAGAGTGTGGTGAGGGACTGGCCATCACTGATACCATGATATCTGACACCATCAAAACACGGAGTCAGAACGTAGGACCTAGGGTGATTCCAGCTTAGATTCTCTTAAGTATATATAAATAAATCAGTATTTGTAGAAAAAGGACAATCTGAGATTGCTGTACTCGCCTCCAAAAAAATTAAGCATTTAAATTTCAGGTATAAGACTGTAAACTCAACCTCTGTTGCCCACTGAGTTTGAGAGAAGTACTCAAATTAATTGTTCATACTCAATAATCTCCTTTTCCCCCCGTCTCCAACTTGGTTCCTTATCACTCAGCTGCAGTTGCTGGGTGGTGAACGTTAGAAGTAACTTTTGGAAAGGTTAAACATCTGAAGCTGCTTCAGTGAATGATTATTTTGATTTTTTGATTTCCCCTCAAAATTACATCAAGTAACGGTATTCATAACATAGGACTACTAATAATGGGTTAAAATGAAAATCCTATTTTGGTTGCTAGTGAAATAGGATTTTGCATTAATTAGACTATTTTAGAAAGTGCTAATTGCTACTCTCTGTAGGTACTGCCCTGATGCTGCCCTTTTGAGAGGTGGATGTTTCGGTGATATAATTTCAAGAATTTCATGAAGCCATCCATTCCATCAGGTGCACAGCACTCTGTACACGGGAAATTCACATACATAAGCACACACAAAGTCACATTCACAAGAAACACACCCCCAGGTGGGGGATGGTTGTGACTCTACTCTGCAGTTCAGGCCTCTTTGTGATTCCACTGCATTATTTCCTGTGGGAAAATTAGGCTATTACACGGTGAGTGATGACGTCTAAAACTGCAGTTTTAATGGACATAGATTACAGCATGATATAAAGGGAAGAACTCGGACTTTGGAACCAGACAGCCCTGGATTTGAAACCTGACTCCATTCATTAGGGGATCCCTGAGTAGGTAACACACTGTAAGTCTGATTCCTCACTTGCTGTGATTACTAAATCAAATCTTGAATCTAAAGCACCTAGTAGGGAGCCATGCAAAGAAGTGGGACATCAA
The DNA here is from genome assembly GCF_002201575.2 of Neomonachus schauinslandi. Taxonomy (NCBI): domain Eukaryota; kingdom Metazoa; phylum Chordata; class Mammalia; order Carnivora; family Phocidae; genus Neomonachus; species Neomonachus schauinslandi. The sequence goes on along the minus strand of NC_058418.1, from coordinate 35,446,050 downwards.
AAGCTTCCATTCCTCCTTTCCATTCAATTGGTTAAATTTTTATTTATTTATTTATTTTTTAAAGATTTTATTTATTTATTTATTTTTTAAAGATTTTATTTATTTATTTGAGAGAGAGAGAACACATGAGAGGGGGGAGGGTCAGAGGGAGAAGCAGACTCCCCGCCGAGCAGGGAGCCCGATGCGGGACTCGATCCCGGGACTCCAGGATCATGACCTGAGCCGAAGGCAGTCGCTTAACCGACTGAGCCACCCAGGCGCCCCAATTGGTTAAATTTATATGGTTGAAAGGAGTGTGGTCACAAGATCACAGAACATCGCTGGGGGGGGTGGCGGGGAATAGGAAGTAAGTGAACTCAGGTAAGCCTGACAAATCAGAAACAGAGTCTACCTATTATGGGTATTTTCTACATTTGAATATGCCTCAGAGAACTGTGTGTGAAGAGTTAAAGAATTGCTGAAATGACCTAATCCAGATTTATATGTTTGTTTGTTCTCCCTGTTCAGGATCAGCTAAGGACCACTTTTTGAAAACTATAGTGGAATAATGAGAATATCACCGATGGTATTTTTCTGTCCTATCCATCACCTTTACAACTACTTTGGATACTGCCATCTTACAGACATAAAATTATGCTAAGAACTCACATTCCTAAACCATGTTCCTCTCACAATCCCCAACTAAATTAATCTTGACTCTTGCTAGAGTGTTTTTTCAAAATAACTTACTTTACCATTTCTCTTATTTACAAAATGCATCCCAGCATTCTCGATGCCAAAGTGTACATGAAAAATGATGTGGGTATGGCACATTAGGTGAAAGCATGAGACTTCTGCAGCTACTATTAGCCACCGTGGCAATCTTAGGGGAGGAAATGATTTTTGGGGGAGTGGGATAATATCTTTCTGAGAGAGATTCTATTTTTGAGTATCATCATCCCTGACTTTCTTCAATAATTATTATGATGAAAAGAAAAAAAAATGAGAGAGAAACTTCACCAACCATCTCAAATTTGTCAGGTATATGTGATGCCTTGTCTGGTTTCATCCAACAAACACTCTCTAAAAATGGAAGCTCCCCATTTCACAGATGAGGAAAATTAAACATGTACACTGCCTGAAGCACCAAGAACAGTATAGATTTTGCTCCGTTCACTAAACTTAGATCCCCAACAGACGGATCTGGGACTTGAACACAATCTGATTTGTGAGCCCTTTCTCTGAAATAATTTTAAACATCTGAGAAAGTTCTTCTTGAATTCCTTCACTATTCCATGTCCTTCCTCTGCCAATGCTTCACTCTATCAGATTATCATTTAAGGGAGCTAAACACAGTATGCGGGATATGCTCCCTTCCAATCAGAACCAAAATACCTACCAACGGCAGCCTGAGACACAGTTTTCCTGGCAGCCACCTCAAATCACAGCCACAGACCCAGCTCCTCTTCTTCATGCGCTCACCTCTGAAACAGTATTTCCCACACCCTCTATGTTTGCTTTTGTTTTTCTGGCCTTATTGCTTCTGCCTTAAATAACTTAAATGTAAATGGAATTCATATGGGTAGGTCCATCATTCTAAGTTATAATGAAACATCTGAATCTTATTCCTATTATTCCACTTACTTGCTTCTCTCATTTCCTGGTCACCTGCAGATGTGATCACCTTACACTGTGGCATTTTGCAAGTTATCTGCAAATATGCTAAACATGTCAAGACCAATAACACAGTCTGTCAGATCCACAGGCCACTTTCCATTTCATGTGGAATCAGGTTGTGTTTGCCTGCCTATGCGTGTGTTTTGTAAAACTGAATTACAATCTAGTGCTTTCTTTTATCCTGTAGGATAATATTAACAATCTTGGATACTGTGTGATTGACAAGGAAAAAAGTAACAGAATTAATCCATGTGTACTAATGCAGTGTGTAAATAGAAAATTAAAGCAATTTTAAAACAGAAGGAATGGAAAAGACATTGAGAGAGAAATCATTCCAGATTTCTGCTACTTATCCCTGGCAATGCTAGCAAAAGGTGTGAAAATATTAATTCAGGTCAATCTCCTTAATTATAGATAATCCTACTTTAAGAACAATGACTAAAGAGGCAACCGTTGAAAAATGTTGCTCAACAAACTGACAATTAACAAATGTGATAAAAACCTCAGTCATTATTTTTAATTCTTGATTCTCAGATTTAAGATACTATTTTTATGCATGTTGAATTTATACAGATTGTTCAGTTTAGTACAAGGAAGGTTTTAAAGGATTTTGGTTTTCAAAAACAATAAAATAAAAAGATAAAAGAACTTAGATATCCCGCTTTGAAAAGAGTTAAAGAACATTATAATAAAATGAAGAAGGCATTAAGAATGTGTGTGAATGCAGATAGGGGAAATATATATATATATATATAATCTTTTATCTCCCATGGAAAAGGGCTGTTTATTCTCCAATATCTTCTATTTTTTTCACCCATATCATATGGTTGTAGTTTTGCAGGAAAGAATTGAGTTAATGGCTATAGTAAGAGACATTCCAGTCTAATGAAAAAGGACATTGTAATCACATGGATCTTATTTTGAATGCTGTTTTAGGCACTGACTTCTCATTGTAGGCACTTCTGAGCTTCCATTTTCCCCATCCATAAAATGGGCACGATAATATCTGAAACACAGGGTTCTTGTGATATTAAAAAAAAAAAATTTCTCCGGGTACCTGAGCAGCTAAGTGGGGCAGGCGTCAGGCTCTTGATTTCAGCTCACATCATGATCTCAGGGTCCTGAGATGGAACCCCACATAGGGCTTCGTGCTCAGTGGGGAGTCTGCCTGAGATCCTCTCCCTCTCCTTCTGCCCCTCCCCAGACTCTGCATGCATGCACTCTCTAAAAAATAAATCTTTGTAAAAAATATTTCTCTCCATTTTTCAAATCTTCTAATTATTTCACTTAGTACAATCCAACCCCTTACCAAAGCTTACAAGCTATCACAGGACCCACCCTAGCTTTCACACTGGTTCAAGCTGTCTTCTTTGTTGAGTCTCACACACTACTATGTTCCTATGCTCGCTTCTAACACTTTGTACTGCTGTTTCCGCCCCCTACCCCACAACCTTCTTTCTGGAGATTTACTATGACTGGCTGCTTACTACAACTTGCATTTCTGCTCAGCTCTTCAGATACATTTTCCAATTCCCAACATAAATTAGTGATTTCTGCCCCATCATCCTTTTCCAACATAAATTAGTGATTTCTGCCCCATCATCCTTTTCCTTGTTTACTGTCCACTCTATTTTTCAGAGTGACTACCAAAATCTCTAGGTTATAAACTCTGAGAAAGAAGGGACTTTGCCTATCTCTTTCACTCTCTGTCCTCAGAGTCAGTGTATAATAGATGCTTAATATATTTTGGTCAAATGAATCATTAAAGGTCTCAGGACATAGTTCAGATTATCACAGTTATAGAATAAATATGAGTTTCCTCCCTTCTATTTAAATTTTATGACTGCATAATATCTTTATAATTATGCAGTTACAATGTAGAGGACCTATGTATTAAGACTATAAGAAACAAATAGGGTCCACACACACACACACCCCCACACAGAGCTGAGAGTAGAATGCAGGTCTTGAGCAGATTGTTGGTTATTTAGAAAGGGCATTTTAACTCTCTGAGTGTCCTCAGTCCATTTAATGATAACATTAAATGTTTGGGAAAGATAATCTCTAAAATCTATATATACCTTCCCTTTGTAAAACCTATTCTATGGGGCGCCTGGGTGGCTCAGTTGGTTAAGCGACTGCCTTCGGCTCAGGTCATGATCCTGGAGTCCCAGGATCGAGTCCCGCATCGGGCTCCCTGCTCGGCGGGGAGTCTGCTTCTCCCTCTGACCCTCCTCCCTCTCATGCTCTCTGTCTCTTTCTCTCTCTCTCTCAAATAAATAAAAAAAATCTTTAAAAAAAAAAAAAATATATAGTGAGTAGCCCAAAACTAGGCTCATCACTCAAACCAAATGAGAGTCAATGGAGTGAGTTCATTTCCTTAAATAAACCATTAAAATTCACACTTTTTATGAAAATTTTAATGGACTTTATTTTTTAGGGCAGTTTTAGGCTCACATCCAAACTGTGAAGATAGAAGTTGTCCCACATTCCACCTACCCGGACACATGCATGTAACCTCCTCATTTTTAACACCCACTGCCACATATTACAACTGAAGCTATGTTGACACGTAACTGCTGAAACTCCACAGCTTACACTGGCATATACTCTTGGTGTTACACGTTCTATGGGCTTGGGCAAACGTATAATCACATGTATCGACCATTCGTAATAATAGAGAGTAGTTTCACCACCTTAAAAATCCTGTGTGCTTTGCCTCCCCGTACCTCCCTCCCTCCTAACCTACCCCTGGCAACTACTGATCTTTTTATTGTTCTCCACAGTTTTGCCTTTTCCAGAATGTCACAGTTGGAATCATACATGATGTAGTCTTTTCAGATTGGCTTTGTCACTTAGTAATATGCATTTAAGGTTCCTCCCTGTCTTTTCATGGTTTGATAGCTCATTTCCTTTTGGTGCTTAAATAATATTTGATTGTCTGCATGGACACAATTCACTTATCCCTTCACCTCCTGAAAGACTTTGGCTGCCTCTAAGTGTTTTGACGTCTACCATTAATTTGGGGGAAATTCTTAGTTATTATTGCTTTGTTTCTTCTCTTTCTTTCTTTCTTTCTTCTTGTATTCCCATGATGTATATTTTATACCTTTTGTAGTTTTCCCCACTATTCTTGGATATTCTGTTTTTTTTCTTTGTTTTGCTTTTGTTTTTTCCTCTTTGCTTTCAGTTTTGGGGGATTCTATTCAAATATCTCCAAGCTCAGAGATTCTTTTCGCATCCTAGTCTACTAATAAATTAGCCCATCAAAGACACTCTTCATTTCTATTACGGTGTTTTTTATTTCTAGGATTTCTTTTCGGTACGTTCTGAGAATTTCTGTCTCTGTTTGCATTTCCCATCTGTTATTGCATTCTATCTACTTCATCCATTAGAGCCCTTAACGTATTAATCACAGTAATTTTAAATTCCTGGTCTGATAATTCTAACATTCATGCCATTTCTGAGTCTGGTTCTAAAGTCTGCTCTCTCCCTTCAAACTGTGTCTTTTGCCTTTTAGGATGCCTTATAGTTTTTTTTGTTTGTTTTTGTTTTGTTATTTCTTGACAGGCAGACAAGATGAACTAGGCTAGAGATATTTCCTTTCTCCCTCATGAAAGGGTGGATTGGGCTAGAGCTGGGTATTTTCATTCCCCTAGGTCAGTTAGGCTCTGATAAAGCTTCAGGGGGTTAGTCTCTGGTTAAATAGTTTCCCCTGAGGAAGGACCTTGTTCAGAACAGAATTATCTGGGATATTTGAGAATGGTTCATTTTCCTCTCTCTCTGCCTGAGACACAAGGGGATTTTTCTCTGATTATTCACTGTGAGAACCTGAAAGAGCTCCAGTAGGTAAAACTCACTCAAGTGTGGTGGCCCTCCAATGACTAGGTCCCCTTGGAGTTTTTCTCTCTCAAACTTGTACACAAAGTCCCTAGCAATTTGTCAGTGACATGTCAGGTTTTCCTATCCTGCCACTGGTTTCCCTGGGGGGTTTCCGTTTGTGGATTTCCACTAGGTAAGTTGCCATTCTGTATGTGCCTCCCTGCCTCTCTCATTTTGGAAGTAGAGATTTTCCCTGTGTTAATGGACCAAATGTTTGTGTCCCCCAGTTTGATGGTACTGTGAGCAGCCTTTGGGAGGTAATTAGGGTGGAGCCCTCAAGAATGGGATGAGAGCCCTTCTAAGTGTCAGGAGAGAGCTTGCTCTCTGCCATAAGGGCGAAGGATACACCAAGAGGACAGCCATGCACAAACCTGGAAGAGGCCTCTTACCAGAACACAACCATGCTGGCACTCCGCATCTTGAGCTCCAGCCTTCACAACTGTAAGAAATTAATTTCTGTTGTTTATAAGCCACCCAGTCTATAACAGTTTGTTATAGCAGCCCTAACAGTGTAGGGCATTCTCTGACCTCACTTCTCTTATGGATCTAAGAACAGATGGTGATTTTACAGTTTGTCCAGTTTTTCTAATTTGTTGTTAGAACAGAGTGGTAACTTCTAAGTCTCATGTGCCAGACCAGAAATTGCAAGTCCTGAAAATTTACATCAAAATGTATTCAACATATCCAGAGGAAATTTACATTAATTAATATCCAGAAGAATCATTACATTAAGAAGGTTAGTTTTCCAAAAGGAGGTTTCCTTTTAATTCCCAAAGTAAATAGATGTGTCTTCTCTACCCCTGCCTAGACCACACACTCACATATGAGATAACAACTGGGATAGAGAGTTTCACATGTTTTCTTTCATTAAATGAACTTTAAGGTTACCCACCTGGTACTCCAAAATAGAGAAAACTTGCCTGAGCATAGAGACAACCCAGAGTAAAGGAGGTCTAAGCAATGGAAGAAACAGTTTCCTGAACAAATTGTTTGAGCCCTCGGGATCACCCAATTGTGAAGATGAGGACAAATCTGTATTTCTTGTTCAATAAGCCAGTAAACTCCTACCCACCCCCAATTGCTTTCAACTTAATCTAATTAGAATTGTGTTTCTCTCTTTAGCAATGAGAAGAATCTTGACCAACATAACTCTCCTTTCTTCCACTCTGTGGTATTACTCTGGCCCCATTCACCACTAGAGGATATAATAGTGGCTTTCTAGATATACATTAACTTGGGTAATTTTTATATTGGATGTTTGGTGTTATATTTACTCTCTTTACTATGGCTTAAATAGTGGAGAAATATTCATATGTTCTCAAAGATGTATCCTGACCCTTTTCCGAGTAAGCAAAGGTTATTTGCTCTAGCTCCACCTACATGCCTTTAAAACTTGAAAACAAAATATGACAAAACACAACAAAACACACTGAACCTAGTTAGTAAGGTTTATTAACATCCTCTTAATTCTCCAAATTCCAGCTTTTATTATCACAAAGGGCTCTTTTGTAGAATAGGTTAAATATGGAGAGACTTTGAACTCTACCTCTGATCTGCACCTGACCTGCTCTGTGACCTCTGACAAATCCTCAATTTCTGGGCCTGATTCAACAAGTCTGAGCATCTTATTTTTAAATGTGCAAAGGATAACATTTTACGTTTTGTTAAAATGAGAAAGTTTGCTCACTTAAACTCAATACCAAAAAAGTCAAGTGGAAATTCATACTGATGGCTGTTACCATTACCCAAGTAAGCAGGAGATTTAATCATTCATTCATTCTTACTATTTTCATTCATTCAACCCACTCATGTATTTCATTTCTTTTGGATTAAAAGCCAATTTTTTTCTGTAAAGGGCAGATAATAAGTATCTTACTCTCTGCAGGCTGTTTACTCTCTGTGACAATGATTCAAATGTGTCTTGTAACAGCAATACAATGCAATACATCGTAGACAATACACAGACAAATAGATGTGGTTGTGTTCTACTAACTTTATTTACAAAAACAGGTGGGGAGCCATATTTGCCCAAGAGCTACAGGGCTGACCCCTGCTTTAAACGAAAAAACAGGGGCGCCTGGGTGGCTCAGTTGGTTAAGCAACTGCCTTCGGCTCAGGTCATGATCCTGGAGTCCCGGGATCGAGTCCTGCATCAGGCTCCCTGCTCAGCGGGGAGTCTGCTTCTCCCCCTGACTCTCCTTCCTCTCATGTTCGCTGTCTCTCATTCTCTCTCTCACAAATAAATAAAATCTTAAAAAAAATAAATAAAAAAAATAAACGAAAAAACACGTAATTTAAATTGAGCCACAGGCACCATGGTAATACTTTTACATGACTGCTCTGTTTATTTTATTTTTTTATTTTTTATTTTTTAAAGATTTTATTTATTTGAGACAGAGTGAGAGGGAGGAGGGTCAGAGGGAGAAGCAGACTCCCCGCCGAGCAGGGAGCCCGATGCGGGACTCGATCCCGGGACTCGATCCCGGGACTCCAGGATCATGACCTGAGCCGAAGGCAGTCGCCCAACCAACTGAGCCACCTAGGCGCCCCATGACTGCTCTCTTTAATTCTCACACCCAAAACCCCATTCATTCAATGTGCCGTATATAGCAGAAAAAGACACAAATTCCACATTCTTACAGATTTTAAATATCTGTGCAGAAAGAAATTCAACAAATTAATATAAAACAAGTAAATTAAATGAAGCAAAATAAAACAGAGTGAAGGCATGGAAAGTGCTGGGGTACTGTTTCCGATGGATTAGTCCTGAAGTTCTCTATGATATGGTGACATTTGCGCAGAGACCTAAATGAAGTGAGGGTATGCTCCTAACAGACAAATGGGGGGAAGTATTTCAGAAGAAGAAAGAGGAAGTGGGAAAACAGGAAAGGCCCTGGGATGGGAGTGTGTCTGGCCTGTTAAAGGAACAATCAGGACATTAACATGAGAAAAAACACATCAGCAAGGTGGCCTAATGGGAAGTTACCTGCTCCTGTCTTCCCTTAACAGTAATTTGGCATCTATACAAACATTAAAAATCCATTTGAGGATCCAGATAGGAGATGTTGAAATCCCAGTGCTGTCTGAAACCTAGGAGAGCCACTTAGAGAAATCAAGCTCAACCCTGGGTGGCTGACTTGCCGAGGACACAGATACAGACCCAGAAAATAGTTCTTATTGCTGAGAGCTAGCCAAGCCCATCTCACTTTAGTTCTGTCACCAGCATCAAACACCAAGGGATTAGGGAGGAGCTATGCCCACTCATGCCTCTGGTAACAGACACACAGATTTTGATCCCAGCTATGGACCCTGAAGTGGCTCAGGAAGGGCTCCAGCTACTGTCCACCACAGTCCCACCCGCACTGGAGGTGAGCCCGCCAAACTCAGTCCAAGTGTAGATTCTGAAAGGACTTTGTAATTGCACTGCAGCCTGTCCCAGCCACAGTCACTGAACAGTCCTGACAACACAGGGACTTGGCAGGACACACTTGTGTCTGCACCACTGAATATCCTGAAAGAGCCCTATATGTACTTGGCTCTAGCTCTGTGCATGCGCGTGTGTGCAGACAGACATGCACAATCTCCCAGCTATGCAGTCTCTGAGTGGTCCCGCCTGCCAAGGGACTGGGTAGGAGACATACCCATTTGTGCCTCTAGAACCAGGTCTACAGACCTCTGGCTTGGTTATGGACCCTGAAACAGCCCAGGGACTGGGTCCCAGTGCCTCTCAACAGTATTCCAGGGCCAGTCCTATCCGCCAAGGGATCCACAAAATGACCAAGCTGAAGCCCTCCCAGGGACTTTATACCCTTGTTCCAGTGCCACCTTACTGAACCAGGTACTAGAGGCAGCCCCAACCACCCAGAGACCAGGCAGGATCCACACGCACCTGAGCCCCTGATAATAAGCCTGTCAACTGAGAACCTTCTTGCAGACAAAGTGACAGTTTCCTAACACAGCACAACTGTGATTCCAGAGGTAATACATCTGCCTGCAGAACTGACAAGAGTGATATTTTTTAAATGTGGTATATAGATGCACAGTGGAATAGTATTCAGTCATAAAAGGAAACCCTGCCCTTTGTGACAACATGGATTGACTTAAAGGACATTATGGTAAGTGAAGTAAGTCAGATAGAGAAAAAAGAGATTACCACGTGATATCACTTTAAAAGTGCAGAACTCACAGAAACAGAGAATAGAATGGCAGTTGCCAGGGGTTGGGAGGTGGGGTAAATAGGGAGATGTTGGTCAAACTTCCAGTTATAAGTTGATTAATTTCTGGGTATCTACTGTATAGCATGGTTATTATAGTTAACAATACTGTATGTATTACATATTGAAAGTTGCTAAAAGAATGGATCTTAAAGGTTCTCACACAAAAAATGGTATTTGAGGTGATGGAGATGTTAACTAATCTTAACTGTGATAATAATTTGGCAGCATATACATGAGTCAAATCAACATGTTGTACACCTTAAACTTGCACAATATTATATGTCAATTATATCTCAATAAATCCGGGGGGGGGGGAAGGAAATTAATGTGACCAGGGCAAAAAAGCAAGCACATAGTTTGATGGAGATGAGGTAGAGAGGCAGCCCTTCAACAAAACAGGTAGGGCCATGTAAATTGGGGGTGAGGAGTTTGGATTCTATTCTGAGTGAGCTGGGAAGCCAGGAGAGGGATAAAGAGAAGAGTCATACAATTTCAATTAAAAAAAAAAAAATCATTCTGGCAGGTATAATGTGCATTAGGGAGGAGGCAGAGTGATTACTTAAACATCTATTGCATAATTCTGCCAACAGACTATAATAACAGGGATGTGATGATACTTAAAAAAAGGATAAAAAAATTAGATAGACTTTCAAGGCAGATATTGTTACCTCATATTAACAGATACCAAAAATGAATCAGGAGGTCTTAAGTAACTTTTCCAAGTTAAAACATCTAGGAAGTATCAGGATCCATAGTATTCTTAGCTCCAAAGTCTCATAGACAAATATGCTCTAAATTAACTCTTTCAATCACTTGTATATCTAAATTCAGATAAATGGTAAAAAAAAAAAAAAAAAAATTGTAGGAAGATGCATTGTTCTCAAATCAACCTGTGCCCACAATTTTCTTCCCTGGCCGTGCAGTAATTCTCCTGTTTTCTGTAGGATTAACTTTTTGATTTTTGCCTATTACTTCTTGGGAAATATATCTGAGGAAATGTAAAAATATTTAGTATTAAGGGAGCAGAGTAGGAAGATTAATTAAAGGAAGGGTTTATAGATATCAAACACCCACATGCACACACTCTATCAATCACTCCAACACATTCCCCCTGAGGTTATAGTCCAGCTTGAGGACATTCCTGCTTAGGGTACCAGAGATATGCAGAGTCCACCACTCTCTCTCTCCCATATCCAGTGAATTCACACCTTGTAATTTAGCCCAGTGCCCCCCAGATTACATGTTTAGCAAGTGTTAGGATGGGAAGGAACCAAAAGTCAGAGCCAACAGTTGGGAAAGTGAAGACCCAGACCAGAGCCCAGATGCCAGAACAAAGCTCAACACCAACCTTAGCACAACAAAACATTGGCTGATCCACAGGACAGCCAGGTTTCTAAATTCCCTTTGATTATAGCACTCGTAAACTCACTAATTTGGTCAACATTAAGTGTCCAGTGTATGACCACCCTATGCTAATCATATTTATCTCAGTAATTATCGAAGTATAGTTTTAGAAATGTCTTATAATTTTTATTAAAAAATTAACCAATTTTTTTTGAAATGAAGAGCAAATTTTACCTTAAACTTGTAGTAAATATACCTCACTCCTGGAATGGTAGAACTCTGAGGTGTGTTTCATACCATCTTTCAGAGTTTCCCAACTGGACTGAGCCCCAGTTGTCCACAGTGGTAATCTTGCCTGCTAACATACCCTCTACTGGCTTTCTTTCTTTCCCTGACTTCTCCATTTCCCCATGGGTGCTTCCTGGGAACACCATGCAAATAAGCTTTAAATTTATATCCTTGCCCCACAAACTGATTCTGGGGGATCCTAACCTAAGACACGGTTGATACACAACTCTAGTGTTCATTTAATAAGTTGCTAATTCTGGCCCCACCTTTATTCCCTATAGCATATTCTTAGGCTCTTGGACCAACACAGTTTGAAGACCTCTTCACTGATTTAATCGTAAGAAGTCTGGATGCTGAAGTTATACAGACTGAAGCTCCAGCTAAAGCTCTTCCATTTATGAGCTGCACGACTTTGGCAAAGTCCGTATTTCTTACATCATGGTTTCTTCATCTATCTGTACACTAACAATTTTTCTTCCTCACTTATTCTCATTTTAACTCAAACACCAGGTAATTTAGACCCCACAGCTTTCCCCATCATGCCTTTCTTATTAAAATATTAACTACATGCCAACGTATCTTGACATGTTTACACAGCACATGCCTTTTATTTATGTTGAACTTTTGCCAGTTTCTGAGTAGAAAGATTTCCTCAAAAGTCATCATCACAACTCAAACAGGGAAACATAAAGGCATCAACATTACTCAGGAGAATGTCTAAGTTTGGGGTAATGTACATTTTCTTCTGCTATAATCACCAGTACATCTTTTTGAATAATACTAATGATGGACATTACAAACATCATGTTAAACTCATTTGAACACTTAAATTTTATAAAATCACAACATTCTTACAAGGCAGGTGTTGTTTCCATTACTGGTTGTGAAAACTGAAACTCAGTACAGTAACTAAAATTTACTTAGTTTCACAGGTAATAAATGTCAGAGTCAATATTTGAAAACTTGTCTGTTTTGGCACTAAAGCCAGAACTATGTAAAATAAACAGTTGTACCTTCCATTGGACGTGGTATGTGTTTCAACTCAAGTCACCTTTCTCACTTTCTACTTTTACCTAGTACTAATTATGACCTGCAAATCAACCAAGAACAAATGATATACAGCAAATTGTCAGTAAACAGTAGCTTCCACTATTACTGTTACTACAGTAATTATCAGACAAGTATATTTTGAATTCATGAGATTTGTTCAAATGCTATTTCTATTTATATTTCAGGAAAGAATCCTATATCTAGCTTCAGAAATCAAGTACACAGACAAGTATCTGATATTAAAATACACACAACTTGTATTTAAATCTATGTCTAATCAAACTCTGATTTTGTTTAAATTAAGCTTCATGCTTCTTTGTTATACTGGAACACTCACCATAACCAAAAGTTTATTAAGTGTTTATTGTGCACCAACTTGTTTAGGAGTGATTGTTTCAGTTCAACCTCATCATTAAATTCCTTGACAGAATTCGTTGCTCATTATAAATATTTGACTTTATAGCTTCAAGTCTGACCATTGGGTTTGTCCAGAACTTCAGCAAGTTATTTAATATCTTTTAATAATATATTTTTCCCTTAAAATACAGTAGTGTCTGCTTTTTGTAAACAAAACCAAAACTGTTCAGTATCCACAAATAATGCTTAATATAAGACACAGGCTCAATAAATCAATCAATGAATATGTAATATGGGCCTCTGGGTTTCAGACTGGTTAATGAAAAAGCCTGGAAAATTCTGGGTTGCTTACGCTTTCCTCAAACAACTCAAAACTCTTAAGTGTCTCCAAAATATCATTTGTGGTGGTTCTGATTTCTGTTTTCTAAAATCTCTGAGCTGGGAAAGAAACAGAGTTCTAAAATTGGATGTACTTACTTCAGTGACTCAAATGATCTTTCAAACCTTTAATTTATGGCTAATACCCAATCAACAACAATAAAAGGAATATACATTTCTTTTAACAAGCCTTTGCAATTTTCCCTCAGAGGGGAGAATTCATAATCAAATTATGCCTGCTTATTTTTCATATGCATTTTGTATGTTTACCTTGAGAAAATGAATCTTTTCTTCATTTTAATAATCCTAACTTTTCTAAATTCGCCTTGTACATTTTCAAGAAACTTGATCACCATCTATTGAATTAGGGTAAAAAGAAAGAAAGAAAAAAGCACACACACAAAAATATTTTTTTCCTAATTTTTATGAAGCCTTCTTTCAAATTCAAAGCTAAATCGTAAACTATTGACACCGAAAAATGTTCCCCTAAGGAGCATAAGTTCCTTGTATAATCAAATTGGACAGACACGATTTTCTTGCTATATATGGAAACATTAATTCTTATATATCACTATGTGATGGATTGTATTGACAAAAATATGCATAATTTAGGTGTAAAAACAAGAAATCCAAAAATTTATCATCTGAATTATAATTTATCCCACATCAGAACAAGTCCTTTTGAATGTAAATGACTAGCAAAATGTATCAGGTATAATATATTTAAACAAACACACATTATTCTCAACCAAGTCTCTCAAATTAGGGTTCTATAGAGAGGAGAAAAGTGTTGCAATATAGATGCGTGTTTATCATGTTAAAATGCAACATTGGACTTTGGGAAGTTTTAGGATTTTACTCTTTTTACAGTGTTTTGTTTCTTTTCATGAAATATTCCATTTCCAGTGGCAGTTCCAGAGTACATTTAAAACTTTTAAGACACAGAAAGAAAACCCAAAGAAAAGGCCTTTCAATTCTTACCATAAGCACAGACCAACTTTTAAATATTTTTAAGAGTTGGAATCATTTAAAAGTTCAGCTTGTATATTTGCTCAAATTCAACCCTTATAAAGAACATTCAAGATTCTTCTGTTAGAAGATAAATACGCGTTCCTTAAACAAAGAAATCATATAGAGAAATATGGACTGGCAAATATTAAATATTTTAAGGTGTGGAGGAATCTTGTCTTTAAAATAGGACATATAGGGAATTATGTTTAAATGACATTACATTTTCCATCAGAAATAGAGTTAGTTTACATTTGCTTAGTATTCCATTTTAAAAAGAGGTTGCTTTGGTGCATTTTCAACACACTGAATGATTCATAATTGTTCACATCTCAGGTGTGACAGAAAAATAATGGAGGTAGTGGAAACTTTCAGTTCTGGAATTGAACAAACTGTTCAAAATCTTTACTTTCCTTTTCCTTTTCCTCTTCCTCTTCCTCCCCCCTCCCCTTCTTCTTCTCCTTCTCTTTCTTCTTCACTTTTTTTTTTTTTAAGAATTTGTTCTTTGTTAAAGGAGGGCAGGGCAGTGAGTGTTACCTTCCTAAAACTGTTACCTTCCTAAAACTTTTTCGTCTGGGATGTGCTGCATATTGAAATATACCCAGGTCACTTCCCAGGAGAAAGTGACATTTAATCCTTTGCTAGCATTATGAACAAATGCCATCACTGAAGTATTCATCAGAATACAACTTTATTTCTTTTTAAAAGATTCTGTGCTACTATACATGAAATGCATCTCGACTCTGTGAGGAATACTCTTTCTAAAATACTCAGAAGGGGGCTAAGCAGGTGATCTCTGGTTTGCACTGACTGTTTAGAAAACAATCAGAAAATCACTCCTAGAGAATCTGCTGCTTGGAAGTCTATTCATGTGAACACAAACAATCTCAATTGTGTATCATTTTATAGTCCTAACAGAAACTTGATGAATTTAACAGGATATTGTTCGGTCATTCCTATGAGTTTAGTACTGTTCTACAAGCTATTTATGATAAAAAACAAATGTAGAAAACAATGCCTTTTTTTTTCCCCCGGGAAAGGTTACAATCTAAATTCACCTGACAACAGTTGTATTATTCATCTCAGTACTAGACAGGAATAGTTATTTATTGATAATAATTAATGAGACATTAGTGGCTATATTTCACAATCAAAAAGTCGATGAAATAGCCTTAAAAGTATTCTATCATTTGTGATTTGATACATATAAAAAGTTTTTATAAGAAAATGCAAATTAGGTTTCATTGCTATATATATAATGAAATACCTTTTCATGGGGAAAAAGCGCAATTACTTGCAACTGAGACTATCTTTGAAAATACAGCACAATTTTGTACTGATGATTCACAAATCAAAAAGGCCAGACAAATCAGACACACATCTAGAGATGAGTTATCTGGTTAAGAAATGAGGAAAAGTTAGGAGGAAGAGAAAAACTGGAGAATGAGGAGACAGAGAAAAGAAGACCAGCACAAGATTGGTCATGAAAGGTACAATCAGGTTAAAGGAGCCCCAACACCAGTGTGGGCTTCTGGACTATCATGATAGATGGCGGACACTCTGATGTGACTCCAGGATATGCTTCCCCCCATTAAAGGACCTATGGGTCTTACTGCTGGGGCTTCTGTCAGCTCTTAGCCCATTCAGGATTTCCTCTGCTGCAGATAGCCACCTGGATCAAAGTCATACATACCATAAAACAGCAGTGTGGGAATAGAAAGGGCTGATTATCTTGGCCCAAAATGGGACAATTCTGAAGGACCATTCTAGCTCTGGAACTTGCTGTGGGTTTGGCCACAGCTGCTATGACAAGTGCATCACAGCTTGACCTCTCCCTCTTTCCATTCCTGTTCCTTCCTCTTCCCTTCCATGCGTGTGGGTCCCAGGTTATTCCTTAGCATAAACATCTTGCCTACTAAATTTCATCCCAGAGCTAGCTTTCCTGGGAACCCAGCTTGTGACCCCATGAGGACTGGAAGAAAGGACATTTGGCAAAAATGTAAATTAAACTTTGCTTGTTTAGCTTAATCTTAAGACAAAGTTCTTAAAAAATGAAAGATTATAGGTAAAGGAAGGGAATGCAATAGGTTGCTAAATTTATCTATTAAGATTATAGGTAAGGAAGGGAATGCAATAGGTAGCTAAAGATAATTATTCTTTTAAGTCACCTTAAACTTGCGGAGAGAACATAGTCTAACAATTAGCTTCTCCCCTCCTTTAATTGTTCAACTACTTCCTGAAATAGTTCAATACATCTTCTGAAAAATCATACGTCAACCTAAATTACGTTTATTTTTAAATCACTGTGGAATTTAAACAGTCTTTTTGGCTTCCCAGATCTTAGAAAGGTAATAGCTTACTTCATATCTGATTATGTCATACTGAAACAATTAACTTCGCATTTTTGAAAAAAGATCCTGCATCTAAGTACATATTCCTGTCCTTGTGCTTATTTTCTTGAGGTAGTATGGGAAAATTAAAAAAAAAAAATCACAGCCCTGAAAATAAGGGAAACAGATTCATATGCAAAGTCTTATACTAACTATATATTTACCAAATTTCTGTTACTCTTATACTCTATTTTTCCCTTATAAGGTTAATTAAAGTTAAATAGCTTACATAAATCACCAATAACTCCCTAGACCAAGGATGAAAATCACTTTTTCATATCACCTGAAAATTTTAATGTACTTGTCATAGGGGGTGTTCTATTGAGAAGAATTCTGAATCTATACTTGGGCTTGTTTACTTATCTATTTTTTTTTAAAGAAAAAACTCATATAGTACCCAGAACTGACTTGTACAGACTTGTAAAAGCCAATCATCATATAATTAGGAATTGTGTGAAGTGGTTGCTAAATGTAAACATATTAAAAATTTAAATAATATAAATGAACAATTAAATTATACTACAAAGATAAGAAAGTATCAAAATTTAGTGCATCCTAAATATTTTATTACATTTTAATAATATCTATACTCTCGAGGTTATTTACATTATTGGATCTGTATAGTAGAAATTTGTGTCCCAAATGTCACTGTGCAATTCTTTCCAATACCACATTTGGTAATGCCACACTAGAGACTGAAATTGGTCATGGCAGGATCATATGTGTGTGTGTGTGTGTGCGTATATGCAGGCCAGACCCCAGCAAATGCGGCAAACCAAAGGGCTTCCCCAACCAGCCTCCCCAACCCCCAGCCTGCCCAGAGCCCTGCTGTTCAATATCTACCAGCACTCCACTGTAAAGGGTTCACTGGGGGACATTCTGTATGGGCTCAACTCACATTAAACCCTTTAATCCTCAGTAAGCCATGAAGTAGCTATTACTTTATTTTACAGATGAGGAACCTAGGGCAAGGTGTTTAATCTCTCCCTACCTGTGGTCCACACTGGTATAAATAGTGCCACCAGAATCAGAATGTGGGCAAACTTCACCTCACAGACTGCTTCAGGACACTTCACTCTATTCCATACATTGTGGCTGATGATCATATATGCCTCAGAAGGAGAAGTGAAAAGCAATCAGAGACACCTTACCGTGCCCCTTAGTCTATGTGAATGGCACTCCTTCCCAAGGACTGTGCCCAGCATTGTGTGACACTCATATGCTTCAGTTTCCTCATCTGAAAAATGTCAAGAGCAATAATCTCCACTTATGTCTAAGTGAGGCCGAGATTAGATCATGTAGCAGAGTCTGATACTTACCAAGTCCCTTCATCTTAGATGTTTTTTCATTATATTTTACGCGTACTATGAAAACTGCCACTTTACTGGACTCTAGCAATTTTACAGAAGCAATGATTTTCTTGCGAATTAAACAAGTTAGAGCAAGAGTGAAATGCTAAAGAAGGATGAGAAAGATCAGAGACGTCACAGAACAGGGAGGTTAGGAAAGAGAGAAGGATGGGGGAAATAATGAGTGTGAGAGTGAGAATACCTATCTGAGAGAAAACAGAGACCCCAAATGAAGCAAAGAGAAAAATGAAAGAAGGAGCACGGGACACTTTCTTAAATCTGCATAATCTTAATGTTAATAATGGTATTATTAACAAATTTCAAGCTTACTTCTAACCAAGGCAGATAATTTAGTTTTCCTATAGCACCCACTATTAGGACCCTGCTTGGATACCTTGTAACATATTTGTATGTGTTTGCCAAGACAGACAGGGATTTGGAACGCACAAACCTTATTTTATGTCTGCGCAAATCTTTATCACCCTCAGTAGTTTCTATAAAATAGAACTCAATAAAAGCTGAACTTAAATATTAAAGTTTGAAACATTTAAATAAATATGCCACATGTCTTGTGAATTTTCCATAACAAGGAAAATTTTTAAAAATCATATATTCTCATTATCCCTCAAATCCATTTTATGATGATTTAGAAGTTGATGACTGTTCCACAAAAATGGCATGCTGAAAAATAATCTCCATTTTACGGCATATGATTCAAAATTAATTTTTATTGTAAATCTTTGCCCTAAGTGATGATCTTCCAAAACTGAAAACGAGGGATGGCAGGAATACTTGCTGTGCTTCTAAATCAGTGCTTGCCTACAGATCAATTCTACTCAAATTAATTTAGGTCCTTTGGCACATTTTTACGAAACATCACATTATTGAAAATGTAAAATATGTCAAGCCAGCTACTGAGAGGAAAGCATTTCAGTATGAGCTGCACTCAAGCTTTTATTGGTACATAATTATGAAATATATGATAAATTAAAAAGCATAAATATAAGCATAATTATTGCATAATATTCACAGAAGAACATGAGGTTTTTTTAAGTCCACAGAATAATTTACGATTATTAATTATTCAGATAAAAGTCACAGACATATTCCAAATAGGAGGAAACCCTTAAGTTCTACATCAGAAGGCAGCATGCTCCTCACCACTGTGCTTCTAGGTTCTGCTTGAAACTTCCATCTGACATAGACAGTGGAGGGACACGTGTACAATGGAAAGAGTTTGGACCAGGAATTGACCAGTAGGTTTTTCCATGAGTATTGTCAAATGGCTTCTAGCTGCATCATAACAATTGGTGTTCTGAATTAGGAACTTATTTTCATTATAATTAAAATTTCAAGGCATTATTATTTAAGTCATTTAAGACATACAAGACCCTATGCTAGATGCAAGAGATTAAATGGTTCACTCATTCATTCAACAACAGCAAAAACAAAAACAAAACACAAGCAAATACATCTAATCTGTACCTGAAACTATGCAAACTTCTGGGAATATAACAGTAGAAACACAGCCCCCTTCCTTTAGAGTTAAGCAAAGCAAAATCCTTCTTTTTTTTTTTTTTTAATTTTATTATGTTATGTCACCATACAGTATATCATTAGTTTTTGATGTAGTGTTCCATGATTCATTGTTTGCATATAACACCCAGTGCTCCATGCAATACATGTCCTCCTTAATACCCATCACCGTGCTAATCCATCCCCCCGCTCCCCTCCCCTCTAGAACCCTCTGTTTCTTGGAGTCCAGAGTCTCAACAGAAGGCTATATAACTCAGTGGAAAGAGCATGTCCAATGGAATTAGACCTGTCTTTTATCCTGGAACTCTTCTATCTATTGTATTTGTAATTTAAATCAGATAAACTTGACAAAACTAGTTCCTCATCTTTAAAACTGATGCTATACCTAACTCATAGGATGGTTGTAAGAATCAACTAAGATACTTTGAGATTCTGGCAGTGTCTAACACATTAAACATGAGTCAATATAATTTCCTCATCATAAGCTCTACAGCATTCCCAATGTTATTATAAATATATTTTGTATCAATATATAATATGCTCTCTACAAATCCTCACATTATACATTATTTAGTCTACATAGTTTTTTTTTTCAAATATTAATCCATCATTTTTACTTTCCACCTGTACCTAGATTAAGGAGTTTTACTGTTATCTTAAGATGCAGGGAAATAAAAACCCCTCTGAACATATGATTGTTCTTATATTATTGAATGGCAAACTTTAATATAACTATATGACATTCTGTAACTGTTTAAATGACAAGAAATATAGATTATTAACCCATTTAGCAACTTATGGATAGACACTATTTGAGGGAAAGGTGGCGATGACTATTAGGTAAACAGAAAAATATTTTAAAGGTGGCAAAAATCTAGCCAAGTCTAAGGACCTATTTTACCTATAATGGTATTATAGGTAAAATCTTCCCAACCTAGTTGGGAAGATTAAGCTGGAATAGAGAGGACAGAAGGATATTGAAGAAATTATCATGCATGTGTATCTTTTATGTATTAAGCATGATCCTAAGTACTTATAAATTAGATATATCAGGATAGTAAAGATGTGAAGTGTATGATATTGCCCTTAATGTGCCATGGGGAAAAAATGAGGGAATAGGCACCGGAGCATGAGTTCTGAAAAACCCACATGACATCTGCCCCATGTGACATGACTGGTTAGCAGAACCAAATTTTAAACCTAAGTCTATTAGTCTAGCATTTTTTTTTTCCCTTTGGGAAGATCACTGCTCTGGAACCAAGCACCAGGCTTTGGGTAGGACAAGGCTAAAGAAATAAACCTAATGTCATTGTATGACTATATTTCTATTGCCTTAAATATAATCTGAAGTCCTAATAACCATAGATGCATCTTCCATTCAAAACACAGAAGGATAATTAAATTCCAAAGCTTAACTCTGGAAAGTGTTTTTCACGTTTGGTAGTGGGCTGAATTATTGCTTATTTTTTCCTACAGTTATGCAATTTGTGAAATTTTATTTTTATTTATTTTTAGAAACTAATTACAGATAAACTAACGTCCGTTTAACTTCTGAGACTTGCATTTTCCCCTATGGTTGACAGCATGTGTATCGAGTTTTATATGATATAATAACCAATGTAAAATGCATAAGGCCAATTTGAGCCCTTTTTTTAATGAGTCAAATCTAAAAGGGCCAAAATTTTAATTGGAGAGGAGGAGAGCTTTGGATGCTATGCTTGTTATTGTTCAATATTTCTGGATGACTAAGAAAGGTGCAGAAAAGCTTATCTATTAAGGAGTCCTCAGAAAGCTAGTCTCACATTCAATTCCTCTCCCTCCAATTCTAATTGTTAATTCATGTGTAAATACTAATCCACCTCAAGAAGTGGCAATGAATGTTATCCGATATAATGTGCATGATGTGTGGTGAACTAAAGCTCTGTAACATGTTCAAAGATCAACCGTCACTTTGTGTATTAGTGCATTCCCATTTTCTATTAAGAGAAAAGAAAAACAGCTGAGGCTGGGCTGTATGGTACATTAGCTGCTCATAATTTGTGCTGATATCTTTCCGTCAGCATTATTTCCTTTGGTTTATCACTTGCAGCAAACAGATTAGTAAACACCATTAGGTTGAGTCTAGTAACTACAGTCAAATTATCTTTGACCGGAGAAATAACCACACAAGAGATCATTTGCCACTAATGGGATCTGAGTGTTCTACTGAAGAGAAAACTCTGGTTATAACTGCTGAAGGATGCTGTACCAAGAATTCAAAAAAAAAAAAAAAAAAATGATTTCTAGGACTCAGCACTATCTCGTCACAAAATTGTGCACATCTTTGTTGTAAGAAATCAATTTGATTTTAGAAGTGTTTGGAAAACAGTGGAGTCCAAGCTTGGTAAATAGAAGCCTGGGTTGACATTTGATGTTACGGGACAGTGGTAGGAATAACTAAAGTGAGGTTAAGGTGAATCTATACATAAGATGGAGGATCAAGGAGTCAGTCACACTCCTTTATAGCTGTCTTTCCAAGATGGACAAGCGATCCAAGACCTTTCTTCATACTCATGTTCTAATGTGCAATGTTTATTTCATCAGATACATCTAAAAGAAGAAAACACAACTGCACTTTGTATTACTAAAAATTCATAATCTCCAAAACATAATCTCCAAAACAGTATATGGAATACTTCTAAAAGTCTATCATACAATAAGTTTTTAAGCAAAAACTGGACCGCAAGGAAGATACTTTCTTTTATGTTCACAGAAACAGCATTTTAGTTCTACTGTTGTGTGGAAACTTCTTACAGAAGTGAGGTTAAAGAAAAGAATTTGGGGCTTCCAGATAAATGGTAAGCTATCAATAATTTTACAACTAATGTTTAATTATATGCTTCTAGCTTGAGAGTTAGTCTTATTGAATAATGCTACTTTAAGGATAAATTTTTCAACCTTGATGATAGTTGTTTGTGAGGAGTGAAAGCCTTTAGAATCAAGCCCCATTATTTGTTCTTTGGGCTTTAGAGATAAAATTAAATCTCTCCAAAAACTTCATTTTTTTTTTCTCAAACAAATGTCTGAAAGACTTTTTTTTTTTACATTCAAAAGGAAAACTCACTGTGCATTCTGACTTAATAGGAATATGTTCATTCTTTCTGCTAACATTATCCCTGAGATAACAATTCAAAATGACTGCACCTCTTACCTTGAGAAATATTACTTGATGAGTCAATAAATACGAATTTGGAGGAAATTTAGACAGAAGATCAAAGGCAGGGTTGATCTTTTGTTAATCCTTTATGCTAACAATTGTTGGAAAGGGGGTGGTAGAGGTGCTATCTTAGTACCTTTTCATCATCAGGTTGTCTAGATAAAGTACAAAATAGCATACTAGTTCTGAAAGATATACTAAATCTGCTATACCTAAAGCCCTAGGGAAGTCAAAAACACAGACACAGAAAATCCAACAATAGCATTTTCTACCTAAAATATACTCAATTTAGAACAAAATCAAAACGTGCGTATTGCTTTGCGATGATAAAAGCATTACCTACTATCCCAACTTCCGTTTCTCCCATTCAGAGCATCATAGAAATGATAGTCAATAAATATATAGTCATATAAGCAGAGATACCATTTCTTAAAATTTACACTGAAATCATCTAGATTGCTTGCTAAAATGAAGTATTACAAAACCTAAACCAACATATTCAGTATCTCCAGAGATTACAGCTGAGAAATCTACATTTCAATCATCTCTTTAGGTGACCTGTACTCATTAAAGATTGAGGTCTGCTGGGATTAAAAAAAAAAAATTGATAAAGAAAATTTGGACTTTCCTATAACTAGTTCCTTAGCTTAGTGGAGGCCCTTCCCACTCTCTTTGGCCACTACAAAAAAAGGAGCTATACATTATTCATGCTCCAGCCAACCACATGTAGTTGTGGGAGTTCATTTGTTTTCACTCATTCTTGTTTCCTGACAAATGTATTCAAGGTTTCACATTTTCCCAAGTACTGCTTTAGCTGTATCACACAAATTTTGATGTGGAGTGCTTTCTTTGTTATTAAATTCTAAGTATTGTGCAACGCTTCTGACTGCTTGATATGTCATTCAAAATGCAGTTGCAAACAGAAACCATTTTCAAATAGTGGTTAGAAATAACTGAAATAACGCTATTGTGATAGCACTTCAAGTATACTGGAGTTTAAATAAGGTTTTGGCTATTGTCTACAATCCCAAAGACTAAACCACCCAAAATTTTTGTGAAACAGTATGTCATAAATTAAAAAAACAAGTATTTGTAAAAATAAATCCTTGTGATATATAAAGATTTATAATTTGATTCCTGTTTATATTGGTAACAACTATTTTAATAAGAAAACTACACACTATTACAGCTCTAAGAACATCCAACATGCTGATTCTAGCCTTTCTATATATATTTTTCTTTTACTTATATGTGTATTTTTTCTTTAGATAGCTATATAGAGATATCTTAACAGAAAAAGTACTCAAACCCTCTGCCTGTTTTTCTCTCTTCCTATGGTCTTGACTTGCTAAGCCAACATAATAATTCACAAATTTAAGTGGGCAATAATTGTAATTCAGTTATTTTTTAAAGGCTAGTAAGTGGTAAGTGAAGACATATTAGAGCAGAGAATCTACTCTCAATTCTAGACTTACCCTGTTCTCATTGTGGTTCCTTAAGTGAAGAGAACTGAACTTAACAGAACTAGGTGAGAAATTGTCCAGAGTAATGAGCTACCGATAATGAGATAATCACTTTTTAAAGATTTCTTCTAGTTAATACATTTACAATCTTTTAAATTAGCTACACCTCAATTACCTAATCCACAAATGGCAAATCAAAGCATCGAGCCATTGATTGGTTCTATTAGTTGACTTTGAGAGTCTAAACCGCCTCTATACTCCATATAGTTTTTACACTCCAAATTCAAGAAAGAAAAATACAGATTGTTCTTTGGTCATAGGAATGTATGACCACCAGAAATTATTATAAACCCATCAGAACTGGTTAATGTCAACTTCTCATCAGAACACAAACTTCTGAGAGCCAATCAGACACAGCCCCATTTGACTGAAAGTCAGCCATTGATAGCTACAAGGTAGTAATCAATTCTGTTGTTAAAGGTCAATAAATCATACACACACACACACACAAAGTTGCTATTTCTGAAGTTCTGTAATCCCTGCACTCCTGATTTCCCTAATCCTGTATTAGACTATCAGTTTGATGTTTCAAAAAGATTATTCCTCATTAGTTCATTGTCCTTTTGGACCAGAAGCCAAAAAAAATCAGTTTTTCATTTCAAGTGTTGAATGGTGCTTTGATAATAGCAAAACTGCATTAATGATATAGGCCTCTATATTTTAAGGGTGACAGATATTTGTTTAACCATTTGTGGCAAATGTATTTTTGTTAAAGTAATCATTAAATAGGGAAATCTAAGTAAGACATGTGCATATACACACTCACACAAAAACACTCAGGTCCTGTTGTCATAAAACATAGTTCCTTCTCCAATTAAAACCAAGTATTAGAGGGGCGCCTGGGTGGCTCAGTTGGTTAAGCGACTGCCTTCGGCTCAGGTCATGATCCTGGAGTCCCTGGATCGAGTCCCACATCGGGCTCCCTGCTCGGCGGGGAGCCTGCTTCTGCCTCTGACCCTCCCCCCTCTCATGTGCTCTCTCTCTCTCATTCTCTCTGTCTCAAATAAATAAATAAAAAAATCTTAAAAAAAAAAAAAAAACAAGTATTAGAGCCAAAGGCATAAAAGATAAATGAGAAGAAGTGAATACCAGGTTAGTATGTCCCAGAGTTAAAGCTATAAATATCAGTTTTAAAACTTGCTTCCACTCAGGAGCACTAGAGAAGAAAAAAATTTTAAAAAAAGGTCCAGAGTATGTTAGTATGTTTTCCTTGACAATCATTTATTCCTTAGTGGCTAAACTACAATTTTCTGCTGGGAATTCTTTACTTTGGGAAATGTATTTTCTAACAGAAAATCTCAAGGCCTATATCATCCATTAAATATAACACAGATTGAGACAGGGGGCATAAGCAATCTGCATATAAACCTTTGTCTATCATACTGAGTACTTGGTATTTACCAAGGGGCATGGTTACATGAAGAACATGTGCATGGCTTCTGGAAAGAACAATAATCATTTGTGGATAGAGTGATATGCAAGAGACTAGAAGGGAAACAAAATTTCCACTGGAAAGAGTTTGTTTTTCCATAAATTATTTATATGATATTTCTGAGATATTTGCATACATCATATCAGGCAGCTTATATTATAGCTATTTAGGACCACAAACCATTTATGGCTTTTTTTTAAAAGATTTTATTTATTTATTCATGAGAGACAGAGAGAGGGAGGCAGAGGGAAAAGCAGGCTCCCCAGGGAGCCTGATGTGGGACTCAATCCCAAGACGCTGGGATCATGACCTGAGCTAAAGGCAGATGCTTCACTGACTGGGCCACCCAGGAGCCCCCATTTATGGCTATTTGTACAAAAGAAATCTAGGGAAAAAAGATGGAGATCAGGGTAGAACATAATTTTAGATTAATTATTCTAGAAACATCTACATGGACTTTTGTATCAGACTTTGGAGGAAAATAACAGAATATATTAGCAAGTGTACCACTCGATACGGTCACTAACAAAATGAAAAGTAAAAAAAAAAAAACCTTCAAAATGAAGAAATAATTACATTTATTGTCTACCGGAGATAAAAATGAACTTCTATTATGTTTTCAATGCATCCTCACAACCACCCAGAATGGAATTCTTGGAATTTCCATTATACAGATAATAAAGAGAGAGAAAAAACAAACCAGAAAAATAAACCTGATAAATATCCTAAAGATAAAGGAAATACTGACATCAATGAAAATGCTAGAGTAAGGAACTCTAAAAATCATGTCTTTCATTAATGCAATGACAATATATATTGGACAAAAAGATCAGAATCAACTTTTTCAGAATTCAGTAAGTTAACTAAAGATTTAAAAAATCCAAGGAGTACTTATTAAAGAGAGAAAAAGAAAACACACTACATCTCATTGCGAACAGTGAGCTTCATGACCTTTTATCCAGTCTTCTATGTCCCCCTTCAAACCACTGGGTAGTCATGAAAACCAAAATCCTGCAACTGTGATGACAACAGCCATTCAAAGCTCTGTGTAAGCAGTAAATAAAGGCAAGGGTGGAGTTAAGTTGTGCTCTCCATGGCTTAATATTAAAAGTACGTCCCAATATGCACACAGAACCCCCAGCAAAGACTGGAAGATACATTGGTTAGATACTTCTAAGGAAATCTCTGTCAAACCAATCTAAGTGAGCAGAGACTTTGTTGGTCATACACGGCAAAGAATACACACTTTGAAAAATTAGTTCTGAAAAGACAGTAAACAACCAATAACAACAAACATCAACAATAAGAAACTATGGGAAAGTCAAAGAGTCTAATTCCAAAGTTTGGTATCTTTTCATATCTAAAATGTCAGTTTTTTAACAAAAAATTAAGAGACAAATTTTAAAACCAAAAAATTATGATCTATATGAAGGGAAGAAAGCAGCCTGTAAAACTGTCCTTAAGAAAATCTAGGTGATAGGCGTGCCAAACAAATATTTTAAATCAGCTATTTTAAATGTGGTCAAAGAAGCAAAAGAGAATATGAGAATAATGTATTCCCAGATATAGAATACAAATGTAGAGGTTGAAATTATAAAAAAGGACCAACTGGAAATTCTGAACTTGAAATGTACAGTAATTGTAATGAGAAAAAAAAATCACTAGACAGGTTCAATAAGAAATTTGAGCAGGCAGAAGAATGAATTAGTGAAATTAAGATAGAATAATTGAGACTGTTTAGTATGAGAAACAAAGAAAAATACTTTAAGATGAATGAAAATATAAAGAAAACATACCAAAACTTATGGGATGCAGCTAAGCAGTGTTTATTGAGAAATCTGAAGTTGTAAATGCCTATATTAAAAAAAATTTTAATAACCTAGGCTTTCATCTTAAAAATAAATCTAAAAAAAGAGCAAACTAAAGCCAAATCAAGTGGTAAGAAGGAATTTTAAATAGTCAATCAGAAATAAATTAGACAATAGGAAAACAATAGAGAAATTCAATGAA
Source organism: Neomonachus schauinslandi (assembly GCF_002201575.2). NCBI lineage: Eukaryota > Metazoa > Chordata > Mammalia > Carnivora > Phocidae > Neomonachus > Neomonachus schauinslandi. The sequence goes on along the minus strand of NC_058418.1, from coordinate 35,418,434 downwards.
TCCAAGGTAGGTTCCTGGAAGGAAGAAGAACAAAATTGACAAATCATTAGTTAGACTAACTAAGAAAAAAGAAAAGACCAAAATTACTAAAATAAAAATTAAAGAATGACATTATTAATAACCTTGCATAATTATATGTATTACATATTATATATAAATTATATATAAAACATAAATATATAAAAAGAGAATACCATGAATAGTATATATCAATCAATTAGATAAACCTAGATGAAGTGGACAAATTTCTACAAAGACACATACTATTGAGGTGGTTCAATAAGAAATAGAGAATATGAACACACTGCTAATATGTGAAATTTGAATTAGTAATCAAAAACCAAGAACATGAAGGTTTCCTGGTGAAATCTACTAAAGGCATAAATAAGAATTAACAGCTATGTTTCACAAACCATGAGGGAATACTCTCCAAATCATTCTATGAGGCCAGTATTACCCTCTTACTAAAACCAAAGACATCGGGCGCCTGGGTGGCTCAGATGGATAAGCATCTGCCTTCGGCTCAGGTCATGATCCCAGGGTTCTGGGATCAAGTCCTGCATTGGGCTCCCTGCTCCTTGGGAGCCTGCTTCTCCCTCTGCCTCTCTCTCTCTCTCTCTCTCTCATGAATAAATAAAATTTTAAAAAATAAAAATAAAAATAAAAAATAAAACCAAAGACATCACAAAGAAGAAAATAACAGATCAATACTCCTTATGAATATGAACACAAATATCCTCAACAAAATATAAGCAGATTGAATCCAGCAAATATATAAAAAGGATTACACTCCATGACCAAATGGGATTTATATCAAGAATGCAAGGCTTGATCTACATAGAAAAATCAACCAGTATAAAAGGACAAAAACACAGGGTTACTGAAATAGATGCAGAAAAATAATTTGACAAAGTCGAACAACTTTTTGCGATAAAAGATAATCAACAAACCAGAAAAATATTCTTCAACATGACAAAGACATCTACAAAAGTCACAGGTTAAATCATACTGTAAGTTGAATGACTGAAAGCTTTCCCCCTAAGATCAGGAGCAAGACAAGAATGTTCATAATCCCCACTTTTATTCAACAGTGTACTGGAGGCTCTAGCCATAGTAATTAGACAAGTAAACAAAGATATCCAGATTGAAATGGAAAAAGCAAAAATATTTCTATTTGCAGATGACATTGTCTTGCATACAGAAAATTTTTAAGAACACACACACCTACAAACACATAAACCCACACACATGCATGCAAACCTATTAGAGCTAGTTAACAAGATCATCAAGGTTGCAGGATACATGATCAAAATACAAAAATCAATTTTATTTCTATTCACTAGCAATGAAGAATCCCAAAATAAAATTAAGAAAATAATTCCATTTACAATAACGTAAAAATATTTTGTAATAAGTTTAACAGAAGAGATGCAAGACATGTACGTACACTTAAAATTGCAAAAGAAAGAAATTGAAAGACATAAAGAGCTTTAAAAAAAAAAAAAAGGTATTCCCTAATCATGAATTACAAGATGCAATGCTGTGAAGATGAAAATATTCCCCCGATTGATCTATGTATTAAATGTTATTCCTATCAGAATTCTAGTATTCTATAATTATTTTGGTAAAAATAAATTGATCATAAAATTGATAGGAAAGTACAAGGAACCCAGAATACCTAGAACAATCATTTTTAAAAATTACAAAGTTGGAAAATGTAGACTTTCTGATTTCAAAGATTACTGAAAAGCTATGGTAATATATACTATGTAACACTGTTATAAGAAGAGACATATAAATATATGGAATGTAATTTAGAGTCTAGAAATAAATCCTCATATTTATGGTTAATTGATGTTTAATAAGGGTGTCAAGACCATTCAATGAAAAATGAATGGTTATTTCAAGAAATAATGCTGGAACAACTAGATATCCACATGCAAAAGAATAAAGTTAGGAAATAAATTTACACATAAAATTACACATAAATTCACACATAAATTACACATAAAAATTACCTAAATTGATCAAAGACCTAAGTGAAATAACTAAAATTATAAAAATTTTGGAACAAAACAGGTATAAACCTTCATGAATTCAGATTAGATGTGAATTCTTAGATATGACATCAGAAGTAAAAGCAATCAAAAATAAAAAATAAATAACTATACTTCATCAAAATTAAAACTTTTGTTCAAGGAAACACTAGCAAGAAAATGAAAAAAATTACCCACAAAATGGAGAAAATACACGAAAAATCACATATGTGTTAAGATCTAGTATCCAGAATACATAAAGAACGCTTACATCTCAAAAATAATTACTCAAATTAAACAATCATCAAATAACAGGAGAATTCATGGCACTTTATCATAGAAGAGCAAGAGAACTAAATTCATAAAACATCACAAACTGAAGCCCCCTGGGATTATTTAATTGAAATACTTAACTTTGTATAAGAAACAAACTATATTCTCACAGATTAATTGAAAGAGAGAGAAAGATAAATTTCTTACAAAGTACACTACTTTTTATTGATTCCATTTTTGGCCAGGTTAAGATCAGACAAAAAGAGAACGCTAGAGGGTAAAGATTTTAGAGTATGCATCAACTGCATACTTAACTGTTATGTGCCTGAACTATTTTAAGATGATTATTTATGTGTATTCATTTAGCTTTAATACTGACCAAAATGGCCTTAATATTCCCCTCAACTTCAATAAAGTTTAGACAGGTATCTTCCTGATTATATCCTCTGAAATCACTTTTCTTAGAACTTTTGCTTTAGAAAACTTAAAATTGTAAGTTCTTTCTCTGTCTCCTTGAGATGTCAATCTTCTACAACTCAGCAAAGTCTTTCTCAAGGACTTCGGAGCCACACCCCTCTGAAATGTAATCATCAGTAAAAGCATTCCTATTGCCTAGTCTCTATGGAAGGACAGGAGCCTAACTTCAATAAGCATCAATTAGTAAACATATACACCTAATCACGGTGACGAACCTCCTCCTTAACATCCTCCAATACTTTTCTATTAGCTCACCCCACGGTTTAAAAATCCTGCTTTTTGTTTCAGCAAAACTGAGTCCAATCTCTCCTCAAATGCAATATCTAGAACAATGTCTTCCTTGCCGCCTTTAACAACCACCTGATGCAATTTCTCTTGAACAATATGACACAGATCTATGGAAATAAAATGGAAACTCAGAGATAATCACATGAAACAAGAAAAGTGTGTGTCAACGTAAAAAATATTTTCTGGAAGAACTAAATAAAATAGATGTAAATTTTCTAAAGAGTTGAGCAGTGCTAACCAATTTATCACTCAAGGTACATAAAAGCAGGGAATACCTTAAGAAATAGGAATAGGCTGGCCCACAAGCCCCAGAAAACCAACACAGCCAAGGTAGAAATGACTGAACGCAAGGTCAGGCAGAAATGCAGTTTCGGCAATGTTGTTTTTAGGAACCACTGCAGGATGGAAAGGTCAGTATTTTCAGGCATGGGCATATAGTGTCAAGATTTTCATATATGCTCATACCAAGGGGAATGAAATTAGGAGGTCTGAAGCATGTTCACTAATGTTGAATTCCTGTCACAGACAAAAAGAAAAGAAAAATAAAAACAACAACAAAAAAGTCAATTCTACTTAAGAGGAACTTTTCAGGAAGCATGATCATTTTCCTGATAAATCATTCCCTACTCTTCACTGTTTTATAATTTTTAGCACAGATCATACATGACGATTTGTTAGCTTTGTCAGAATATTTCATATATTTTTGGTATTACTATAAATGTCACTTTATAGAGAAATTATCTTCATTTGTTCTGTGCTAGTATACAGAAATAAAATTGATTTGTGTATACTGACACTGTGTCCTACAACCTTGATAACCTTACTACTTACAAAAATTTGCCACACATTCTTTGAGATTTCCTATGAAAAACGCCATGTCCTCTGTGCAGAGACGGTTTTAATTTTTACTTTCCAATCTCTATTATTTTACTGAATTGTCTGAGATTTCTTGTACTATGTGCTGCTGCTACATTTGTAACTTGACAAGTAGGACCCACACTTGTATCAATTCTATGAGACAAAAGAGAGAGAAATGGGGATTCTTTTCACACACTTCAGTCCACAGGCACCTTAGGCCAGCGCTTCTGACCAGAAAGATGGGTTTTCTCCTGGAGTTTCAATTATATGCTTCCTGTGCTACAGCTCTGGGCTGGGGTCTCTCTTCAGGGCATAGGTAGGAGAGATGAGAGAAGGATAAGACAGAAAGAAAAACGGAAATTTCTTTTACATTCTCCATCTTTCAGGGGCTCACTTTCCTAGCCTCATGGCAATAACTATGGAGATTTCGTTCAGAATTATTGATGTCCATGTTGCCTAACAGTCCTGGACCTGCTGCCCAATGTCTAAAAGAGGGTTGATAGAAATACGTAACAATGAGAAGGAGGAGGAAACTTTCTCTGTATGTGTCCCTTCTCCAAATTTTTACTTTCCTCCGAAATATGCTGCTTCACAGTTCTCCAGTTGTTGTGTTTTGTCCAGCAATTTTAGTTGTAATCAGTAGGGGAAATAGGCTATAATGAGCTTACTCCATTTTGCCTAGGACCAGAAGGGTTAGAGATTTTAAGAAAAAAATTACAACGTTTAAGTAAAAGATTTGCAAATCCTATACAAATTCTTCAAGGAGATAAAGAGAAAAAGGTTGCTCAACCCCTTGTATGAAGCTAGTATGTCTTAGAACACATGATCAGAAAAGGGCATCATTTAAAAGAAAAACTAGAGGCCAAAATAAATCATACACTTAGATGCTTATATGTATATGTAACTTATACAATAGATGAGTGTAATCATTAAAAATATGAAGATCCATAGTCAGTGAGTGGAATGTATCTTTAAAATAAATTGACATGTGGGGCACCTGGGTGGCTCAGTCGTTAAGCGTCTGCCTTCGGCTCAGGTCATGATCCCAGGGTCCCACATCGGGCTTCCCGCTCTGCGGGAAGCCTGCTTCTCCCTCTCCCACTCCCCCTGCTTGTGTTCCTGCTCTCGCTATGTCTCTCTCTGTTAAATAAATAAATAAAATCTTTAAAAAAAATAAAATAAAATAAATTGACATGTGAATAAGTACACAGTACAAAACTTTAAAAATAGCATGTTTTAATAAATTAATCTATAAATATGCCAGACATATATATATATCAACATATAAAATATATGCATATAAATAATACAAAACATCAAACTATTAACAATGGTTTTTCTCTGAGTGGAAGAATTCTGGTAAGTTTTGTGCCTCTCCCCTTTTTTGTAACTCTTTTTTGCTAATTTTCAGTGTTTCTAGATTTACTGTATAAAATAAACACAAATGTATTTAATATATTGGTAAATCAAATATGTTTGGAAAAATTTTAAAGCACATAATAGTCTTCTAAAACAGAGAGGGAGAAGGTGCAAAATGTGTTCCTATGCTGTTGAATTTTAAATAGAGCACCATTTATACTAATTACTCGATCCCCATACACCAGATTTTGAATGATTAATGAAACCAACAATTTATTTTAGAATAATTATGTGCATTTTGAATATGTTCTTTTATTGAGGCTTTTCTTCATCACAGGGTTTTTAGCAGATTGTAACAGAAATCAGGGTCAGTTAGCATTAATGGTGTAAAAATTCAGAAGGACCCAGGTTCAAACAGTGCATCTTTCACTTCCTCTCTGTAAGACTTGCTTCACATTCTTGTCAATGACTGCTCTACACTCTGTGCCAAATAGTTTCTCTTGCTCCTCGTAATGGCAATACATCAGCTTTTGAACAAGAATTGGCAGCTGTGGGAGTTCCTGAAAATGCAACTGGAAGGCAGGTGTGATGTAAAGACTTACTTTTCATTGCATGTTCCTTGAATCTTTCCATTTTTGTACAGTACACTTATTTTACCCTATTTAAAATTAGATTTAAAGTAACAAAAAACTGATGGTAGGAGAGAGAGGGAAAGAGAAAGGAAAAGAAAGGGCCCATGGCAATAATCTGGCAACTAATCGTGTGACCACATGAACATGGGAGGTAAATTCAAGAAAGGATAAGCAAATAGCCAAAGAGATAAACAGTTGTGAATGGTAAAAAGTTGAAATAATAAGCACTAGCTTGGAAATCAGCGTGGTTACTTCTATTGTTACATGTACATACACATGCACACACATATATATTACTATGCCAAGATAATATTTTCTATTTCAAAGGGTCTTATCAGTATAAAATGAGCTAATTCATGCAAATGTGGGTAGTATCATAGGTAATATTCATATGCTAGCTATCTTTACTGTTACTCTGAGCACATATTAAGCATGGTAAATGAAAAATTCTGCTCCTACTGGCTTACTTTATGTAGAGTTGCTACTGTAAATATATATATTGAGGCTCAAACTCACAACCCAGAGATCAAGAATCAGATACTCTACCAACTGAGCCAGGCAGGCACCCCAGCTCTTCCTTCTTTTTAAGGTGTTCTACAACTCTCTAGCCCAAGAAAATGTTACATGTGACAATAAAACTATTATTTTCAGTGAAATAAACCTAAATATATTCCAAACATGTCCCACAAGCATATTGCTGTTAACCCTAACCTTGTACATGTATTTTAGAAATATCCTTTATTTTTTTAAAGAGATCTATTTATTTTAAAGAGAGACAGAGAGAGCAGGGGGGAGGGCAGAGGGAGAAGGAGAGAGAGAATCTCAAGAAGACTCCCCACTGAATGAGGAGCCCCGACCTGAGCCAAAATCAAGATTCAGTAGCCTAACCAAATGAGCGACCCAGGTGCCCCAGAAATATTCTATATTTAAGTAAACCTAAAATTATTTATTTCTGTGTTTAGTTTCAAATATGAGAAAATGGTAATGTTAGCAATAATGCTCACAAAAATCATAATTAGAAATACTTGACTGTCCTTGAAACTCTTCTGAAATACTTTTGTTTTCACTGATTCATAATCATCAGCATAACATGGCTACATGAAAGAATATCGTGATATTATATATAAAAATAAGACATTCATATTCATACCATATATTAAAATAAGCAATTATAATGGAAAATAAGTTATCTAAGTGTTAGTGTTTCTGTTTATATAGAGGAATTAAGAGATAATTTTTCCTTGTTTTCATTTTTTTCTATATTTTATTATATCGCATATCATACATATTTGCATAATAATATATATTTTTAAATATATTTCTAGTTACATATTGGCCAAAAGTTTTAAGGCAAATTATAACTTGAAACATATATACCCACTATATAGGAAAGACCTACTATATTCGCTGTTTTTATTGTGATTTACTCAAGGCAAAAATCCTATTAGATTTGACTACAGCTTCCAAATAAACAAATTACTTTTTATTTTAGTTTTCCCCCCAAATTTTAAATCCATTAAAACAACTGCTATTCTAGAGAGAAAGTAAGATCCTTAGGATGTTTCATATGGGCACTGGAGAACATCAATAGATCATTAATCCGTCTGTTCAAATTTGTTGAATGTGGGTTTATACTTAGCAGAACTATTATAAAATCAAAATCCCCTCAGATTTACCTGGGATTATAACTTTTTTTGCAGGCAGTCTAGTTTTGACTGGATCAAAAACCTTCGAGAATGGGAAAAATGTCTTATTCTCATCAAATCCCAGAACTCCGGTATTGTGTGAGTCATATACAAATAGATCATTAAAAGCTTTAATACATACTTCCAAAGAAAGTATCACTTAAAATACTGTTAATTTATGAGTGCTCATTAGGTTGGTTTAAGATTTGGATGTGAGGGCGCCTGGGTGGCTCAGTCGTTAAGCATCTGCCTTCAGCTCAGGTCATGATCCCAGGGTCCTGGGATCGAGCCCCGCTTCGGGCTCCCTGCTTGGCAGGAAGCCTGCTTCTCGCTCTCCCACTCCCCCTGCTTGTGTTCCTGCTCTCGCTATCTCTCTCTCTCTCTGTCAAATAAATAAAATCTTAAAAAAAAAAAAAAAAAGATTTGGATGTGATATACTTAACTACTAGGGGCAGGGATTTACATTCAGTAAAAAAGAGGTTATTAATTTTGTTTAAAAAATATTCCAAATTCCATAAAAGTAGAAACCCTGAATAAAATATATTGATTTTTGTCCTCTATGGTGTAAAAAAATATATGCTGCATTCAGCAACAGACATACTTAAGTATTTTTTTTTTTAAAGATTTTATTTATTTATTTGACAGAGAAGAGAGAGAGAGAGCACAAGCAGGGGGAGTGGCAGGCAGAGGGAGAAGGAGAAGCAGGCTCCCCACAGAGCAGGGGGAGCCTGATGTGGGACTCGATCCCAGGACCCCGGGATCATGACCTGAGCCGAAGGCAGATGCTTAACCAACTGAGCCACCCAGGCACCCTTAAGTATTTCTTATTACAGTTTTATTAGTCTAAATATATTTATTGGGATTAATAAGAATTTTTCAAGGTACTTCCATAAAATTAAAGAGTTCAATCCTTGAAACTTTAAGTATAAAGACTGAGGTTGCTATGTTAACTATGATTACTCTTATTAGGAAACTGGTTTAAAACTATTATTAAAAAACAAAGCAAAGTTTGGGGCACCTGGGTGGCTCAGTCGTTAAGCGTCTGCCTTCAGCTCAGGTCACGATCCCAGGGTCCTGGGATCGAGCCCCACATCGGGCTCCCTGCTCAGCGGGAAGCCTGCTTCTCCCTCTCCCACTCCCCCTGCTTGTGTTCCCTCTCTCGCTGTCTGTCAGATAAATGAATAAAATCTTAAAAAAAAAAAAAAAACAAAGTTTGATAACTGAAGAATCAGTGTAACATATACTTAAAATGTGTTCTGGAGCCAGTTAGCCTTGACCCTCCAAACTCTAGGTCCCTATGTAAATAATGCTAGTTTTTAAAAAATATCCAAGGGGATGGCTTTCTTTAAATATTTGTCTACCACACCTTCCGTTTGAACGAAAACCTGAAGAACTTGTAAGCAAGTATGATTCCTTTAGCTTCCAGTCAACAACCAACAATACATATGTACATTATTACATAATGAATGCACATCAGCAAAGAAGAACAACTTATTTACTTTTCCTTTAAAATATGCTGTTACCATTTGGATTCTGCATCTCAATGGCTCTATCTCTGATGCTATGTCTCATGGACATCATTTAAAGCGACAAGCCTAAAAATTATGGCTCTCCTTCTGTCTATTCCCGTAATAGCTTAAGAATCCCACATCTGTTCCCCAGTTTTGCTTGATTAATAAAGATGTGCAAAATAGGGCCTATCTTCTCCCCCTGAATTGGGAAAGAAAAACGGGGTGCTCATGAATACTAAACAAACTATGGATAAAGCAAAAATCTTTTTATCAGCTCAGTGCCAAGAGGAATTAGACCACTGTTTATATATGGAGAGCCTCTAATTTTGGTGGCACATCATTCTGGTAAGGGTTGAAAGGATCCTTTTGTCCTTAATTTTGGAGTTGAAAAGAGTTATTATTTTGCTAAAATTACAAAGATATATATGGGTTCTAGACCTGTGTCTGCCAACAACCTGCAGTAAGGCATTTACACCATCATACTGTTTGGTTTTAAATTATAACCATCACACAAAAATCATTCATATTTTTCCTTTTCTATAGCTTCTATGGTAACGATCCTGAATTTACTCAAATAGTATTGAGTATGGTTTGGGGAAAGAAACAATGAAAACACAAATGGGAAATATATTTACTTTATATTAATTTAAACAATAGTGATTGAGTACCTTCTATTCAGAATTAAATAGAGGAAAACACCTTTGGAAATATTATTTTGATTTGCTACATATTAAATTTTATGAATATCTCTAATTTAATTCAATAATGCCATATATTTGGACAGTTAGGCTAATTCATTTTTTTAAACTTCTATATAAAACAGCAAAGAACATCCTAAAACAGAATGTACCCATGTTCATTTCTCAAGGATAAATTCCTAGAAGTGAAATTTGTGTCAAGCAGTATGCAAATTTTTAAGACATTGGCACTTCCATACTCTGCTGGTAAGAAAGCAATTTGATTCAATTTTCATTGAGATACACTTGACAATATGTATACAATTTCTTCCACCTTTTACAATAATCTATCTTTCTGCATATATGTCACATTTTGCAATTTAAACGAAGTATTGAGATCTAGGTCACCTCACGTTTGGGGAAAAAAAGTTACTTTTGTAATTTATGCCAAAGCAATGAAAACTCCATGAATATGTGGTTAATGAAATAGATTCTACATCTTCCTGGACTCTTCAGTGCAAGTTTTATTACAATTACACCAATTGCACCAACAGTCTAAAATTAGTGGAGGCTCTGTCAACATTAGGATGATTAGGGGTTGTGTATATTCTAAGTCCAAACAAATAGACATCTGAAACATCTGCTGTCAAAAGACTGACAGCCAGATATAGTGGATAAAACAAAGGGCTTAATGTCACCATTAATGAGGATGGAATTTTACTGTTCCTCTAGGATTAGTAATTTTGTTCTGTTTGTAAACTACTGAAACCATGTTTGTAAATAACTCAAATTCTATCTTATACAGGTAAAATTTATTATATCCCATTTCAAATTCCTACTATATAATTAATGAAGTAGGAAGAGTAGTGAGTGTTCCTAAGAGTCTTCCCAAAACAGCGCCTGGGTGGCTCAGTTGGTTAAGCGACTGCCTTCGGCTCGGCTCAGGTCATGATCCTGGAGTCCCGGGATCGAGTCCCGCATCGGGCTCCCTGCTCGGCAGGGAGTCTGCTTCTCCCTCTGACCTTCCTCCCTCTCATGCTCTCTGTCTCTCATTCTGTCAAATAAATAAATAAAATCTTAAAAAAAAAAAAAAAAAGAGTCTTCCCAAAATAGTATTTTCAGGTTACTGAAAAGCACAATAAAATCTTAATGAAGTAGATTATCATTGGTATGCATAGCACATGTTTTAAAGTTTTCAACACAGCAGGTTATCAAATAGAAAACTAAACACCACAGATTTCTGTAAATTAGACATCAGTTCAATGAAAAAAGTGAGAGGAATCTAACTCCTCTATCTCAAAATAAACAATGTATACTGTTTTCCAGTATCAACCAACAGGATTGGTATTATTTATCATTTAAAACTTTCTAGAGAATTGAAGTAATAAAAATTCTCAATTGTTTTTTCCAGTTGAGCAATATCATATGCAATGCTACTACATTGCCAATTCATGATGTTCTAAATTCAAGCCCCAAAATTTAAATCTTTAAATCACTAGCCACCTGGTTCTTTAGTCTTTGAGTAATGGAAATCTAAACTCATCTCTACAAACCTGTCAATATTCATGTAATCTCATTTAGGACTGGATGACATATTTGCTAAACTAAGGACTAAGACGTGATTTATGTTAAGATGGACTGAATTTGTGAGATTCAATTTCTATTAAAATACAAATGTATAAATACCTAAACTTGAAACTTAAAATTCAGAACAGCAAATTGATTTAATCTAAGTGGAATGTCCTTATAAAGTATCCATCTCTTAAATATGCTCTATGTTCTTTTGTCTGGGGAGATTCTGGTTATATACATATATAATTCTATTATGTATATTGTATATATTAAACATATAATATATATAATTGTATCATATGATGCTTATTATACATACATACTTATTCATATTCAGGTGTATTTCAGGTTCAGCATTTGAAAATTAACCAATGTAATGCCACTTTAAAAGAATAAAACAGAAATATTTTATTTAAAAAATCACTTGCTACCAGAAAGACAATTATGTCCTTTCTCACCATTCCTTTTCAATGTCATACTAAAAGTTCTAGCTAATACAATAAGACAAGAAAAGGAAACTGAAGGTATAGAAATTGAGAAGGAAGAAATAAAACTACCTTTGCAGATGACATGATGGTCTATGTAGATAATCTGAAAATTCAACAAAAAATACTCCTAGAACAAGCAACTATACCAAGATTTCAGGATACAAAATTGCTATACAAAAGTATATCATTTTCTCTATATACCAGCAAGAAACAAGTAAATTCACAATTAAAAACACAATACCATTTACATTAGCACCCAAGAAACAAAGTACTTAGATACAAATTCATTAAACTATATAAAAGATCTAAATGACAAATACTACAAAACTCTGATAAAAGGTATCAAGGAAGAACTAAATCAATGGAGAGATAGTATATGTTCATGAATAGGAAGACTCAATACTGTCAGGATTCCATTTCTTCCCAACTTGATTTGTAGAGTCAACAAAATCCCAGTCAAAAGCCTAACAAGTTACTGTGGATATCAACAAGCTAACTCTAAAGTTAATATGGAGAGGCAAAAAGACCCAGGAGGCACAGCATATACTACATAAAAAGAACAAAGTCAAAGGATTGATGGTATGAGACCAAAAAAAAAAAAAAAAAAAGACTACTTACAGAGTTACAGTAATCAGATAGTGTAGTATTTGTGAAAGAACAGACAAAAAGATCAACGTAGCAGAACAGAGATCCAAGTTAGAACCCCATATAGTCAACAGATATTTGTCAAATGAACATAACACAATGGAGAAAAGATAGTCTATTCAACAAATGGTGCTGGAACAAATAGATATCCACATGCAAAATAATGTATCTAGACATCTTACACCTGTCATAAAAAATTAACCAAAACAGGGCGCCTGGGTGCTCAGTCGTTAAGCGTCTGCCTTCAGCTCAGGTCATGATCCCAGGGTCCTGGGATCGAGTCCCACATCGGGCTCCCTGCTCCGCGGGAAGCCTGCTTCTCCCTCTCCCACTCCCCCTGCTTGTTCCTGCTCTCACTATCTCTCTCTCTGTCAAATAAATAAATAAAATCTTAAAAAAAAAAAAAAATTAACCAAAACAGAACACAAACCTAAATGTAAAATTCAAAACTATAAAACCACTAGAATATAACACAGGAGAAAATCTAAGTGACTGTGGGTATGGCAATATCTTTTTAGACACAACACTAATGGCATTATCCATGAAATAAATAACTGATAAGTTGGACTTCATTAAAATTAAAAAACTTCTGCTCAAAAAAAGCACTGTCAAGAGAGTGAGAAGAAAAGCCACAGACTGGGAGAAAATATTTGCAAAAGACATATCTGATTAAGGACTATTATCCAAGTTATACAAAGAACCCTTAAAACTGAACAATAAGAAGACATAACTGATTTTAAAATGTGCAAAAGACCTAAAAAAAAAAAAAAAAAAAAACCCAAAACACTTTACCAGAGAAGATAGCAAATAACCACGATGAAAAAAATGTTCAACATCACGTATCATTAGGGAAATGCAAATTAAAACAATGAGATTACCACTATACTCCTATTAGAATAGCCAAATCCAAAATATTGACAAGTCCTGGTAACAACTGGGAACAATAAGAACTCTCATATATTAGTTGTGGGAATACATGGTACAGTCACTTTGAAAAACAAATTTACTAGTTTCTTCTGCAACTAAGCACACTTATACCATAAGACCTAGCAGTCAAGCTCCTTGGTATTCAGCCAAATGAGCTGAAAATGTGTATCCAAATATAAACCTTTATGTGGATAGTTATAACAGTTTTATTCATAAATGCCAAAACTTGGAAGCTATCAAGAGGTCCTTCGTTAGGTGAATAGACAAACTGTGGTATATCCAGACAATGGAATATTATTCTGTGAAATAAAGAAAAGAAAGGAAAGCAAAAAGAAAGGAAAACAAGAAAGCAAGAAAGGAGAAAAGAGATATCAAGCCATGAAAAGACATGGAGGAAAGTGAAATGCATTATTATTATGTGAAAGAAGCCAGTCTTAAAAGGCTATACACTGTATGATTCTGACTATATGACATCCTGGAAAAGGCAAAACTATGAAGGCAGAAAGTGTTTAGTGGTTGCTAAGAAAGAAGGACCTATTCAAAATAGGTCCCTCCCATTCATAGGTGGAGCACAAAGGATTTTTAGGACATTGTAAAAAACTCTGTAAGATACTATAATGGTGTATAGATGTCAGTACACATTTGTCAAAACCGTATAATTACAACACCAAGAGTGAACTCCAACATAAACTATGCCCTTTGAATGATAATGGTGTGTCAAAGTAGGTTCACCAATTTTAACGAATCTATCACACTGGGAAGCTGACAGTGAAGGAAATTGTGTGAGTGTGGGGCCAGAGGTTATATGGGATCTTTGTACTTTCTGATGAGTTTGTCATGAACCTAAAACTACTTCTAAAAATAAAGTCTAAGTAAAAGGGATTGGGGGTAAATGGGGGATTAAGACCAAGAATAAAACAAAATGAAACAAAACAATCATTTCCTAAGTCAATATCTATGTATCAAAAAAAAAAAAAAATCACAGCAAAGTAGGACTAGAAAGAACCATCTCAATCTTTTTTCAAGTAGTCTCCACACCCAGCATAGAGCCTAATGTGGGGCTTGAACTTACAACCCTGAGATCAAGACCTCAGCTGAGATGAAGAGTCAGGTACTTAAAAGACTGAGCCACCCAGGCACCCCCATCTCTATTTTTTTTAAAAAAGCTCAGCTAATATATTTTATTTTTTAAATGTTTTGTTTAAAAGTTGACAGAATTTGCAAAAATTATATACAGATTTTCCAAATACAAGGTGTTCTAAAACTTTCTAGTTTCACAGCATGCTTAGGGTTTCCCTATTTTTTCACCTCACTCCAGAACAAAACAAATACTTAAGAGATCCATTTATAAAGTACTAAAGTCCAGAAAAAATAAAAGTAAATAAAGTACTAAAGTCCAAACTACAGAATAAGCATTTTTAGTCTAAACAGAAGTTGGAAAAAATCATTTCACTTTTAAAAACCACAATTTCTGATGATATTTGTATGCCTGGAAGGCTCCACGTAACTTCTCAAATCTTTAAACCAAATCAGACATCATCGACCCCGTTAATGGTTTCACACATATTTCTGACATTTTCTTTTTATTGGTGTCATTAATCACAACAATGATAGAAAATATAAATTGCTAAAGATATGACATCACTGAAGTAATATAACCTGATTTAATGTTGAAGCAAACAATTATCTAAAGCTAGTAGTGCACACAGTATTAGAAAGATAGCAACTTTTGCTGTGTTTCGCTTGAAAATGTAAAAATAGCTTGATGCTTGAGTTGCCATGGTTCACTACTTTGGATGGATAATTATATACTTTTTATAAAAAAAAAAAATACTAGTATTAACACCACATTTGCTTTATTATTGAATAAAACTTAGTTAATGAACTTTTGAAATCTATCAAGTGATGGTTAGAAGATATTATTTTTTACCTAGGAAGTAACTTAACCAAGGAGGTGAAAGACGTACTCTGAAAACTATAAAACACTGATGAAAGAAAACTGAAAATGACACAAACAAATGGAATGATATTCCATTCTCATGGATTGGGAGAACAAATCTGATTAAAATGTCCATAATACCCAAAAGAATCTACAAATTCAATGCAATCTATATCAAAATATGATATTTTTCATAAAATCTTGATATTTTTCATAAAATCTAGAATAATCCTGAAATTTGTATGAAACCATAAAATTGCCAAAGAAATCTTAAAAAAGAATAAAACTGGAGGTATCACAATCGCATTTCAAGATATACTACAAAGCTGTAATAATCAAAACAGTATCATACCGGCACAAAAAGAGACACACAGACCAACAGAACAGAGATCCCAGAAATAAATTCATGATTATATGGTCAATTAAACTACAACAAAGGAGGCAAGAATACCGGATGGGAAAAAAATCTCTTCAACAAATGGTGTTAGGAGAACTGGACAGCCACATGAAAAAGAATGAAACTGGACCACTTTCTTACACCATACACAAAAATTAACTCAAAATAGATTAAAGACCTAAATGTGAAACCTGAAACTATAAAATCATAGGATAGAGCACAGGCAGTAATGTCTCTGACAAAAGCCCTAACAGTATTTTTCTAGATATGTCTCCTGAGGCAAGGGAAACAAAAACAAAAATAAACTATTCGGATTTCATCAAAATAAAATGCTTCTGCACAGTGAAGGAAACAATCAACAAAACTAACAGGTAACCTACAGAATGGGAGAAGATACTTGCAAACAGCATATCTGATAAAGGGTTAGTATCCAAAACATATAAAGAACTTATACAACTCAACACCAAAACAACAAATAATCCAATTTAAAAAATGGGCAGAAGACATGAACAGACCTTTCCTCAAACAAGATGTAAAGATGACCAACAGACGCACGAAAAAAATGCTCAGGGTGCCTGGGTGGTTCAGTCAGTTAAGCATCCAACTCTTGATTTTGGCCCAGGTCTTGATTTCAAGATCATGAGTTCAAGCCCATTGTTGGGCTCCACGCTAGCCTGGCATCTACATAATAAATAAATACATACATACATAAAAAATAATTTTAAAAAAGATGCTCAACATCATACATCAACAGGGAAATGCAAATCAAAACCACCATAAGATATTACCGCACACCTCTCAGAATGGCTAATATCAAAAACACAAGAGACAAGTGTTGGCAAGGATGTGGAGAAAAAGGAAACCTTGTGCACCATTGTTGGGAATGCAAACTGGTGCAGCCACTGTGGAAAACGGTATGGAGGTCCTCAAAAAATTAAAACTGGAATTATCATATGATCCAGTAATTCCACTACTGGGTATTTACCCAAAGAATAGGAAAACACTTATTAAAAAAGATGTATGCACCCCAATGTTTACTGCAGCATTATTTACAATAGCCAAATTATGGAAGCAACCCAAGGGTTCAATGACATCAATGATAGATGAATGGATAAAGAAGATGTGTATGTATATGTATACATAATGGAATATTACCCATTAAAAAAAAAAAAGAATGAAATCTTGTCATATGCAATAACATGGATGGACCTAGAGAGTATAATGCTAAATGAAAAAAGTCACTGAGAGAAAGACAAATACCATTGATGGCACTCATATGTGGAACCTAAGAAATAAAATAAACAAGCAAAGAACAAAAGAGACAATAAGAAAACAAAACCAGACTCTTATAGAACCACAAACCAGTGGTTACCAGAAAGGAGGCAGGTAAGGGGGAAGGGTGAAATAGGTGAAGGTGATTAAAAGTTAACTTATCTTGATGAGCACTGAGTACTATACAGAACTGCTGAATCATTATATTGTACTCCTGAAACTAATATAACACTGTATGTTAATTATATTGGAAATAAATAAATATGTTACTTTAAGTATTAATATATTAATATCCACTGGACTCAAATTGGATCTTTTAGCTTGCAGTTGTACCATGTGTTTATTTTTCTTATTATTTATAGTTTCTCAGAGCAAATGCACTGATTTGCTAAACAATGTACCATACTTGTATTTTTTTAACCACTGAATACGGCTCATTCTAGGATCTTTAAATCTAATAAAGTTAATAACATGATACAAAGAGACAAAGACATCTTTATCCCAAAGGCATAAAACAAAGTCATCAGTAAAATCATAAAAGAATAAAAATCTGACTCACTCTTTTCTAATATAAATGCATCTATTGCTCCTGTAATAAAACAATATAAATTTTTCTTCCACAACCTGCAAATAGATCAAATAGTAAAAAGTTTGAAATTCAAAAATTATCCTTCTATAAAAATTAAGCTTGGTTGTAAAAGAGAGTTTGGCTTGTTAAATGACCCAGAAAAATCCCCAAGCATCATCTTAAGGAGAAGAGAACTATCTGGGGTTTGTTGCTCCCTGGTCAATAAAGTCACCTGTTGCCTTTATTATTAGTTAATGCTTTTGCTATTATTAGTTAATGCTTTTGCTATTCACGTAGGGCACAGAAAAAGCCAAGTCTGATTACCTCTGCTACGTTTGGAGTCTGATTTTAAGTGACCACTTTTCATTGTGAGTTTATGAAATCTTTAAGAGAAGCTGTGAAGGAATATAATAAATTTGAGAAATAAAGCTGTCTCAAGCACCCTGTAGATCCCAGTGGATATAATTTCACAGAACTGAGTTACTGCTCAGGACAGCCAAGATATTCTTAATGCTCCTATCTATAGCCCAAGATTCTCTGATTTACAGTTCTAGAGGAAATAAAGTCCTGTGGTTAATACAATGAGGAAGAAACAAAAGCTACAAACAAAATCTGTGATTTAGTTACTAAAGTGCTGTTTGACTTCCTGAATCTCTCAGAAACTTTTATCACAGATGTGGGTCTATTATTTCAAGGATTCAAACAGCACTGAATGTCAGAAGAAATCAAATCAAACTACCAAAAAAAAAAAAAAGAAAGAAAGAAAGAAAAAATAAATAAAAACCCTGCCATGAACAAAAGGAAGCTTTGTTAATTCCTTTGGATTTTCTTGGAAGTCTGGATGGATGCATAAACTCGACTGAAAATTCTTACTTTTAGAGTTCACTTATAATTTTATTAGAAACCATGAACTTTTTGCAACCTAAAAATCATAAGCTATTAATTCCTAAAAAATATATACAACAAAATACTCAATTATTAGTAATTGATTTTTTAATTAAATCTTCTTGCCTGTATACTCCATTATCTTATAGGAAGCCAATTTGCTACTAGAGATTGGGTTTGACTGCAAATAAAAAGACTTGCTTGTCTTTATTTTTGTAACTTAATTATGTTGCTTCTCTTCACTTCTCTGTGTTCCACAGTAACATATTCTGTCTTCAAAGACAAGCACAATTCATTCTTTTTCCAGAGAGCCTTTGTCTTTCCGCGACCTAGCATAATAACGATGGTGGAACTCTATTTTAAAGACACCAGCTTCTCATAATCTTCTATCACTTATCAATTCTGTTCAGAACCTCTTGCCCTGATATGTATGCACTCTGCTATGTTATCTGTTTACCATCTTATCATCTACAGACACTTACACTTACTGTCTACCCAGAGCCCCTTCTTTTTATCCAGCCTGTTACCCTGGACTCTTGACTTCTCGTGTCCTTGAAGGTTAAGTGGTCATTCTGGTGACATGGCCACCAGTTGCACTTTGAGCATTTCTCACCTACTCTAGCTTAGAATCAAATCTACTAAAAGCCCTGGCAGAAGTCCCTGAGGAGTTTGTTCTAGTCCTAGAATAGACCCTAAATGATTCTTTTTGGTTAATTAAATACCCACTGATGGAGCTTATTTCATACTTCCAATTTCTCCTTGGAAATGGAAATAACGTGCCTCTTCTCAACAGCAGAAGGAATAGAAGGCCTAGTTGTGATAATGTTATTTCAGTAAAAATCTTTACTTTAAGGGGCACCTGGGTGGCTCAGTCAGTTAAGTGTCTGCCTTCGGCTCAGGTCATGATGCCAGGGTCCTGGGATGGAGCCCCACGTCAGGCTCCCTGCTCAGCGGGGAGCCTCCTTGTCCCTCTCCCTCTGTCACTCCCCCTTGCTTGCGCTCTCTCACTCTTGCTCTCTCTCAAATAAATAAATAAATAATCTTTACTTCAAGAAATAATTTTCTTGGGGCGCCTGGGTGGCTCAGTTGGTTAAGCGACTGCCTTCGGCTCAGGTCATGATCCTGGAGTCCCTGGATCGAGCCCTACATTGGGCTCCCTGCTCAGCGGGGAGTCTGCTTCTCCCTCTGACCCTCCCCCCTCTCATGTGCTTGCTCTCATTCTCTCTCTCTCAAATAAATAAAAAAAAATCTTTAAAAAAAAAAAGAAATAATTTTCTTTAACAAGCTTTAGTTCACTTTATTTTTCTCGTATAAAACTATGTGGTGGCCACAACTGGAACCTGGGTTCTCTGCACAGCGACTCTGGTGTGGGTCTTTCCAACATGGTCAGTGAATTCCTGATAGGGTGACTTGATGAACACAGACTCTTTCCAGAGGTCAGGGGTAAAAGAGCTGTAGGTCTTAGAATGGCATCAAAAGTTGCCTTGGAAAAGTTGCCCGAAGTGGCAATGAAGCTTTGTCTGAGGTGTAGTAATAGTCAATACCAGCCAGCTTCTTGGGCACAGGGGCTGACACAATGCCGGTGCTCTCGGGGCAGGGGTGAGGTGCACGAGCAGAGAGCCAGAGTGGCCAGAAGTAACTTAAAACCTTATCTGATGAGAGTTACCTAATGATCACCTCACCTCTTTTACTCTGGTTCCCAGGAAGCCTAAAGAAAGTTTAACAATAATTTTTAATTTGTAGTTTACAAATATATGCTTTAAGAAACCTGTCTGACTTTACTGATTTTTTTTCATTCTAAGATGACAGCAATTATAAGATATATAATGACTTAATATAATATTTTCAGAAAAATATTAAATGTACACATTAATTATAATGTTCATCCATATCTCAGACATCAGAAAAATGGTACACCTTAACATGAAATAAATTCTTAACTCAGCACTTTTCTTGATAAATTATTATTTCTGGTGTGTGTTTTTAAATCACCTTAGATCTTTGTACCATGAGATGGTAATGAACAAAAGGAAAAGAAAGGAAAACAAAGAATCCTACCAAAATCCCAGAGAGGGCAGTATCACATTTTCCTCTTCTACATCTGGCACTACGAACCAATGTAATACAGAAAATTTTAAAAATATTTTGCTTGTCAGAAGATAAAGTTGGTTTTTGTTTACACATTAGCTCTTACAGAGAGGATAGGGAAACATGACTCTTTTATCCAAAATGAATGATTGGACAAATGTTAAAATTCACAATGTAAAGGAAAAACAAAGGTAAAAATCATTAATTATGATGCAGATAGAACATAAATATAATGGTGAGAGATTAATAGGATTTTTATGATTAAAAGTACCTAATCATGCCTTTTAAATACTTTTTAAATGAACTGAATTTCAAAAATTAAAATTTATTATAACTTTTGTTAATTCAATCTCCAAATAAAATGTCATTTTAGTTTTATTTTTAATTCACTTTCCTCACTTACTATTGCTTAACATAGTGTTTCAAACTCATTCCATGAATAGTTTTAATGAAGAGAGAAAATACTGATCCCTATTTGCAAGTTGAACAGCTTAAACAGTTTAATGGATTTCAAATACTATTTAAGAAAAATTTAATTAGGAAGTGAGAACATTAAGCATAATTTAAAATGCTTGACAGGTAATAAGACTATTTCTATATCATGTTATAGATAATAGAGTAAAAATATTTCTAAATTAATACAAATATTTAAGGTTTATTTTTCACTTAATTGCCTAAAGTCTTTGGAATGCTGCTCATTCTTACACTATTCCAATTTCCTTACAAGATGTAGACCTAATACCATAATCTCTCCCATCTACCACAAATTCAGAAAAATGACAAAGTATGTGAAAGTACATGGAAGTCCAAATCATTAAGGATAGTAAAAGAGGGAACCTTTGGAGGATTGTAAACTATAAAAGCTTAGAGATGGAAAGAAGACAGAAACACCTCCCCAAAATAACTTTAGTATAACGCTATAAACACTGGAATGCCACTAAAAGCAGTTCATGGCTAGATCAAGTGGGAGCAAAAGAAAAAGCAAGCAAGCAAAAAAAAAAAAAAAAAAAAACCCAGTGTTTTCCCTCTTTACTTTTTCTCTTTACTCACTCTCTCACTTTACTCCTACATTACCTTTCCTCTTACTCCACGGGTAGGGCAAAAATCATTTTTGGTAGGTGGAATTTTGTTCCCCCAAAATATTTCACGCCCTAGTTTGAGCATATGAGAAGATGTAATACCCGTGAATGTGTTACCTTATATGGCAAAGATACTCTGCGGATATAATTAAGGTTGCTCATCAGCTGACCTTAAATTAAAGAGATAATCCTAGATTATCTGACA
Source organism: Neomonachus schauinslandi (assembly GCF_002201575.2). Lineage (NCBI taxonomy): Eukaryota > Metazoa > Chordata > Mammalia > Carnivora > Phocidae > Neomonachus > Neomonachus schauinslandi. Next base: position 35,396,573 of record NC_058418.1, on the reverse strand, counting down.
GGCTAAATGTAATCTCATGAGTTTTAAAAGCAGAGGTGGAAGAGGCGGTCAGGGGATGTGAGGGAGGAGTAAGTCTAAAAGGGATGTTATGTGCTTACTGGGGCTTGAGGATGGAAGGGGCCATGGGAGAAGGATGTGGAAACCTCTAGTAGCAGAGAGTGGATCCTGGCTTGCAGGCTACAAGGAAATAGGGATCTGAGACCTACAACTGCAAGTAAATGGATTCTGTCAACAGCCTAAATGAGGAAACAGATTCTTCCCCAGGCCTATAGATGAGATCACAGCCTGGTGGACACCTTGATTCCTGCCTTGTGAGACCCTGAGCTGAGCCCCCCCTCAAACATGGGACCTACAGAAATGTGAGGTGATAAATGGGCATTATTTGAAACCACTGAGTTTGTGGTAATTTGTTATGCAGCTATAGAAAATACATGGCATAAAGAAAAACTTCTTTCTCACCCCAAATATCCAAATATATGAGCCTTTTCTTTGTACCTTTCTTTATGTTAATGACAGAGTTATTATTTTTGCCTGGATCTATACTTTGAATTCCACCTTCGATTCCTTTCCTCGAAATCCTGATGGCTCTTCTAATTCCAACTTTTTCCTAACCCTTGGCCATTTCATCTGCATAGGAACATAACTCAAGACTTCAATTTTAACTGTTCTCCACTCATAACACACCCTTCCTTTCACTGTTCCGTTTCATCTTTCATTTAGAGTGAGTTCTTCATTCCAGATCTTTTGCTTTTATTTCAGAGTCCTATATCAAACTCTCTACTGGGTAGCTCTCTTTGAGGGTCTTATAGGCAGCTCTAACTCAAAAGCTTCACATCAGAACTCACCTATTCCTTCTGCCTTTTAATCTCAGTGAGTGGCACCAACAGCCATCCAAATGATCAAGCTAAATCCTGTAGATCACACTTCTGTCTTCATCCCCTAAATCTAATATCTTATCATCCTCTGCTGATTACATACTCTGGAAAATTAACAGGCTTCATTTCTCTCCACATTTTCTGCCACGATTCTCAGGCACATCAGCACCATTTAGTATCTGAATAATTAAACTAGACTCCAAACTCCTCTACCTTCCAAAATCTTGTCCTCCAACATTCACCATATTGGATCTGAAGTCAAATTCCCAAATCCAGCATTTGATCATGTTATATATGAGCACTTACAGGTGTTTAATACCCAGAAATATTCTAAATATTTGATGCATTTTCATATTTTTAATTCCTATACAGCCTGCTTGACAGATGAGGAAAGGGAAGCCCAAAGAGGGCAACTTCCTCAGATCAAATGCCTGTAGGGCTTGGAGCCAGGTATCAAACATCAACAACCAGGCTGTAGCTCTTAACCATTAATTAGACTGCTTCTCTATTTGCCCATCACAATGCCCTATGCTATACCACTAATTTTCAACATTTTCATTTCACACATTTTTTTTTTTAAAAGAGTTACTTAACCTCCAGAAACTACTTTGTAGATAAATAGTGATTAGAGCTCAAGTTAGCACTATCCCCTTTGAACAACTCAACAAACTTGGTTACGTATGCAAGAGAAGAAAATAAGTATCACGGCTTGGAAAGTGTCCCATTACTAGATAACAGCACGGCTAAGAAACAAACAAACATGTTTCCCAAACTCTATACCACATTTATTATTATTTGTAATTATTTCACAAATGTTTGTAGAGCACTTGTTATGAACAAAATATTATGGGAGGGTGCTGGAAAAAAAAAACTGGTGAATTAGACCAATACTGTTTCTTCCTTTACTTTTAGTGCTTATTTTTTGTAAGGAACGGGGACTTTGAACAAATATTTTAATAGTTAATGATTTAATTCTATTTAATTCTAAATGAGAAAGACGACCATGACCTGGTCTGAGAAGTTATCTTAGAGAAAATGGCATTTTAAATAAGCTCTTAAGGATGGGAAGGATAATTTTGACCATAGCTCTGGAATGTTTCTTTTAATTTAAATGCTCCTAATGTCTGCATTGGCTGCACATTCAGTGTGACTGCTGATCAGAGTCAGTGTCTACATAATCTCAAGTTAGAGACATAAAATGTCAGTCAACTCAGGGCAATGAGTACAGCATCTTAATAACTGAATTCTACTGCATTGGTGAGAGAGAGTATTTTCCAAATGTCTGCTCTCAGATCATTACTGTTCAAATAAACCTGGAACTGCTAAATAATTATGAGGTTTGGACCTTGTCTGCAAGGCACTTTTTCATTCTTTGTGGAGATAAGATGAACACAGGTCAAACAATTTAGGAACAATATCTCACATTGCAAGCACTGGGATTTAAATAGTATGGTACCAGACAGCCTTCATTCAAATACGCCACTTTTCCTTGGCTGAAAGTTTTCCTACACTAACTAGTTGATTTCTGGTCCTTTAGTAACTGCATTTTCTTTTATGCAGGCATCTACCTTCTCCTGTATGACTGGCTCATGGGCTCCATCCCTCTGCTGCTCATTACCTGTCAGGGGCTCCCAGCCACCTGAAGGGAAAACTCAGTCTGGTTGAAGCCTGTCATCTGGGAGACTTTCTCATCTCTTTCCAGTTTTATTTAATCTCTAAAGAACTCCAGCTTTTGTGCAACCACTGTAGTAACAGTTGTTCATTCACTCACAAGGTCGTGCATTCAATTGCTGGGCAGCTCAGACCTCTTTTTTCACTCTCTTATTTCTTTGAGCCTCAGCTATCATGAGACCATACAACAGTGGCTCTCATAAGGTTCTTTTCTGTTTATTCCCATTTTCAATTAGACCTTTGACAAAAATATACATCATTTAAGTTCCACCCCCTCAATTTATATTGGGTAAAAGTCCATAAACCATATGAAATTTATTGACTAAATATACATTAAATCTGTCTCCCTCCACTATTTCCCACTTTTAAAAAAGCACTGTTTCTTTTCTAGGGTGAAAAATAGATACATAAATGAACTGAACGAGATGAGTTTCAAATAAGCCATCAAATGCAAAGGTCTGCAACCTGCCTAATACCAGCGTAACCTTTATAGATTTGAAGATGGTGGATTTTTATTCTCCCTATCTCTGAGTTTAAAATGAACCTACAGGGGTGCCTGGGTGGCTCAGTCGTTAAGCGTCTGCCTTCGGCTCAGGTCATGATCCCAGGGTCCTGGGATGGAGCCCCGCATCGGGCTCCTTGCTCAGCGGGGAGTCTGCTTCTCCCTCTCCCTCTGCCTGCTGTTCTGCCTACCTGTGCTCTCTCTCTCTGTCAAATAAATGAATAAAATCTTAAAAATAAATAAATAAATAAATAAATAAAATTAATCTACAAAATTGCCTAAATAGAGTATACCAGGCCTCAGCCTATACACATCATGTCACTGGCAAAGGCTTTTCTAAGCCCCATAGACTTGCTTATGCTTTTAATGTTCCCCCATGACACTCTGTTCTTTCCCATCTCAATGTCCACTATCCATTATTTTTTTATTGCATGTGTGTCTTCTGTGCCAGATTAACTCCATAGGACAATCATAACATTTGCTTATAATTTCTCCATACCCAGCCCTATCAGAGTCTAGCGCCTAACACAGGCTCATTATGTCTTTGATGAATGAGTAACAAAGAACTGGAACTTATCATGGTTTACATGAAGAACGTACCAGGCATGAAAGCTAAGTTCTATTTTGGGAGCAAAACATGAAAACAAAGAAACAGGTGAAAAAAATAAAAGACCTTGGGAATGTCATTCTCCACTTCTACATCTCAAATTGTGTAATTCTGAAAATGAAGACACTGGAAGAGAGAAGAACTTTTCTTGCAACCACACACTTCTTCCCTTTGTTGTTTTGTATGGGACTTCTTTGCTCTTATCTACAGAAAGCTTAAAAAAAAATTAAAGCAAAAATATCTGTTTAACATTTTCTATTTTTTCTCCACAAGTAGAACAAATATCTCATTAAGCTCACTGGAAAATTTTCAGGACATCACAGGGGAACTTAAGATTCCAAAGTTGCCCCCATTGAACAAGCTCTCTCTAAATTACATAAATCTAAACCTAACCCAAAGAGAAAACAGAAAAAAGGAAAGAGAAAACTGCATTCCATATTTTAATATATGGCTGAGTTTAACATAGTTTGAAACTTTAGGTATACCACTGTTAAATTTTAAATTAAAATGATTTATTTTTTAGAGTTCTGCACCATATCACTCTAAGAAACAGTCAGATTTGCCTCTCTGGCTTTTAAGAATGACAATAATTAAAGCATTTATTTTAATAATATATCTTTTGTTAATGTAAAAATGCTCCCTTCGGAATAGTGAATGCATTATGTTGTACATTCTACAGTTGCTATGGGAATCACAAAAATGTCATTTTCCTTTTGTTTATCTCAACATTCTGAATTAATGTGAATATCTCACAAGTTGATATATCCATTATCTACCTTTAACCAATATTTTCTAAAAAGAAGAATGGCTAATTCATACAAGAGTAACAGAGTGGAATGTCCTATTAAAAATCAAAAACCAACAATGCTATCAATATATTATTAAATACAATAATCTTTTAGAGAAAAGGCTTTGTGTACTTTCCCAAGGGGAACCAAAATGATTATATTTTCCAGCATTAAAAAAAAATGGTATTAAGTGATGGACAGATGGGAAAGTCTTGGGCCAGAGGTCATTTATTGTGACCTTTTTCAAGATTGGCTACAAATCCATCAAACTCTACAGTTGTAGAGCTGCTAATGAGTTCCTAATTAGGAATTAGTCAGCCATATTAATAATATGTAATATTCCCCAAGCCTGTCAACAGGGCAAAAAAAAAAAAAAAAAAAATTCACTATCCTGAATGCTAGGATTATTGATGTCTGTCCAAATAGGTGACCTTTGCTATAGTGGATATATTTTCTTTTTGAAAAGGTGATTCCACTTCCTAAAATTATAAGGAAATCCTAAAAGAAAGAAATCTGAAAATACATGCAAATACTGCCATTAAAATGTTTTCATGCCAGTAAAAGTTTCCTTTCTAAATTTACCCCTTTAGTTACCCCTTTTGAATTCTTTCAAAAGATACCCAATGCCATTGTTAAATGTAAATATCTGTAGGGATGTATATGTAATTAGGAAAGGGCAAAGAAAGGTTAATTTGTTTTGTGTGAAAACCATTTCATTAAGTTTCAAATCAGGAGGTTTTATGGGGTAAAGACAGTTCCTTTGGCATTGGAATGTATGAATTTCTCAAAAATGAAACAAACATCAACAGCAGTGTTTAACATTAATGATAAACTCGGTGTTCAAGAAAGCTAGAAAACAGAGAGATTTGTGTATTTTTCCTTAGGATAAGGACATAAAAAAATGTTGAAAATTGTGATCCATAATCACTCTTCTTACATTTCCCCAAGCAGAATATTCTGCATATACTCTCTGAACCACTCAATCATTAAAATATAAGTTAGACCAACACATATATGGCCAAAAAGTTTTGGGAACATAAAATCATATAGTGGCTTCTCAATGACTTGATTTTACAAATGACAAGACATCCCATCATAACATGGCAAAGTTAGGAAGGCAGAAAAGGAGAGGAAAAGGACAGTGCCTTTGTATCAGACAACCAGGAGAGACTTGGTGTGTACCTTGGTTATGTTTGGTTGTTGGCTCAAAAAACAAAGTTAGAAACACAAGTAGTCAGGAGTGTGTCTTGGAATGTCTAACACATTTGAATTATTAAAAGGTAACAGCATTCAATACTCAGGAATATCTACAGTGACTATTGCATGCTTTGATCAACTTTGAAAAATATTGTTCTCAAAAGGATTAATTTTGTAAGCTTATTTTTCCCAAGTTTTCAGTACTCACCCATACTCTATCTTGAAATATGTTTTCTAATGAAAAATAAATCCTTAATAATATCACATATACACACACATTTTCACTAATCCTAGTGGAAGTATTTCTGTGTATTGTTGTTGTTGTTTTTAAGGTTTTCTTTATGACTACCCAGCAAGTAAGCCTTTAATTTCAGGCTTTTCCAAGGAAGTTTATAATCAGAAGTACAATGCAAGAAATATCTAGCCATAGAACTGTATGTATTTAAAGCAAGCCGGTTTAAAGCAAGCTTACAGGTCTCAGCAAATATCAGATGCTAAAGAGATTTAGACATATATTCTAGTAAGTAAAAGTATAATTCACTTGTATTCACGCAATCAAAGTAAGTTCCTTACTTAAAAAAACTAAGAGCCCAACCATGAGGAGTAAATGCGTATATTAGCAGGAGGAGAATCTGAAGGACCTTCCAATCTAATCATGAGCCTGGTAATTAAATTTTCCCCCTTCTATCCTTACATGACAGAGGCTTTAAGATTCCATGAACTCCAGGAACTGAAGTCTAAGATTCTCCAACTACTTTTGGGGGGATTTAGGTCTACTTGGGACCATCCAGTATCTGTTGGTTTTGTTATAGCCATGGAGGCCATTTTAGTGTCTACACAGATTTTTCACTCTCTGTTTCGCTTTATGATCTTTTAACACACCATAAAGATGGACTAACCACATTATCTGTCTCTGAAGACAGAAGTTGGCTCTTATCTGTACTACTGAGTTTTCATTTAAAGAGGCTAAATAGCATGAATTTGGATACCACACTTAGACATAAGCTCAGAGAGAATTAGGTCTAAAATTCTTTGTTTTACTAGAGAATTTTGGAGAATTTTCTTTATTTCACTTTTCTCAAATATAAAATGAGAATGAGGACAGTCAAGCTCAAAGTGGCTGGCCCATAGTGAGGGCTCAATACAGGAATAAAAATACAATAACATTATTAGTGTCATTCCTCTTTCAAGTTTACCTTTTCTTTCTGAGTGTCCCCTGTTGCAGACTCTAAGTTTCAAGCTTCACTTTGGCCTTTGCTCCTTATCCAATTTAAGTTTTCCTTAGCTCCTGATCTTTTATCAATGCTGGAAATCTCTGTTCTCCTTTTGCTCCATACCCACATACTCCTTAGGCAAGCCCACTCTGATCCTTCAAATCTTAGGGATTAGGGGAAAAAAATCATAATAATGTAAAAAAAAAAAAAAAAAAAGCTTTTTTTCCATAGGAGACATTTACTGGGTATGTTTTCCATACTGATCTTATGCAGTCACACGGCCATATGTTAGTAATTTTATGTCATGCATACAACTTGATTCCATATGTGATATATAACTGGGTCACAGGCTTGACCCTTTAGTAAATCTGAAGATAACTTGAAGGTTAGAGGTACAATGTTTGAATTGCATAGGTTGTTTTTCCTAGGCAATTTTACTGACTGTTGTTACATAATACCAATAAAAAAATGAACATTTTTGATTTTCCAAATAAGCATGTAATACAAATATGCTTGACTTACGTTGGAATAAAGAGCTACTGTTTATTGATACTTGCTCATTCAGCACATAGGCAGAAAACAGATGGCACCTTCCAATTTGGTAATTTGGAAAGGGTAATTTAATAAAAGGTCTTCTGTAAAGTTCCAGGCAGGATGTAGGGACACCAAAAGGGATAGGGCTGAGAAGCTGCAGGGTTTAGTGAGGGGGGCTTAAAGATGGGAGGTGGGAACCCTCCCGCAACCCAGAATGAAACAGTTGAGGGGATAGGAGTCTATACTTCAGCTAAAGACTTGTCTTGGGAAGCAACAGACCCAAGGAGACATTAAAAGGAGGAAGCAAGAGAAATAAATGCCTGACCTCACTCTCTTATCTCACTCCTATCTACAGCTCGTGCTCCTTTTGGTTAACTCCAACCAAAGGGCAGAAACCAAGAGTGCCCCCTGTGAAGAAGAAAAAGAGTGGGTCTGAAGGAATACAGACTAATGGCCACAATTCTAATTAATCTTAGTCAAACATGTTTTTTCCAGAAATAAGCATATTAAATGCATTACTTTAAAACTTTAAATGAATAGTAAAACCTGATGCCATCTTAAGGTGATAAGAAAAAAAAATGTAATCACTTCTTTGAGTGATGTCATATCAGACCATAACTATTAATGAAAATTTAACAAAAATATATATATACTACTTCATTAAACATGTTAGGAAGGAAATTTAAAACATTAACTGGAATATATATAAAGGGAGAGAACACTAAATACAGTAATGAAAATGCATTATAAATTGTATATTAAGGAAATTAAAATCACACTTAGTGTGACACTATCTTGATACTATCTTTTGAAGATGCTGGGATTCCTAAATTACAGGGGACGTAGGTTATTTTATTATCCAGTAGTTATTGAGTAAATTATACCATGATGCTGTTCTCTGCTATAAGGGATATAACCCTAAATAACCCCCACCATATATTTCATTCACATTGGTTTTTTCATGTTGGTGGACAGGTGGGTTGGGATACCTTAAACCAGAAAAGTACCAGCTTATTATTTAACAAATTTAGAAAACAGGTTAATACCACTCTAGGTTCAAATCATGACCTCAGACTCCCAATTTCTAGGGGTATGATGCAAATTGCCTTTGGAAAATAAAAATTTTAAAATAATCATTATTGTTCAACTAATATTATCATCAGATATGCATGTTAATGATACTAATCCCAAACTCTTGGATATCTTTAAAGCAAGATCACAGTACTTGCAGTTAATCTAAGTGAATAAGCAGCAACTCATCTCATACTTGTCAGATGAATTCCAGACATACGTTCTAGTTAGAGATTGAGGGGTCTAGCTGGATTTTTTCTCTAATGTTATCTTTTTCTTATTAAAAAAAAAAAAGATAGGACTGAGCAATAAACTAAAATGCCTAAGGGGAAAAAATATATATAGGTTGAGTTCTTTTACAACAAAACAGCGAAACATCAAAAAGCAAGTTGAGAGAGCTCCACTCTTCACTATCCAAGCCCTATGTAAGCTTTCCTGACACCCTGTAACTGTTTGCTTTGCACCAAGTGGAAAAGAAATCCCAGGCAGTCAGCAAAATAAACAAATAAATAATTTTTTTAAAACAGAAAAATGAATAAAAAATAGAAAAGGAAAAATAAAATATAAAAATACCTTATTCAGATAATACAGATCTTATTCACTGCCAACAAGCAGCAGTCCTCTAACAAGAGAAGAGTTTGTGATGTATTCCATTCCCCTCCCTCAAGAGAGGTTTCCAGGGCTAATGAAAAAGCATTAAAGGATAACAGGGTGACTGAATCTGGGAAGCTTGCTACTACATTACTTGGTAATAAATGTGTGGACCTTCTTTTCCCTAGTGCTTCTAGACATTGTAATTGTCAGTAAGGGCAAATATGATTCTAAAAGCTTAGAGGTTTCAAAGTAGCTTATATAGATCACTTTTCAGGAGGTGAGAGAATGTCCGGGGAGTACAAGAGAGTAAGACAAAAAGAAAAAAAAAGGACAAAGAAGCAAACCTTGCTGCGATTATTTTAGCTTTAACAAAAGTCTTTACATAAATAATCTTTAAAATATACTGACAGGGACGCCTGGGTGGCTCAGTCATTAAGCGTCTGCCTTCGGCTCAGGTCATGATCCCAGGGTCCTGGGATCGAGCCCCGCATCGGGCTCCCTGCTCCGCGGGAGGCCTGCTTCTCCCTCTCCCACTCCCCCTGCTTGTGTTCCCTCTCTCGCTGTGTCTCTGTCAAATAAATAAATAAAATCTTTAATAAAAAAAATAAAAATATATACTGACAAAGGCCCCCAAGAACCATTTTGTTGAGAAGGTATCCTTAAACACCAAGTAATAATCAACTAACTGACACAAATATTGTCCCGTTGTATTTACTCAATTATGTAGAATTAATGGAGACAGTTACTGAACATTTACTCTGGGACAGACACTGAACAGGTACTACTGTTATACTCATTCTATAGCTAAGGGATCTACAGTGGAGGTGGGAGTGTTCTTTTCCTTGTTATGTAGCTGCTATGTGCCAGGGCTGATATACAAACTTAGGGAAATTATGTTGTTATCACAGTACTGTGCTGGTTTTTTATGAATGAATGAAGACGTTACCTATCAAATCAAGAAATGAATGACTGACTATGGTCTTCAACACTACTAAAGATTTGTTGAATAAGGACATCTTATTCACATTGATTTCTTTGGGTGATAGATAGGGTTGGTAGTAAGTGATAAACATTGAAAAGGAAAGATAATGTGCTTAACTTCTGGATAAATGAGAACAGCAACCATTTATTTAGCACCCATTGTGCGCTAGCCATTCCGCATATACCGTTACTATGCTTCGCCATCCCTTGGTTGTAAGCCATTCTCTGATTTTTCAGATGAAAAAACTAAGGTACAGAGATATGGAATAGCTTGCCTCAGACCACACAGTTTGATGGAGACAGATACCTAGTCAAGCTTTAATAGAGTCCGAGGGCTTTGTGTATTTCTTCTAAGACACATCAGAGCCAACGCACTTGACAGTGTGGTACCTGGACAGAGGCAGACAAGCCAAGTGGAATCAACTTGTACGTCTCCTTGAGAAATGATCAAAGTACTCAGGAAAGGGGCAGGGCTTGAACTTCTAAGGTGACCACCATGTAATAACTTGGCTGTTCTAGTCTTGGTAGTGAAGAAATAATGTCAAAAATAAGAATCAAATTCATTTTTAAAGTCACTGAAAGCTCTCAAAGTTCAATGCAAAAGCCCTGTATTTGGCTTCAGGGTCAGCAATTCACAGGGGAGGAATGTCTGTCTCCATGGCTCCCTTTCACTATTTCTCTGCCTCATTCACTTGTCCCCTTAAAGAAAGAAAGGAGGTCATTGTTCTGGGGAAGATCTAAAAATTCTGTTCTTGCATTTATTGTACTTAAATCTCAATAGTTCTTACTAGTGTTTACAGATCTTTAATCCTCAAGAGATCTGGCAAAGTCTGTTTTTCCTTTTGCAGTGAAACAAAGGATAAAAAAGTAAGCTGATAATGGCAACAAGTTGAAGAAAACCATTTCTCCTTAACCAAGTTTCAAAAAAATAAATGTTAGATGACTTGTCCAATATTTTACTTAAGGTCCACATGCCTTTGTAGAGTGCTGAGTCCCTTCCTCTGATGGGCACTGCGTCTGTGGGTGGGCTGAAAAGACAGCCATGGTTGGGTTCTCTTCATGACTACAACTTTGATCAAAGGGCACTCTTGTTCCAGTTGTGCTCATTCCCCATCAAGACATAAGCAGCCTTCTTGTTCTTCTTGTTCTTGTGTTCTACAATACTCAAGGCACTGAGTGCAAGAATGTATCAGAACTCTGTGCTAGCTACTTACAAGAGGGATGACAATTAATCCCCACCCTCAAAAAAAAAAAAAAAAAAAAAAAGTCAAAGTTATTTAAAAATGATCATGTTGGGGCACCTGGTGGCTCAGTCGGTTAAGTGTCTGACTTCAGCTGAGGTCATGATCTCAGGGTCCTGGGACAGAGCTCCATGTTAGGCTCCACGCTCAGTGGGGACTCTGCTTATCCCTCTCCCTCTCCTTCACCCCTCCGCTCTGCTTGTCCTCTCCCTCCCTCAAATAAAATCCTAAAAAAAAAAAAAAAAAAAAGTGATGTCAAACTTATACATGACTAAGAGATGGGAACATCAGTTACTATTAAAAGGTAATCACAGCAGTAGTAGTAACAGAAGTATAGCAATAGGAGTAATAGAAGTAGTGATAGATTGTATGTGTTAAGTGCTTAGGCTGCAATGTTACATGCATTTGGTTATTTAATGTTCCGCCTATGAAGGAAATAGCTGACTTGTGCTGGCCAAGAAAACATGTCTTCCAGACTTCCACCTGCAGGTAGCTCCATCTACTGCACTTTCCAATTCATTGTCATCTTTGTGCCAAGGCCATACCTGCTGTGTGCTGCCCCCTGTCAACAACTGACTGCCTGAGGAATGCTAAGGAGGACCTATCTCTGGGAGACATGAGACCCCTCTGATGACCGGCTTTGGCTTGAAGACTCCCTCATGGCTTTGGTGAAACTTTCTTAGATGGCATGGCCATCTATAATGCTTCAATCTTAACTCTCTCATTTCCTCACGTGTGCATCACATCGTATGGCCGGCCGATCTTTTTTCCCTCCTTCCCTGTGTTTCCTCACACAGTCATTTGCTGGCATAAAATACTTGCCCATTTTATCCAATCTTGGCTTATGTTTCTCAGAAGACCTGGACTAACACATCATTTTTCTTATGTTATTACAGAGCAAGAACGAGAAGAGAGACACTGTGTTTCAATAATGCTCACCCAAGGCCACATATCCATTAAGTTACAGGAATGGTATTTACTCATAGATTTCTGATTTAAGCACTCATGTTAGTCACCACTCTGCAACCTGGGACAATTATAGTGGGAAGGGAAGCAGACAGGAGCACTATTCAAATCCTGTGTCAGCTAATCATGAGCTGGATCAGGAGTAGGAAAGAACCTTATGCTTGATTTAAAAAAAAAAAAAATGTGGCTTTCATCCTACAATGGCTCCAAAACTTGGGGTTACTTGTGATCCCTGTCTTTGCAAGTAAATCCTTCAATTTTGTGCATATTTTCACAATAAATTCTGCGTCTATTTTAATTCCCGTATTTGTATATCCCTTCTTTGGGAATAATACACTGAAAATGACTGAAACAGAGTACATACTAGCAAAGTACATACTTTGTTATAACACTGATTAAAAACCAAAATTAATGTTTTGTAAGTCTAGCAAACCATCTTTGCCTCATGCCACCAAATGATTTTTATTGTGTATTAAGGAGCTAGTTGAGAGGGATTATTTATATGTGGGATAAGTCAAATGTAGAACCCTTTGAGTCAGCCACCTGCCATCATACTTACAGTATTTTATATCTATTTTCTAAATGTCTATGTTTAAACTTAATATGAACTCAAATGAAAATGGGCCCATCCTGCTTAGCCTAACCCCAGATAATTAAATTTTCACCATTTTTTACCAGAACTCTGATCCTTCCTGTCTTTCTTCCTTCCTTCTCCCTTCTTTCCTTCCTCCCTCCTTCTCATTTTCTCTCTCTGTCATGCATATTATAGTCCTTTACATGGGCATGTATACAGGCAGTAACCAAAATATCTCAAAATAAAGTCATCGATAATTTAGCATTTATTAATCGATTTTATTTATTTATTTGAGAGAGAGAAAGCACAAACAGGGGGAGGGGCAGGAGAGAGAGGGAGAAGCAGACTTCCTGCTGAGCAGGGAGCCCAACATGGGACATGGGACTTGATCACAGGACCCTGGGATCATGACCTGAGCCGAAGGCAGAAGCTTAACCCACTGAGCCACCCAAGCACCTGATAATTTGGCATTTTAATATGTAATAGATTTCTGCTAGTATTTTTGGTTTACCAGGTTGGAAACTCTAAAAATACCCAGTGTATTTTAAAATTCTTCAGTTTTTCCCTGCAAATGAGACAAAGAAATACATTAGCACAGTTAGGCAAGACATGGAATTTATCACTTTCATTTATCTCCCAATGCTTTCTATGGAAAATACCTCAGGGAAAAAAAAAAAGGAAAAAAGAAAAACACCTCAGAAGATATAGTTCAGCACAACGATAACACAGCAATGATAAAACCACTCCTGTGTTGAAAGGTTACCCAAATCGTAGAATGTTATTCACTACTCTGTGAGAACTATAATCTAAAGAGATTTAAAAAAAAAAAAAAAAAAGTATTTCATCTTTAAGGTCAAGATGTGTAAAATTTCCAAGCTTACTCTTTCCTTTTGAGAGTCAAGAGGTTAGGTGATTTAGTCATACCTTATCTCACTAATTAAGCCCAAATGCCCTGAACTTCTCTCCATACTACCATCCATTCTTCCTCTCTCTTTAGAGCTAAGCCTGATATTTATCCAGATCTCTTTGTAAAATTCTATCTCACTTGGTTCCATCAATTATGTTCAGATGACTCTTCATTCCACTCTAAGCATACTGAGGGGAAGGCCATTTTGGAGCAAGCAAGATCTTTTGATCTATTTGGAGTCATTTGTACATTTCACCTTTCTGGTGACCCTACCCACATCTCATGTGCACCTTCCCTTTTGTCGTTGACAAAATCTTTACTATCATTTATTTGGAAAGAATAAACATGTTCACTGACCTGTCTGAACTGTCAGATATTGCTTCTAACACTCATAAAGATCTATGTTAGTATATTGATGGGAGTGAAAAATAAAAGATACTGTATGGTGGCTTGCTAGATATTTTCAAAGATTAAAAGAGTCAGAGAAAGAAAAAAAAACAGCTTTACTCCCCTGCAGTTCCCTTCTTACACAGTCTATAACCCTTAATGAGAAGAAAGATGCAACGTTATTTGTTTTGTATACTGTATTTGTTTGTATACTGTTTACCACATAAACTTGGTGTAATACAGGAGAGGGTCTGCTGGCCTCATCCAGAAAGTCATTTTTGTTTAAAGTCAAATATCCCCCAAATTAAAAAAATAAAATAAAATAAAATGTATGTTTAATGAGTCAATTTGGAGACAAAAGTATAAGACTATTTTGCAACATGTTTTATTTATATGGGAAGTTTCTCTCCTCTGAATTCTCATTGTATAATTTGCATTGTAAAAGCGTTATATGAAGTGGGCACACTTTAAACATACACTAATTGGATCATATAAGTGAACAGTCTTGGTACTGATATGTTTTAGTCAAAGAGGTTTTTTGGGAATAACCTGAGTGGCTTTAGTTTCTTGCAGCTCAAGTGATGGTGGTAGTTACTGTCTTCCTCTAAACATACAGAATTAAGGATGGTTAGAACTCGAGACTGGAGTTAAGAACGAACGGTTCTAAAACCAGCCTAATTATCTCAAATGAATTGCATGCACTCTTCTCTCTCACTGATGCTTCCTCTTTTTTCTTCCTTCTCTTGCTCTTGCTTTAACTTCAGTCTTTCCTGGCTTCTCCTATTTTCAGACAGCCCAACATAAACTCTGGTGGCAAAAAGACCTATGAGAGATGCACTGCCCACTGTGAACTGGCTCTCAGTATTAGCCAGCCAACTGTACAGCAAAGGATGGAAATCATGTGATATCAATATATTCACCTTATCTGCTTCTTTTAACATGGGCTATGATTTGTCAGAATTCCCACAAAAAGGGCAATAAAGAGAGGAACTGTTGAACAAAAATCAATCTCATATAAAGTCCCTTCACATGGGAACTTGTCAATTCTAATACCCTATTTTTCATGTCTTTTCATTTAAAATAATAACATAACAAAATCTAACATACAAAATTTCCTACCTTATTCAATGCTTTCAGAAATGGAACACTCATCTTACTTTTAAACTTTTACAAATCATCCCCTGGTATTTTCTTTCCCTCCCACTTATTCCTCACCCTCAATCTGCTTGCATCTATCCATCTTTTCCTTAAATAGTACAATAGGGTAGGAAATATTAAACTGTCATATGAAGTCATATGAATAAATTGTCATAGAAGCTTTATGAGGTAGAACTACTTTCAAAGATTACTGTTTTAAATAATGTATGGGTAGTTTAAAACCTAAAATCCATTTTAAAATATTTTATAAATTATACAACTGTTTTCACTCAACTGAGTTTTATAAAATGTAAAGACAAAATAATAATATATAACGAAAATAAACCACCACCATCTGCTGGGAGAAGTTTCTTATTAAATCACAAAAAGTGCAATTTGCACAATACCGTCCCCCAGGAAGATAGTCAATTTTAGCACTAAGGGGTCAAAACGAACCAAAAATATCAATTCCTTGTATGCCAGTGGTCTGCAGACCAGAGAGTTTTAAGAGACCTAAAGTTCTCTACGATGTATTTCCCAAATATAATGGAAAGATAAACAACCAGGAAATCAAAGGATGAACACAAGCCAAGATCTCAGAGGTCTGAAGGAAGATGGATCAGAATGCAAAGAGGGGGACTAAAAAAAAGAGGAAGAAAAGAAAAACATGAGGTAGGATACCACTTTCCATTTATTAAAACTGGTACATTACATAGTATTAATCTCATTTAGTCTTCAAAACCCTCTATGTAGATATAATTATGGTTCTTCCTAAAATATCTAATTTAAAACATGAACAACCTAAAATTTAAGGCCACATACCTAGTGATGTAGAGAAATTCCATCTCCTTTAAGTTGGAGAATACAGTTAGATATTTGTGTTATCTTATATACAATCCTGCTCTTGGTAAGTGTTCAATAAACAATTATTAAGTTATGGGCTAATCTTATGACAGAAATTGTGGTGTAAGTTTTATATGTATTATCTCATGTAAACATTCACCTAGATGTGATTATGATCCTCTTTTTAAAGAATATAAAACTGAGTTTATAAAGGTTAAACATATTATTCAAGGCCACATAGTAAGCAAATAGGAGAGGTAGAATTGTAATTCAAACAATCTGATGCCAAAACTCGTGGTATTAACCATTATACTATATTATCTCCTGAAAGCCTTCCAATTCCATGGTCTTTAAGCACCGACCAAAAGAAATACAATGTGAGCCACATAGGCAATTTCAAGTTTTCTAGAAACTACATTAAAAGGGTAAACTGCGAGGTAAAATTAATTTTAATAATATATTTAACATATCTAAAGTAGTATTACTTCTGTAATCAATATAAAATATTAATGAGATATGAATTCTTTTTTGGACCATTTTTGAGATCTAAAGTATATTTTATACTTGGATCCCATCTCAACTGGGATTAGCCACATGTGCAATGATCAGTAGCCACCTGTGATCACTGACTGCCATATTGGAAACTGTAGCTCTAGGCTTAGTATGTGTATGTGTATTTTAGGCATGAGTCAGTCCTTTCCTCAAATAAAAACTTTAAAATTCCAGGATTTCATAATCACTTATATTTTTACAAGCATGTAAGGCAGCCAGAGTCAGTAAGTCTTCTGTTTTGTTTTCCTGAGCATGAGTGGTTTTCTATGTGTAAAATCCTGTAAACGTTACCTTGATGCCCATTTCTGCAGTGTCTTAGCACACAAGGTACCTTCAGAGTGACAGCTTTTCTCTGTGAGCCCCATATAAGATAAAGGCTGGATGAAGTTTGAGACCTGATGATGAACTTCAATAAGAATCATTCTCCCTGTGACACCCTATCAAGCCAACTACAAGTTTTCTGTTTTAAAATGAGTCGGGGTGCCTGGGTGGCTCAGTCGTTAAGCGTCTGCCTTTAGCTCAGGTCCTGATCCCAGGGTCCTGGGATCGAGCCCCGCATCGGGCTCTCTGCTCAGCGGGAAGCCTGCTTCTGCCTCTCCCACTCCCCCTGCTTGTGTTCCCTCTCTTGCTGTGTCTCTGTCAAATAAATAAATAAAATCTTAAAAAATAAATAAAAATAAAATAAAATGACTTGTTTTTGTTTTTGTTTTAAAGATTTTATTTATTTATTCATGAGAGACAGAGAGAGAGAGAGAGACAGAGGCAGAGGGAGAAGCAGGCTCCCCGCGGAGCAGGGAGCCCGATACGGGACTCGATCCAGGGACTCCAGGATCATGACCTGAGCCGAAGGCAGTCGCTTAACCAACTGAGCCACCCAGGCGCCCCTAAAATGACTTGTTTTTAAGAGGACATTTACTAAAATTTATAAAATGAAGACATTAGGGGATACTGAATGAAGGCTATAAGAAACACTGCACTTTCTTTGCAAAAAGTGAACCTTTTATTTTTGAAGAAAGAACATACCTAATTTCTCTTTAAGAGAAAAATGACTACTTCAGAATGATAAAAGGTATTTGCCAAAATGGGCTAAGCAGGCAAATAAATAGAAACTGAGAAAATTATTTAAATTATTAATAAAAAGTGATTTTAAAAACCTGAATTAAATGCCTATCTCAAATCTTTTTTATATAAATTACTAAATAATGAAATATTTTTCATTACTAATAAATTTTAAAGAAGTGGAGTTTTGTTTTGTTTTAAATTAAGTACTGTTTATGGGAGTACAGTTCCTCTAGATGGGGACTATAAGCACGGAACATAGAGGTTTTTAAACCACATACAGGTTTTTTATACATCTCATGCATAGCCTGAGTAGCTGGGAGGCTTTTGTTTTGTTTACTTTCTTCATTAATACTTGGTTACTAAGTCTTTTTTCTTATCAGCTATGTACCATACCAGGTAATGGACTTACAATGGTCAAGGTAGAGACATATACTTTATTCTGATGGTTTTGGAATCTAGATAGGGGGAGGGAAAAAAAAAAAAAAAAACAACCTTTAAAATCATTAGACAAATTGCTACAGAAAAAGGACTTCAAATGATTACATAATTACAAACTCAGATAAGTGTTTTGAAGGGAAAATAATGCATTTTAAGAAGGGTTTATAACAATAAAATCCAACCAAGAATAAAGAACCCAGAAAAATACCCCCATAGAACTGACATTTGAGCAGACATGAATAATGAATACATAGGAATTAACTAGGCAATTGAGAAAAGGATAAGAGAAGTAAGAGAGAAGCAATTCCAAGCAGAAGCGAGAGACCTGAGTAAAAGAGTACTGGGTTGAAGATATTTAAAAATGTGAAAGGAGAGGGCGCCTGGGTGGCTCAGTCGTTAAGCGTCTGCCTTCGGCTCAGGTCACAATCCCAGGGTCCTGGGATCGAGTCCCACGTCAGGCTCCCTGCTCAGCGGGAAGCCTGCTTCTGCCTCTCCCACTCCCCCTGCTTGTGTTCCTGCTCTCGCTATCTCTCTCTGTGTCAAATAAATAAATAAAATCTTTAAAAAAAAAATGTGAAAGGAGAAAGTGGAAAATGATGTGACATTAAGGCTGGAGAGGAAGAGGAGGTCAGACCACCCAAGGAGGGCCTTGAAGAATATTAGTATTTTTAACTTTATTGTAACACCAATAAATAAAGGGTTTTTTCTTTTCTCTTTTGTTAATATGAAGTGCATTGATCATCTGTCCTAAAAAAATGACTTTAATTAAAAATTGACTGATTAAATGCATATCCTTATACGGTTGAGGCAAGGGTTCATTCATGTATTCACCTACTTACCTTATGTAGCAAAGACTAGAATGGAAGACATGATGCTGAGAGCTGGGGATGTAGGGTTAAAGAAGACAAAGGACTGGGGTTGACTGAACTGACCTGCAGAAAGGGGTCCTCTGCTCACTTTGAACACTGTGCAATTTAGAAAACAAGACACATTATGTTGCCATAATAGACAGGTCCCAAGAATTTCTTAAAAGGCATTTAGCTTTCTCTTCCCTCCAAAATGAGGACAAAGGCCCTTTATGATGCACAGAGGTAAATTTTTCCCAGTGGTCCCTGTTTAAAAATATATATATTCTTAAAGAATTACTACATTTATATGCCTTCAATGTTGGGTACTGTGCTATATGCTTTAAACATTGGGTTTTCATACAAGCCAATCTGCACAGAGAATTGGCCATTACATCAAGTAAAGCAGTAATAGGTTCTAATATATGACTCTGGGCCAATGATACTAATTGCACCAGTTCCACCCAGAATTAAAAAATAAAAATAAAATCTTCCCACAGTTTAAAGTCACAGCAAATTTTTGTATCTTAGCTAAAATATTACTGAATTGATTATGCAGTCTCCGTTGTTGCTTTCCTAGATGGAATTTGGAACAACTGCAAGCCAATAATGGTGACAGCAGGCGTATGAGGTGGTTTAAGCACAAAAGTCTATCTGTCAGATGTTAACTTGGACTTCCTCGGTGATGTTCAGAAAATTTAAGTCATATTCAACCCAGACAGACAATTAAGGGGCATCCATTTCGTCACAAAACGCATTGGGATATTCAATGGCAAGCAAGACCACTTACTGTATTCCAGAAAGAGAGTGATAAAGAAGAAAATTTTCATTGAGTCAACCAAGGAAAATGTCAGAAGGGTGAAACATTTTAGCAAATTCCTGAAGAATGACTATGAATTTGAAATGAGTTCAGGGTATTGCAGTGGTAAAACACAAGAAGGTGTTTCAGCCTCGGCAAAGAGCATGGGGGGAAGCGTGAACACGTGAAAGGACAAGACTTACTCTCTACGCAAATTTAAGAATAATGTGCTACACCTCCATTAAATGAAACATCAAGTTTTCCAGAAACATGTACCTTTTCTATGGAACGCGTACAATTACAGTATGCTTTGGGAAGTAATGGAGAACGAAAATCACTCTGGAAGGTTCTAAATGGAGATACTTCTATTGAAACTAGGAAACATGTCCTAGTTGAGCTGTCCAGCAAAGGGAAGGCAGCTTCTAGAGATTTCAGATACTGAAGACAGTCAAGAAAAGTTGGGCCCAATGCCTACAAGGAAATATTTGTACGTAGAAAGAATTAAAGAATCCATCCCAAATGGAGAATCTGTTATATTTTAATTTTTAAAGGAACCTTTTTTCTAATCGAGAGAGATCGATTCGTAAAATACTGTGATAGTTTTAAATATAATTTTTTTCTTTTGCTTATATTTTTAATAATCTCCACAATCCAAAGTGAGTGGGAGGCCAGCTGAAGAAGAGAGGTTCTAGAAATAGATACCTGAGTTGCAACCCACTGTGAAAAGCCTTGAAAATGGTACAGAGTTTTAGAAGCATGCTGCATATTCCATCATTAAAAGAATAGTGCAGATCTGGTGAAACAGAGACAAATTATTTTTTGAAAGTCAGTAATGCACTAAAGGAGTTAATTTGATTTATTTTAGCTCAAATTGCTCAAAAACATAGTGGCCACAATGGCAAATGGTATTTTTCCATGAGGCTTAATAATTTTAAATTGGAAAATATATAATTTTAGATGCTATGACAATTTATTGGTAATTATATAAAACATTGAAACATCCATTACACAGTTAAAATTTAGTCATTAAAATAAATTTCACTATGCTAACTCTTGAATGGGGAAACATCATTATTTAAAAAATGTGTTGTTTCTACATAAATATTAGAGCAAACATTATGAAAGTCATAGGACTTTATTTTCTTACCTGAGAGATAATAATTGGGCTTTGGTAAATGAACCAACTGTACTGTACTGAGCATAACCAAAATAACTTTAATTATTTTATAAAATAACAATCTATGGAAGAGCAGAAAGTATACATACAGAAGGACAAATTGTGAGGAGCATCTATGTGAGGCTAAAGAATATGGACTCACACAATTCACATACTACATTGTTCTAGTGAATACTTCATTTTATGACATTACTAGGTGTTACCTTGTTTTATAAGGGGAAATGCATTCCATACTTAAAATTATTTTGAAAACCTTTAGGGGAGAAAAGAAACCTCATAGAACAGGCATCTTCACTCCAAGACTTGGTAAAGTCAGTAGACAGTTAATATGTATCACGAATCAACAAAGGAGAGCCTGGGATATAAGACATAGCATTTCTCAAACCTGTTTGAGCCCACACCACCTTCTTATTTCATTATTAGTACTACTATAATTTTGTATAACAATTATCAGTCTCCCTTTTAATAACTGGTATTTTCAGAACCCAATGTGGGAAATGTTTGAGAGATAGATACACCAAAATAGCACTGATCTATACCAGTACGGTACCCAGTTTACACTATCTCTTACTGATAGAAGTTACCAGATATAATTGAACCATTCTGACTCTAAAATTCCATATATTCCTAAATTCTTCTCAGTTCTATCTTTTCATCCTTCCTGGAGTTTGTCACTCTCAGTCCCAAATTTAATCACAAAACTAAATTGAACATTTATCCACAAACAATAATTGCTTTTTTTTTTTTTTAAAGATTTTATTTATTTGACAGAGAGAGAGATAGTGAGAGCAGGAACACCAGCAGGGGGAGTGGGAGAGGGAAAAGCAGGCTTCCCACGGAGCAGGGAGCCTGATGCGGAGCTCGATCCCAGGACCCTGGGATCATGACCTGAGCGGAACGCAGACGCTTAAAGACTGAGCCACCCAGGCGCCCCAACAATAATTGCTTTTAAAAAGAGATCTAGGAAATTGGTTATCCGTTTGTTATTCTGCAAATCCAAAGGAGACTCTACATAAATTAAGTTCAATCCAGTTAAATGCTTCAACATGGTGCATTTCAATTTCTTCCTCTCTCTGCTTGGGATAGTTGTATTTACTTTTAAATTTGTTTTTTAAAAAATAGCATGAAATAAAATACAAGAAATCACTCTGATAATTCCTAGCACAGAGTAGGCATTTAAAATTGGTAGCTATAGGGGCGCCTGGGTGGCTCAGTTGGTTAAGCGACTGCCTTCGGCTCAGGTCATGATCCTGGAGTCCCGCGATCGAGTCCCGCATCGGGCTCCCTGCTCAGCGGGGGGTCTGCCTCTCCCTCTGACCCTCTTTCCTCTCGTGCTGTCTCTCATTCTCTCTCTTAAATAAATAAATAAAATCTTTAAAAAAAAATAAAATAAAATTGGTAGCTATAGTAATACTCTATAGAATATTTTTTAAAAACTAGTTGAAAAAAGCCTTCCTACTATTTATTTTTAACAGAGCAAATATTAATGCATGATTTGGGGAAGGGATGTGTGTCAAAAATACTTTAGGTTTAAGTTTGGGGAAGTGTTAGAAATAGCAATGAACTTATGCATGGCTGATGGGTAAAATTAGTTATGTCTGTGTAATTAGGTTGAGAAAGCTGGTATCTATCAAAATATTTCCTCCCATGTCAGCTGAGCATACTGCTACTTTTTTGAAAACATACACAGTATATCTGCCATGGAAATTAGCGTATTTCAGTATCTAAAAGAAATAAGGCCAGTTAGAATGTTATAAAGGTAATCAGGCATCAGCCTTAAAATACAAGTTCCAAAACGCTTGTCCACTTTATTTTTGCCATGCTTTCATCACTGTTTGAATGTGTGACTTAAATAAGTGAATGGGTAGAAAGAACTTCTGTTTTGTGGAAACTAACAAAGTGAATAAATATTAGGAGGAAAGTAAAACGAAGAAAGAGATAGGAGAGAAAAAAGAAGAAAATCATCCAGGTCAGGGGTCAGAGGTAAAATGAGTCATGATAAGGTGAATACTGGAGGTCATGTGGAACACACTTTGATTTGCCAGATGAATAACTGATAACCAGGAAGTGATGCAAATGAACAAGCTTACACAGTAGGCTCTGATATCTGCAATATGATGGTTAAAAGGCAGTGTTTGTTCAGGGCTCTGAGTACCCAACAGTCTTGGGTCTTTTCATTGTTTCACATTCCTTAAGTCTTTTACAATGTATTTTCTTCTTAATGTGACCATAATGGTTTCTCTTCTCCTTCTTTGTTTTAGATTTCTCCATAACACATAACCACATGGCTTACCATTTTTTTCTTATTTTTTTAAAGCTTTTATTTATTTATTTGAGAGAGAAAGAGCATGAGCAGGGGGAGTGGCAGAGGGAGAAGTAGACTCCCTGCCAAACAGGGAGCCCGATGCAGGGCTAGATGCCAGGACTCGATTCTGGGGCTCTGGGATCATGACTTGAGCCAAAGGCAGATTCTCAACCGAGTGAGCCACCCAGGTGCCCCCCCCACTTTTTTTTTTCTTGTTTTAATTGCCCATCTTTCCT
This sequence comes from Neomonachus schauinslandi, assembly GCF_002201575.2. NCBI lineage: Eukaryota > Metazoa > Chordata > Mammalia > Carnivora > Phocidae > Neomonachus > Neomonachus schauinslandi. The sequence continues at coordinate 35,373,070 of NC_058418.1, read as the reverse complement.
CACCAGAATATAAACTCCATAAAAATTGTGTTTTTTATTGTAATATCCTCATAGCCTAAAATAACATATGGCAAATCTTAAGAGCCCAATCAATATTTGTTGAGTGAATAAATAAAGTGCAAAGAATGAGACTAAGAAGGATTTGATCTAACTAGTATAAATACTAAGGTATTTTACCAGCGGCATAACATTAGGTGAGTTACCACCTCCTTGCATCTTGTCTTTTCTGTAAAATCTGATGCCACATGCCACAAAGATTGTTATAAAGAAAAAAAGAGAGCCCCATTTACCAGTCAGATTGTTTAAATTAAGCAAGAAAATCAAGGGATGATGCAGCAAGACTATCTCTGAAATGCTTTTTTTACTAAGCCCTATAAAGTTCTTTTTCATTTGATTTTTATCAAAACAAAGAAAAAAAATGTAAGAGGTATATAGTGTCTCATTTGTCAGCTGAAGAAATGGGAGGGGGGCCAAAAAAATGAAATCTTACCCTCAAACAATGAAGATAAAAGATTTGGAGTAAAGATAGGACTTCATGTATTCCTGACTCAATGTCCATGTTTTTAAACCACTCTGCTATACAGGGAACATTTTCTTGTCAAGTATAATCAAAGATAAAAGCAAAGACAGAGTGGCAGGATGATCGTGGCTGGGAAATGATCATCATGAGTCTGATGAGGTTCTGTCTGTATTCCAGGACCACACATAACATGATATGACAGGAAGCATCAGAGCATGCTGATGCTTTTGAACTGCTCTACTCTCCTGGCCTCCAACCTGTAATCCTACTTAGCTTCTAGTTCATTCTTTTCCTAATCCTTTCTTATATCCTATTTCCATCTTTAATTAATCTTCAATCTTCATCCCTGTGCTGGAAAAACTTTTAACACCCACGTACAACAATGTAATTCTAACCCCATCAATCCTGCTTTCAGCCTGCTAGAGCACTATGTGTTTATCATGTGTTTAGGAGTGCGGAAGGTGCTTTCTTCTTGACTGCTAAAATGAACAAAAATTCAAGGGACTCAGAGAAATGAGGAAGATATTTTGGGGGTAATGCAAGGTTAAATATCCCTGGCATCTTGTTATATATAGGAAAATCTGCAGCAATATGCAAATTTAACAGTATACAAGGATACATTTTTTCCCAAAATTATTAGAGGAGTCTGATCAAACGTACATTAATTTTTCACTATATCCTAGTCATTGGGTACATAATCTCAAGCTTGGGTAGACAAGCAAGAATTTCATGATTTCTAAAAATAACACAGGGAAATACAAATTGCTAATAAAACAAAGCAGTCACTCCACTCCAACCCTGCCCATAGATTTCCTTTCTTCAAGTCCAGATGCAGCATTAGAATCCTTCATATCATGGTGCTCCAAGAAGCAGCTACCTTACAATCAAATTGTTATAGAAGATGAAATCTACATAGGTTGTTGAATTATAAGAATACAGTAATGGGGACTAATTTAAATCACTGAATTTGAAGTAATTGAAAAAAAAAAACCTGCCGATATTTTCCATTCTCTTCAATGGAAAAAAAAAAATCCTTCTATAAATAAACAACAGGTATAAGGGTACAGATGATTAGCATGCAATGGACATATATATTAGTAACACTGTCGAGCTAGTGGCTAAAAAAAAAAAAAATTTTCCCCATAACTGGATATACTATGTTTAACCATCCCTAGGTTTTGTAGACACTTATGGTACCCTAAGTTATATACCTGGGATCTCATCATTAAAATATCCTGTAGCCAGTTTCCTATCATCAATACCTATTTCTCTTTGCTGGAAGACTATCTGAATCATGGCAGGCAGAAGTTCAAAAGTGCTGCTAACTTAACACTCCTTAGTGGTGGACAATGACACCAATGAGTTCCTCTATAAATATTTTATTTCCTTCACCCCTCAGTTATGGTAACTTTGAGTTATGTATTTAATACTGTTTCCCAGAGTTTCCCCACAGCATTATCAGTCACAGGCAGTGTTAGCTAGCTTGATAATAAACCCTCTTTTGTTTGCCTTGGCTTCTCTTTGTCATCATCCACTCCCCCTTCAATGTTTCCTGAAACTATCTCCCAAATAAAGTACTTGCATTTGATTTTCTGTAACTGACTAGTCAGTCTCAGGGGAACCTAAACTAAGTTTTAACCCTTCCTTTGCATTACCCTCACCATGACCCACACATGCACACAAACACACACATAATCTATCAAATCCACACAATTCTACCTCAAAATGAACTCTTAGAAGTCTCACTTCATCTCCATATCCCCTACCATGTTTCAGCGTATACCCTCATATCCGCTACGGATTAACTTAATAAAACCAAGTTTATCATGTCACCTGTCTGCTTAGAATTTTTAACTCCCTGTTGCCTATAAAATGAATCCTAATTATGCCTGGTATAAGACATTCATCATCTATAATCTGGCCCTGACTAGGATGGCCAGCTTCACCTTCTATGAATACTTATATCACATGGACTAACTATGCCTTGTGCATGCCAGAAATTTTCAGGATTTACTGTCATTACTTCTCTCCACAAAGAATTCATCGCCTCTCTGCCTTTCCTGGAAACTCCAAGGATTTCTTCAAAACTTGTCTCCAACTTCCTCACATTGGTGTTGATAGGCACTTAGTGTTCTATGTTCCCAAAGCATTCTCTCCACACCCTTATAATTGCATTTGCTGCATTGCAAGGCCATTTACAAGTTTCTGAGTTTATCTGGTTCACTAGATTGTCATCTTTTGTTGGGCAGCGACCATATCCTATTGATTTTGGAATCCCCTGCAACAGTACTATCTCATCACAGAGGCAATTATCAAAGAATGCAAAACGTGCAGCATGAGGTTTTTTTCCCTAATGCCTTTATAACCAAACATTCCTTAATAAAAAACTTTTGTGAGCATTATAAATATATATAATAGAATCTATAAGATGCATCTAACATCGGTGGCCATTTCACTTACATTTTATCTAGAGAGTAAAGAAAGAGCCTTCTGAACTTTTTTCTTTTCCTTTTCTTTTTTTTAAAATAAAGGATCATCTCCAGGTTAAAAGATCCACCCTCCTACATAGACCCTTAGAGAAAGGTAGACACACCTAAATGCAGTTTAACCTACTTCACAATTAGCCTGCAGCCAGCCCTGCCTAAAAGTACCACTAAATGGGAAAGAATTTGACTTAAATCAGTATGAAATCAGGATATAAATCAGTGCTTTCGTGTTTAACTAAATGTTCGTTTGTTAACATATTAGCAACCAACTGTGAGCTATAAAAAGCTGACTTTATAGAACAATTAAGAGTTTTAGTGTAGAGAAGAGTGTGAACACCAAATACCAGAGGATCACAGAACCTACTGACATCAAAATAACCAACAAGATTTCTTAGTAGACTTGTCAGAAAAGGTGAGGGTTATCCAGCTCCCAGTTTGCAAAGCCAATTAGGTATTTGTAAATGTGAGATTGGTATAAGATGCTATTCAAAGTTCCCTGTAATGTCTTTGTGTTACATATTTTGTAGAACTGAAATTTGGAATTATGGAAATTTAAAAAGTCCCTTTAGAAAGTTTCAATTCAGTCCAAGTCTAACCTGGTCAAACTGCTGAAACTTCAAAGCTGAGAGATAAACCTAGAGTCATGGCTTGAATTAATGCCATGGACCTCTGTGGAATGGAAATACTGCCTCCTAATTAAAGAGTTCTTACTCATTTTTTTTTTCTAGACAGCTGAGATTTTGATTTTAGAAGCTGATTCTGAAGACTTCCTGACCTTTGGCAAAACATTCATTCAGTTTTGCACTCTGAGCTTCCAGGTGAGCTGAAGTGATTATGGAACTTTGAGGTCATCTACAAAGTGGACTGATTGCTCAATGGAGTCTACTTCACACAGTTCCATTTTTTGAGGAATTTCTCCTTGAGTGACTGTGTATCACTACACCCCAGACCTAGAGGTCTAGGATAACTCCTCAATCATTGCACTCAACATACTTTTAGAAAGCAATACTAACGCCAGAAACCAATTACCCACATTTTCACTCTTTGCTTATAGACAACTTTGTAAATGCGTATTTCTCTTAAATTAGCAATATTACAGTCAAGTATCAGTATATATTCTGTTTTACACAGTTTTCAGTTCACTCTGTGCACCATAGACATTTAATGATTGTGTACCGTATTCTAAATCCTAGGATAGAAACATGAATAGCTACACTTCCTGTTATCTAGGGGTTTCATTGCAATGGAGGATAGAACTATACATATGCTAAATGCTATAACAAAGTATATGTATATGCCCTCTGAGTGTGTAAGCCACCCTGAGCAGTGTGTGAATGTGAATCCCTGACGCTGATTTAAGGAGAATGTCACAATTAAACCTAGCTTTAGATAATGAGTTCACAGTTGGAGGACAGTGGGGTTGGTAGGCATGCACAGGGTGGTAAATTGTAAGCAAGCACAGGATGTTTTCTAAAATGGTTAGTGATTGTATTACAGCTGTGATAAGAAGGTTAAGAGCTGGAATAAGAAGAATCTGCTGCAGTAAGGCAAAGAGTAGAGATTAGTCAACAGTGAAGAGCAGTAAGATGAGAAATACCTGATTATACTGGTGTAAATTTAGATTAATTCAATGCTAGAATGAGGACATGGAATTGGAGTAAGGACACTGGAATGCTCCGAGAGAAAAGGAAAGTTCCTTATAAAAAAAAAAAAAAATTATAGGAACACGGGCAACCTCTCCCCCTAAAAAATTATAGGAACACAAGGGAGGAAAAGAAGAGGAACAGTTTGAGAGAATTTACAAAAAATTATATATATGTATCTGAAGATATTCATTTAGGGTAGACGGGAACATAAATATAAACAATACTTACACCACTTTCTAAAAAATACAGTCACCACGGACCCGCAAAAAGTGGGAAGCCCTTTTAATTTTTTATTTCACTCAACACTCTAGGAACACTTCATATTCATATTTTATTCTTATTCCGTTGATAAAATAACTTTATCAAGTATGTCCAGTGAAACCAAGATTAAAATCCAGATTCTTCTAACCCCAAAAAATCACTCTCAAGCCAGCATACTGCCTCCTGTTTTTAAAATAGGTTAATTTAAAAATCAACATGTGATAGTTTTGCCATTGGGTATTTAGTGCTCAAGATAATTAAATTAGCATACCTTTTCTCTCTATATCCAACAACGTACTTCACTTGTCAGACAGAGAATGTAGATTTTTTAATAGAGCACTACATTTCAGCTAGAAAAGTTTCCTTCTTGACTCAAGCGACCTAGTAATTATCTCCCAATGTCTCCCAACTCCCTGAGCCTAGATATTTCTTTCATGTATTAAGAAAATAACCTAGGTCTCTTCTTACTCTATTTTGACACAATTCAATGAGATGGGAAACAATGCCATACAAATCTAAAGAAATTAAAAGACATCAAAATCAAGCTTCCCAATTTCAAACTCAAAAATGCACCTAGCAATTTGTGATATAAAGTATTACAAACACTTGCAAGAAATGTTTGTGGATGGTAGTATATAATTTCAAATATGGTTTGACAGAAACATGTCGAAAAAATAAAATTTTTTGCATTTTTAAGAAAATAGCTGTTTTTTTGTTTTTTCCTCTTCACCGCAGAAATATTTTTCATAGTAGAGAATCAGCCAGCTTAGCCAACCGTATCATTTTTTAAAATATATTCCACTCTTTGAGATACTCCAATTTTATCTCTTTATTTAAAAAGATAACCAGAGAATGCCATATTTAAACACACCTACTTTTTACATTCTCTATTTGCCATCCCATGAATTGTCAGTCAAGATTGTGGTATGATACTAGGTTCTGGGTGACCACAGGGTATATAAGAAAAGGATCTTTATATTTTTGGCACATATTATAATCTAGGGTATTGATAATTACATCGTTCAATGATCCTTAACATGAACATCCCGAGGACAAATTCTTCTTCTGGACAGGAAGGTTACTCCCTCCTGGTAAACCCATGAATTTCATTCTTAGTAGAAAATGAAAACATCAAGATTCAATCTTCACTTTAGTAATAACAGATATCCGTTTCTATTACATACCCTGGCATCTTAAATCTCTCACCGATTTTTATAATTATTTTCCTTTTCAACTCTCTATGTATTATTATTCAGAAGCCACATGATTTTGTCTCATATTCTCTCAATTATCAACTATAAACTCTCAAGCCCTTTGGGAAACAAAGTAAGTATTTTGCTTCAATTTATAATAGGCTAAGAAAAGTAAAGTGAGCTTTATAAAATTTAGCCTGTGTTCATATTTCCTTTTATATTTATAATCCAATAGATACGTGTAAACCCTCGTCTTAAAAATAGGACACAACGTTTCAGAAAGTGTCAGTTAGCTCTTTGTCTCTGAGGTTTTGCTGTGGTTATCAGGCTATCCAGGTTTTTTTTTTTTTTTTTTTAACATGGAATCTAGAATGTCTGTTTTTTTGATCTAAGATTATATTTGTCCTATTGTCTCTCCTATGTCACCTTTTCCCTTTAGATAAGGACCTACAAGAAAATTTAAGATTATGTAGGGGAGAAAAATATAATTTTTGCTTTACCTTTTAGGTTCTTGGTTGAGACACCCCTGTAATAAAAGAAAGACTAGTAGGAGAAAAGCAAACCAAAGTTGCATCACATGTATGCCTCCTGTGTTCATGAGAGATACCTAGGAAATCTGCATAACTCCCTGAAATGGCCCCAGCCATCACCTAAAATACCATCTCCAGCTAAAGACAAAAGATGTTGAGGGAAGGGTGGAAGCCAGTTATGGCAGCTTACCAGGACAGTCAGAAGAAACAAGGTAAGACTGTTAGGAAGATTTCAGTGGCTACCTTCTCCAATGATAAAAGAGTTTCTATGATTAAGTCACCCTCCTCTTCCAGGTACACAGAGGGAGACATTCTTACAAATGAAGATTTCCTTTATAAGTATCCTTTACAAGTGGTAACTTCTACTCAGTTTTCCGAGCTTCTCCTGGATCTATTTCTTTATTATTATTATTATTATTATTATTATTATTATTATGTTCAGTTACCCTGCATATAGTTACATCATAAGTTTTTGTTACAATGTTCAACGATTCATTAGTTGAATATAACACCCAGTGCTCATCCCCACATGTGCCCTCCTTAATATCCATCACCTGGTTACTCTATCCCCCCACCCCCTCCCTCCTGTCTGCTATTTCTTAATAACCAGCCTAAAACAATCCTTAAGTCCAAGAGGCATATTTTGGGATGGCAAATTCTGCTCCCCTTTGATCACTTCATTCTCTTTTCCATTTCTTAATTTCTCTTCCATGGTTTCACATTATTTATCTCTTCCTTCTTTTGAGTAATTTATGTCTAGCAGACAATTCATTAATTCTATTTTGATCTAGTGTTCAATGTTGCTATTGATTTTTTTTCCCCACTAACCCTTTTTATTTCTAAAAACATTTCTATATTTAAAAATCCATTTTATCCTTCACAGAAATGTGTTCTTGCCTCACGAATTCTGCTTCTTTGGGGGAAAAAAAATTTTTTTGAGATATTCAGAAAAATACAATCTCTTGGAGGTTGTTGCATCAGCATCAATTTCAGGGTGTGAATTTTGCTGATTGTTGTAGTATCTAGTAATTTTTGGCTGTAAGTTTTCAGAGGAACTGTTTTCTTGGGAATCCATTTGTCTGGGTCATGGATGCATTCCTATAGAATGGCTTCGCATTTGTCACCGCAAGTGTGTTCACATTCTGAAATAGATTTTATGTTTATTCTCACCTTGAGATCCCCAATACCACACATGGTTAATGGGAAAGAAAAATCCTACAACCTCTTATGAGCAAGCTTAGGTTCTTTATCTTAAACATCCATCAATTTTTCCATCTTTGGCACACTGGCTATTGCCTAGTTTCTTTATCAGAAGCATGACCAGTGAGAGTTCTTCAGTCTCTTTGTATGGATAGGAAAAACTTCTGAGGTTCCTACTCCTGTCATACATGGATCTTAGATCTTCTCTCCCAGCCTTGAATAGAAATCAATGTCTCAAGCCTTCAAGATTATGTGATTCTGTAACATGTTGGCTACTGAGGCTGAATTCTCTCTCACCTTTGTTAAAGTATAATGTTTTTTAAAAGGTAAGATAATGACTCATATGGATATAAAATAAACTTGCATTGAATGTTGTATTTAACTCCTTGTTTAAAGAGTAAGCCTGGCAGAAGATACAGCAGTTTCTAAGGACAAATTAAAGAAGAAATCACTTCTGTAGAATAAAGAAACATAGGCACGAATTTACAGACAGATGCAAAATTAGCTTTCTTCCCCCATGAGGTAAGGGGAATCCATTTAAACCTCCCCTAAAAGAATAAACTTGCATCTCTATAGACAAGAATTATTTTGCATTGCTATCAGATTTCAATTTATAGAACTGTAAAATAGCTCAAAGGCAATGAAAGATTTGGGTCAGATAGTACAGAAGACTGTGTTTAAACAATGCAATCTTCTTTTGGAGACACTCTGATCTTTTTTGTTTATTCCAAATGTTTGTGTATCTTTAAATTTTAGTTTCTTCTTAGTTCCCTGAGACTTCTTTTCTTGCTTTCAATATTGACTATTTTAAAAATACATTTTATCTAGCGTAATTGTGGACTTTTCGCAAAAAAGAGATATCTGAAATCAGCTTAGTCCACCATATTGACTAACTTGACTACTCCTCATCTTAAAACTCTTCATCTGCTTTCGGGATAAAAGTTCCTCTCTGTATTGCTTCTAACATTTGGACTTGGTCTTCTATGTCTTCATTGAATTTTCCCCCAGGTCTGACTTTTGGCAGTGTTTTCTAGGTTTTTGATCTTGGTATTTGTTCAGTGTACATCCCTGCCTATACTTTCCACTGCTTTCTCTATGCTGATGACCTGGAAATTGACACCTCAATCTATGTGTTGCTTTAGGCACTAGACTTCCAACTGTGCAGTGGATATCATCAAACACATATCCTACTGGCAGCTCAAATTTGACAAGACCAAACTGAATTCATTAAACACCCTTTACCTACCCCTCCAAAACATCTTCCGAATTTGTTCCTCTGCCTGCATTTTCTCTATATCATTCTTTGATATTGCAATATAATCATTCGTATTAGAATCCTAGAAATCGGGCGCCTGGGTGGCTCAGATGGTTAAGCATCTGCCTTCGGCTCAGGTCATGATCTGGGATCGAGTCCCGCATCGGGCTCCCTGCTCCTTGGGAGCCTGCTTCTCCCTCTGCCTCTCTCTCTCTGTCTGTCATGAATAAATAAATAAAATCTTTAAAAAAAAAAAAAAAAGAATCCTAGAAATCATTCTCAACATCTTTCTCCCATTTACTTCCAAATCAACTGTTACATATTAGTATCTTAAAACTATTTTTTATCTTTCTCTTTAGTGTCATTTCTTAAGGAGATATATTACTCTACTTCTTATGGAAACATATCAACCTAACTAACCATACTAGCTCTTATTTCTAACCTATGATAATCTACCTGCTCCACAAAGACTTCTCTCTAAAATATGAATTTTAGAACATCATACAAGAAACTAATACATCTCAAAAACAAAAACAAATAAACTTTTTAAAAACAAGCAAAAGAACTGAGTAAACATTTTCTGAAATAAGACATACAAATGGCCAGTAGGAACATGAAAAGTGCTCAACATTACTAATCATCACAGAAATGCAAATCAAAACCACACTGAGATATCACTTCACACCTGTTAGGATGGCTATTATCAAAAAGTAAAGAGCCAGCAAATGCTAGGAGGTTGTAGAGAAAAGAGAACCCTATATACTGCTGGGGGATTGCAAACTCATACAGCTGCTATGGAAAACAGTATATAAGTTCCTCAAGAAATTAAAAACAGAACTACCATGCAATCCTGCTTCTGGGTATATATCCATGGGAAACAAAACCATTACCTAGAAAGATCTCTGTACTCTTGTGTTCACTGCAGCATTATTCACAATAGCCAAGGAATGGATCAAGAAAATGTCACACACACACACACACACCCTGGAATTATTATTCAGCCTTAAAAGTAAGGAAATTCTGCCATTTGCAACAACATAGATGAATCTGGAGGGTATTATGCTAAGTGAAGTAGGACAAAGAGAAAAAGAAATACTGCATAATATCACATGGATGGTATCTAAATTTAAATAGTTGTACTCACAGAAACCAGAAGTAAAAATGTGTTTTCCAGGGGATAGGGTGTGGTGAAAATAGGGACAGACTGGTAAAGAGTAAACTTGCAGTTAGATGATTAATAATTTCTGAGGATCTAATGTGTAACATGGAGTTAACATTTTATTGTATAATTATACAATATTGTGTAATACTGTATAATTGAAGTTTGCTAAAAGAGTTGACCTTCAGTGTTCTCTCTCTCTCTCTCTCACACACACACACACACACACACAAATAAGTACTTGAGTCTAGACATGTGTTAGTTAACTCAAAGGGAATCTTTTCACATTTATGTATAAAATCATCTCTCTGTATACTCTAAATATCCCACAGATTTGTCAGTAAAATCCCAATAAAACTGGAAAAAGAAATATTGGTACAGTGCTGGGAAAGACAATAGACTACAGTGCGCCTGCTTGGGTGTAATGCAGCTCTACCCCTTTCCAGATCTGTGAACTCTGACAACTGAAGTAAATGCGCTAACATTAATTTCCTCATTTGTTAACCGAGGATAATAACAATATGCCCTGAAACCTGGATAAAGATTGAGTGGAATTTGAAAGCATGCTCCCAGGAAAAAATGAACAATATATAAATAATGGCCATGATTACAAATGTTTCTTTTAATTTATTTAGAAAAGTATGCTTTGTATTACATAAATGCACAATTTTATTAATTTATCGATTTTAAGTTCCTTTTTTGTTTATTTCCTCCTGGTCATATTTCTGCCTTTTTCCCCATGTAGCATTTAATAACAGGGTTAATCAACCAGATTTTCCTCACTGACATATATACTCATACCATATACTCATATAGACATCAAGTTTTTCAACTTTACATTTTTTTAGTTTTACAACAGTTGCAATGTATTATTTACAGTACACTACTTTTTTCACTGAAAAATAATTTTTGGAAATTCCATCATCAGCTGAGTAGGTCTTTTACCTTTATCTTCTACTTTTATCTGTTATCTGCCTTATGAATATATTCCAGGTCTAAAATTGCATGTTGACTTTATGATATTCTTTGAAAAATACTTTGTTATTAAAAACAGATGAATAAGGGCGCCTGGGTGGCTCAGTCGTTAAGCGTCTGCCTTCGGCTCAGGCCATGATCCCAGAGTCCTGGGATCAGGCCCCGCACCGGGCTCCCTGCTCCGCGGGAAGCCTGCTTCTGCCTCTCCCACTCCCCCTGCTTGTGTTCCCTCTCTCGCTGTGTCTCTCTCTGTCAAATAAATAGATAAAATCTTAAAAAAAAAAAAAAAAAAAACAGACGAATAAGGTTTGATTATCTAATGCTAACATAGTGGCTATAGTTGATAACATACTGCATAATTGTAATTTGCTAAGATAGTGGAATTTAAGTGTTCCCAGCCAAAAAAAAGATAAAAAAACTACTAGTGTTTTATGTATTCAACAAAACCTAAGAAAATGTCTATGTGCCTCTATTCCATAATGTGTTCTCTATAGTTTTAATAGTTCTTCATGTTATAATAGTTTTATCTTAAATAATACAAGGTTTGCATTCAGTCAATGCTCGGCCTAAGGCTTTCTGTCAGTGATCACAAATTAGGGTGATCATTTTAAGAAAAAGGTGTGAACAAAACATGTATTACATTTTTATACACACATATCTAACAGAATACATACTAATATGCAAAAATTAATTAGCAAGCAATCCAAAAATAGAAGTTAAAATAAGATTAAAAAACACACAATCAATAAAAGTATGAAATTACAATCAGTTAATAAAAGCATAACCATAAATCAATATGAGTAAAATATTTAGTAATAAATTTAATAAAAGTATGCCAAACTTGTATACTAGAAGCTACAAATGCAGGAATGAGAGAAAGTAAGACCTAAACTAATGGAGTGATATACCATGTTCATTGAATGAAAGACTTAGTAGTGTTAAAAGGGCAACTCTACCTTTAAATCTATAGGGTCAACCAATGCCAGCAGGATTTTAAGGTCAAACTAAGAATCTGATTCTAAAATCTATATGGAAATTCAAAGGACCTAGAATAGTCAAAATAATTTAAGTATTATAATAATTACATAATAATTTTCTGTAATAAATTATAAATAAAAAGAAGAGCAATGTTGGAGGACAACTAATCCTGATGTGAAGACTTCTATAAAGTTACAGTAATCAGAACATTTGGGTATCAGCATAGGCATAGAAGATAAATCAGTGAAAGAGAATGATGAATTCAAAAACAATTTCACACAAAAATATCAACAGAGGGGCACCTGGGTGGTGGAATTGGTTAAGCGTTCAACTCTTGGTTTCAGCTCAGGTAATGATCTCAGGATTGTGAGATCAAGCCCCAAATTGGGCTCTGTGCTCAGCATGGAGTCTGCTGTAGATTCTCTCCCCCTCTCCCTCTGCTCTTCCTGCTCAAGCTTATATCTCTCTCTGTCTGAAATAAATAAATCTTTAAAGAAAATGTCAAAATAATAGAGAGAGAGAGAACAGTCTTTTCAACTAATGGTGTTGAAATAACTAAATGCTCACATGGAAATAAGTCTTGACCCTTTCATCAAACCATATATAAAAATTAATTCAAAATGGGACATAGCTTTAAATGGGAGAGCAAAACCCACACAATTTCTATAAGAAAACATAGGAGAAAACAGTTGTGATTTTGGGTGAATCTAGCACTTCTTGAATTGTAAACAAAAAGAACAAACCTTAAGAGAAAAATTCAGATTTCATCAAAATTGAAAGTTTTGCTGATGCACACACACAATTAAAAAAGAAAAGGTAACCCATAGATTGAGAAAAAATATATCTGACAGAGGACATAAATGTAGAATATATAAATAACACAACTTAATAAGTAATCCCATTTGAGTAATAAATATAGATAAAAGATTTCCAGCCGAAGTATATGCTACAGAGAAATAAAAACATCTCCACACATAGACATATATGCAAATTTTTATGGAAGCGTTATACTCAATTGCCAAAAACATGTAAACAAGCTAATAGCTATCAAATAAAGAATGAATAAACTGTGATATGTCCATACAATGGAATATTACTCAGTAAATAAAAATGTATAAACTCCTACTAAATGTAATAATGTGGATAAATCTCAAAATAATTAAGCCAAGACACCAAACACAAAAGACTATATACTGTTTGGTTCTATTTGTATGACAGTTCTACAAAGGCAAAACTAAAGTACAGAAGAAAATATGTTGTTGTCTTGAACCAAGGATCAACTGAAGTGTTCTGTATCTTAATTTTGTTGGTGGTTGCTTGACTATATTCACTAAAGAGAACTGATCAAAGTATATACTTATAATGGATAAATTTGAATGCATGTAAAAATACTTTTATAAAACTTCAAAACAAATACATTTAGTTTGACCCTAAAACATTTTGCACCAAAACCCATTCATGACTTTAATCGTGAAACCATTAGTTTCAGTTTTTCCTCAAGATCTTCTTTTGCCTGGCATCCATAGAAAAAGTGTCCTCTTCTCATTGCCCATTCATTGCCTCATCCCTCAAAGGTAACTTTGCCGTATACTTACTTCTAGCTCTTCTGCCAACATATTCTCTGAATTGGGGCTCAAAGGTCATGTTTTTCAAAGAGTCTTTTATTTTATCCCATATGAGAAATGCTCAACCAGTTAATTTCCAATGACCCTTCTAGTTCTAATTGTCTAATAAAAAGTGTTAGAAGAATCAATCTTGAAAAACATTTATCTTGGGGCACCTGGGTGGCTCAGTCAGTTAAGTGTCTGCCTTTGGCTCAGGTCATGATCCCTGGGTCCTGGGATCAGGCCCCACGTTGGACTCCCTGCTCAGCAGGGAGTCTGCTCCCTCTGCCCCCCACCCCCACCCAGGCTCGTGCTCTCTCTTTCTCTCACTTGCTCGCTCTCTCACTCTCTCTGAATAAATAAAATCTTTAAAAAAAAGAAAGAAAAAAAAAAAAAAGAAAAACATTTATCTTGACAGAAAAACATCCCAAGTTTAAAACAAGATGCTTTGGGGGCGCCTGGGTGGCTCAGTCGTTAAGCGTCTGCCTTCGGCTCAGGTCATGATTCCAGGGTCCTGGGATTGAGCCCCGCATCGGGCTCCCTGCTCGGCCGGGAGCCTGCTTCTCCCTCTCCCACTCCCCCTGCTTGTGTTCCCCTCTCTCGCTGTGTCTCTCTCTGTCAAATAAATAAAATCTTTAAAAAAAATAAAATAAAATAAAATAAAATAAAACAAGATGCTTTGGAGATAACATTCTCTTCCTCTTGTGTGACCATATTTCATTTGCTTTGTTTCACTCCCAAGTTTTGCCATATACCTGTATGCCAGTCTTTTAGCTTACAACTTAGAAATAAAAGGGGGTTGTACTTGTTCACTAGCTTGGTCAGCACATTCTCTGAATGTAGGAAAATAACAACCTCTTCCTTTAGAAGCAGGACTGAAAACAATGAATGTGGTTACCAAAAGGAACAACAACAACAACAAAATTGGAATCTCCACTATAGCAATGGGCAAAAATAACTTTTCAGTCAGAGAATACTATCTTAAAGTCCACCGATATAACAAATGCAGTTCAAATGGCCACCTTCACCATGACTTTACAAATCTTATTTTCTGAAATCAAACTATTTCACTCATATTATTAATACCCAGTTTGAAAATTCAGTATAATACACACCACACACGTACGTACGTACGCACACACGCGCACACACACACACACACACACACACACACACACACACCCATCTCACATTTCTCTAATAATGGACGACCTTAAAAACAAAGATACCCATAGTGGGGTGACCAGTATGTCCCTAAAACAATTAAGATCATTTTTATTAACATGATGAAAGGTTGTTAATTAGCCATATTCAAGGTGTCATGCTGAGCATGTATCTTACAAAAAGCACATGTGGGGGGGCACCTGGGTGGCTCAGTCGGTTAAGCAGCTTCCTTCGGCTCAGGTCATGATCCTGGGGTCCTGGGATCGAGCCCCACATCTGGCTCCCTGCTCAGGGGAGCCTGCTTCTCCCTCTCCCTGCCACTCTGCCTACTTGTGTTCTCTATCTCTCTGTCAAATAAATAAATAAAATCTTAAAAAAAAAAAAAAAGCACATGTGGGACAATGTTCATCAGATAAATGTGTTAAACTAGTTTTTAGGATTTTCTGTGACCCACTCCTACCAGCTTCTTCTCTGCATATGCCTTGTTCTTTACTACCACAATTTCTTTACTCAACAGCCAACCTATCTTCCTCTTAACCTAAGTTCTATATATTCTTCAAAGCACAAATCACATATTACCCCCCCATTAAAAGCCCCCATTATTTCAATAAAAAGCAACTACACTTTCTCCTGAATCAGAAGCAACTTGTCCATGCCACTTTTATGTTACTTAACTTTTTCTAATTCACTGAGTTATTAGTAATAAATGCTTTTTAGCAACTTTGTATAAAGAATCAATTAATATTCTACTATGTGGCAAGCATTTTATGATATATCTAACACCCTATCAGTTTCAATCAATTTGAGGGAAAATATAATGTCTATTTAATAATTTTATTCCTCATAGCACCAAGGAATGTTACCTTGCATTTAGTAAATATTAGTTGTGTAAATGAATCAAGGCCACACATACTTACTCTGAATATGATATTAAGTGATAGCTTTGATTTTTTAAAGTTTTCCCTAAGACATTTTTATCATCTTTAGGATGTGGTTACTGATTCAATAAGTATTGGTTGAGCATCTATTATGTGCAGGAAATATGCTAGGTCCTTGAAAAATATCCAAACAAGGCACAAAATTACCCCTTTCCTCATCGAAGTTTTGAGTATGGAGGTAAATATTAACTATGATAAATAAACAACATGCATAATAAATCAGAAAGTGGTATTGCTATAAAAAATTAAAGCCACTAAGGAGGATCAGGAGTGCTTTGGGAATCAGGTTGTAAATTAAGGAGGGAGATTAGGATAAACCTCACTGAAAAAAGTCATAACTGTAGCCAGGCGAACCAAGAGAAAAAGACAGAGGGCATAGATTACTAATATCAGAAATGAAAATAAGTGGCATCACTACCATACCTATGGATATTAAAAGGATAATAAAGGAATAATATAAATAATTCTTTGCCTACAAATTTGATAACCTAGATGGAATAGACCAACCTTGAAAGACACAATTTGTGAAAAGTCACAAAGAAACAGACAATCAGAATAGGCAGGTATCTATTAAATAGGTTGAATCAATAATTAATAACCCTCCAAAACAGAAAGCAGCAGGCCCACATGGATACACTGGTGAATGATACCTAACACGTCTCTTTCAGAGGGTAGAGGCAGATGCATACTTCTTAACTCATTCAATGATTTCATGATTATCCTAATACCAAAATCAGACAAAGACATTATAAGAAAACTACATTTCTAGTAAAAAATATTAGCAAATTGAATCCAACAATATATAAAAAGGATTATATACTATGACCAACTGGGATTTATTTTGATATGTAAGGTTGATTCAACATTTGAAAATCAATATTATCCATCACATCAATCAGTTAAAAAAGAAAAATCACATGATCATATCAATAGATGAAGAAAAAGCATTAGAAAAAAATCCAATACCTTTTCCTGATAAAAACTCTCAGTAACCTAGGCATAGAGGGGGAACTTTTTCAGCTTGGTAAAGAATATCCACACACACACACATACAAAAAGCCTACGGTTAATACCATACTTAAGAGTGAAAAACAAAGCTTTCGCTCTAAGATGAGGTACAAGGCAAGGATATCACCACTAGTCACTCCCTTTCAACATTATACTGGAAATTCTAGGTAATGAAACAGGCAAGAAAATAAAATAAAAGGTATTCTTATTGGGAAAAAAAGAAGTAATATTGTCTTTCTTTTAGATGACATAACCATCTACAGAGAAAATCTAAAAGACTTCTCCCTGCTCAGCAGGGAGTCTGCTTCTCCCTCTGACCCTCCTCCCTCTCATGCTCTCTGTCTCTCATTGTCTCTCTCGCAAATAAATAAAATCTTAAAAAAAAAAAAAATTTTAGAAAATCTAAAAGGCTAGAAACATGCATTCATGCAAACACACATACACACACAGATTCCGGAACTAGTAAGCAATTAAAGCAAGGTTGCAGGACATAAGGTTAATATATAAAAGTTAATTGCCTTCCTATATACCAGTAATGAATGAGTGTCATTTGAAATTTTTAAAATCTCATTTACATCTGCACCCAATGTGTGAAATATTTAGATATAAATATAGCAAAATATGTACAAGATTGATGAGTAAAACTACAAAACTGTGATGAATAAAATCAAAGAACACCTTAAAAATATAGAGAGATATTCCATGTTCATAGATAGGAAAATTCAATATTATCAAGATGTCAGTTCTTCACAACTTGATCTACAGATTAAAAGCAATCTCAGTAAAAATTCCAGAAAGTTATCTATAGATAGTAACAAAACAATTTTGAAGTATATGGAGAGGAAAAAGACCCAAAATAGTCAACATAATATTGAAGGAAGAATAATAAAGTTAAAACACTGACACTATCCAACTTCAAGACATACTATAATGCTACATTAATCAAGATACTGTAGTACTGGTGAAAGAATAGACAAAGAGATCAAACAAGCAGAGTGAAGTGCCCCAAAATAGACCTATACAAATATAGTCAACTGACCTTTAACAAAGGAGCAAAAGGCAATACAATGGAGCAAATAGCAAATAGCACTGGACCAGCTGGACATCCACATGCAAAAAATCAATCTGGACACAGATTTTATATCCTTCACAAAAATTAACTCAAAAGACCTAAATGGAAAATACAAAACTATAAAACTCCTAGAAGACAACATAGGAGGAAATATAGATAACCTTGGGGATAGCAGTGAATTTTCATATATAGCAACAAAATATGACCATGAAAGAAATCACTGATAAGCTGGACTTCATTAAAATTAAAAACTTCTGCTCTGTAAAAGACAGTATCAAGAGATTAGAAGACAAGCCACATACTCCGAGAAAATATTTGTAAGACACATCTGGAAAAGGACTAGTATTCAAAATAATACCAAGAACTCTTAAAACTGTAAGAAAACTAACAACCTGATTGAAAAATGGGTCAAAGACTTTAACAGACACCTCATCAAAGAAGATATACAACTGGCAAATATTCATGTAAAAAGACACTTCACATCATACGTCATTAGGGAAATACAAGTTAAAATAAAAAGAGAGGGGTGCCTGGGTGGCTCAGTCAGTTAAGCATCCGACTCTTGGTTTCAGCTCAGGTCATGTGAGACTGAGCCCCAAGTCAGGACCCATGCTTAGTGAGGAGTCTGCTTGAGTCTCTTTTTTTCTCTCCCTCTGCCCCTCCCCGCCACTCTCTCTCTCTCTCTCTCAAATAAATACTTTTAAAACAACAACAATGATGAGATACAACCCATCTATTAGAATGGTCAAAATCCAGAGCGCTGACAACACCAAATGCTGGTGAGGATGTGGAGCAACAAAAACTCTCATACATTGTCGATGAGGATGCAAAATGGTACAGCCACTTTGGAAGACAATCTGGCAGAGGTTTATTTGCAAAACTAAACATACTTTCACCATATGATCCAGCGATCACACTCCTGGGTATTTACCCAAATGTGTTAAAAACTTATGTCCACACAAAAATCTGTACATGTGTTGATAACAGTTTTATTCATAACTGCCAAAATTTGGAAGCAACCAAGATGTCCTTCTGCAGGTAAATGGATAAATAAACTGTGGTACATCCAGACGATGGAATATTATTCAGTACTAAAAAGAAAGAAACTATTGAGCCATGAAAGACATAAATGAATTTTAAATGCATGTTATTAAATAAAAAGAAGCCAGTCTGAAAAGGCTACATACCATATGATTCCAACTATGTGATATCCTGAAAAAGGCACAAGTATGAAGATGTTAAAAAGATGAGTGGTTGCCAGGGATTAGGGGGTGGGGAGAAGGGAAAGGATGAATAGGCAGATCACAGAAGATTTTTAAAGCAGTGAAAATATTCTACATGATACTGTAACTATGAATACATGTCATTACACATTTGTCCAGATTCATAGACTGTAAACACCAAGAGTAAAACATAAAATAAACTATGGACTTTGGGTGATTATAATGTATCAGTGTAAAGTCACCCACTGTAACAAATGTACCAATCTGGTGGTGGTGGGGGGGGGTGGATATTGATAATATCGAAGGCTACAAATGTGTGGGGGCAGGAGATATATGGGAAATTTCTGTTCCTTTCAATTTTGCTGTGAACCTAGAACTACTCTAAAAACAAAGTCTAAATTAAGAAAAAATAAAAAGGAATAAATGAGTCATGACTTGAGGAAGTTAGTCTAGAAAACATCTCAGAGAAGATGGGTACAAAATATTTGTATCATATAATACACACATATTTTATAAGGTTAAAATACCTTGGGAAGTATACTTCAGAGTACTAAATTATACATAACTTCCCTCTGGGTAAAAAAGGTATATTTGGGGAATACACAGAATTTTATCCTATATCCTTTTGTAACTTTTGAAATTTGAATCATGAATGTATTTCTATTCAAAAACTGAACAAAAATATTTTATAGGAAAATTGTGAAGAATTCCTAAAATAGCTCAAAATATTAAGGAAGCATTTCACAAAACTAGGACATTAGAAGAGTTTGGACTAATTTATATCAGTTAGCACTTGCTGTATAACAAACTACCCCCAAATTTAGTAAGTTAAATCAACAACTATTTATGTAGCTCATGATTTTGTGAATCACCAATTTAGGTTGAGATCATATGGATAGTTCTTCAGATTTGGGCCTGGCTTAGCTGATACCACCTAGGCTTTTGGATTTGTAGGCTGCCTGGGGCTGGATGGTCTATGATATGCCTGGATAGGGATGGCTGGCATGACTGGGACCTCTCCCCATTTTGTCTCCCATCCCCTAGCAGGCTTGCCTTGGCTTGTTTGCATGGTAGTCAAATGATTCCAAGAGCAACCAGAGTGGAAGCTGCAAGGTCTGTTGAGTCTTGATCTGAAAATTCTCACATGATCAGGACATCACAAAGCCAGCCGTATTTATGTGGTAGGGAAATAAGCTCTCTCTCTTGATGGGAGGAGGTAAAATACTGTCGCGATTTCACAATCTTCTATAATTATAAAGTGATAATTAACAGTATTAATGCTGAATTACTCTTAGAATGAGATGTAAACCCTATCATTGTTTCCTAGCCAAGTCCTAGTATTTTCCATGAGAGAACTAGAGTATACAATAAATCATCTTAATTATGAATGTGCTTTAGATCATGTCTGTGTTTCTAACTTCAGAGTAGTGGCGATAGATCTATGTCCCTTTGTGATAACCTTCTGTCATGAAAATTAAGCAGTCTCACTTCTAGATGTTTTCTTCCATAATCTCTAACATGACATAGCTCCTATCAATTATGTCATTAATGACTGTTTTTAGCTTTAAGAGTACACAAAGAATTGTTTTAGTTTCTGAAGTCCCCTAACACCTGCAAATTTTACGCAGCATATGCCACTGCTGCTTTCCTCCATACATTCTTTGGGCTCATCTCTAAGTATGTATTTTAACCAGATTGCACTTCATGAATTCTTCAAAAGGTTGTAGTGCTTATGTATCTTTAATCAAGACTTGGATTGAGCTACACCAGTTCTACCATTTATTAGCTCTCTGAAATTAGACTTAGTTCACTTCTGTAAGTTCAGCTTATTTAGCTATGAAATAGAAATACTGCTATCTCCTTCATGTGATTTTCATAAAACTAAGAAAGAACAAGTGAATAAGTTTCATCCCAAGGGAATCCCAACTGGGTACTTATTCTGGTAACTGGGTGGGGGTCTTCATTGCCTATAAAAAGAAGCATGTAGGGTGGGAATGATAATGGTAATGACCGTGATGTTATAATAATAGCTATTTTATTTGGGTTTAATACTTATAACCACCGTATCAAAAAAAGCTCTATTCTTCTTCCCATTTTAGAGACAGAACACTGAGCTTCAGCACTGAATTGCCTGGGGATACAACAGCTATTAAGCAATGGAACAAAGATTTTAAATGCAATTTTATTACACTCCAGAAGCCTTGCTCTTAAACATTACTCCATACTGTAAAAATGAATATAGTTGTGAATTTTTCATTGATTTGCTGACATTAAAACTGTCACTAATCATATTTATGATTCTTCAATAAAAGCTTTAAATTTTTTTCTAGACTCGAGTGATACTCAGACACAACAGAAAACATGAATTTGAGAAAAATGACTACAGCCATCATAGGATCAGATATAAATTAGGCCTAATTACTCGAGTCTAGTTAGATTGGGATGTGGACCTGCAGTGATGATAATGGGATTCAGTGGACATACGTTCTAGGCTGTGGAGAATGGGGTGATAGGTGGCAATTATCATTAGTGACTTTTGAATAAAGATGTTGGAGTCTTCTCACTCATTAGACCAAACAGTTCAATGGTCATTAGAAGTGGCTGTAAAAGGCACTGAAATACCATCAGAAAGGAGCTAATGGTTATCACTGTAGCAACCTATTATTTCTATAATGGTGGTGTGATTTAAAAAAATCAACATCAAACATTATTCTCCATCAGCTGTGGCTTTTAAAAGCTGATGACAGTGGTCACAAATCAAACTTGAAACAGTTTCTATACCTTTAGTGGAACTCACATGGCACAGACCACGTTCTTTTCCAACTGTGACTTTAATTTGAATATTATCAGGGGCAGGTCAAAACAGATGTGCTATAAATCACTCCAGAAGTTTGCTTAGAGTTGGAGGCATACACACAACATTCACTATGAAAAAGAGACTGCAGTTGTGCAGTCATGGTTTGTTACAAATCTCTCAGGAACAAGAACACAGATGTGGTTGTCACTTTTTTTTTTTTCTTATGCACTGGTTGTAAATACAAGATGCAGGGCTTTGCTGAAGAGTAATAGATCACATCACGAGGACACCACCACCCAGATTCTACGTCAGGAGAAGGAAATGGGTAGAATACATAGTAAATTAAAAGATGTAAAAACTATACTAGAGGGGACATTATGCTTAAAGAAACAAATTCTCATTATTTTGAATAAGAATTTGAATTCTTAAAGTCTGACCTAAATGACAATTATAATTGGATATTTACAATGAAAAATATGTAGAAAACCTACAAGCAATAAGTCAGTGATTAGGCACTTGCTAAAAACATGTGCTCGGCATTTTTTTTAATTCCCTAATTAAATCCTAATTAGGATGTGCAGTGGAGTGTTAATTTTTGCTAGCTATACCTCCAGGGCATTTTTTTACACCTTCAGAAGCCTAAGCTTATTCAGATATGTAAGAGATAATTATCAATAAAAAGGACCACCACATTGTTGGCTTGGAGAGTTGCTTATGTGTGGTTTCTGTCTCTACCTAAATAGCCCAGGGGACCTGTGTGTGATGATGAACTGTAACGCTGTCCTCAGCTGCCTAGGAGGTAGAAGTATGACTTT
This sequence comes from Neomonachus schauinslandi, assembly GCF_002201575.2. Classification (NCBI taxonomy): domain Eukaryota; kingdom Metazoa; phylum Chordata; class Mammalia; order Carnivora; family Phocidae; genus Neomonachus; species Neomonachus schauinslandi. Next base: position 35,350,246 of record NC_058418.1, on the reverse strand, counting down.
TTCTGCATCCTCAAGCCAGGGTTTTCCTTCCAAAAAACAAACAAACAGACAGACAAACAAAGAGAAGCCTGTGGAGATGCCCAGCAAATGTGAATTTAAGGTGGACTCCCAGTCAGGAGTATTCAAACTTTGGCTCTACTAACTACACAGAGTGCTAACATTCAGTCTGTTGCTTCAGTCTCAGAATTCATGAAATCTGCTTTGACTTGATATGCTTAACAATTAAAGGATAGGTTCTGTGTTGAGAGTTGGGCGTTATCCTTTTTTTTTTTTTTTTTAAAGATTTTATTTATTTATTTGAGAGAGAGAGAATGAGAGAGAGCACATGAGAGGGGGGAGGGTCAGAGGGAGAAGCAGACTCCCTGCCGAGCAGGGAGCCCGATGCGGGACTCGATCCCGGGACTCCAGGATCACGACCTGAGCCGAAGGCAGTCGCTTAACCAACTGAGCCACCCAGGCGCCCTGGGCGTTATCCTTCTTAATTATTCTCCAAAGATTTCCTTGGAGAAGATTTCCAGCATCCTTTTTTTTTTTTTCCTATGTTGTCAACTCTTATTTAAGTTTTCTTTTCTAACTGTTGTCCAAGCTGCCAAAATATTTGGTTACCTTATCTATTAAGGTCTTATATTAGGTACTGGGTGAGACATGCATAAGAAAACCAAAGCCCTATCCTCAAGAAGCTTGGTGTCTAGAATGGAAAGCAGTGATAGTCATAGTAATGATAATATTATACTACTAATAACAATAACAACCAACAATTATTTCATTCTTGCTGTATTCTAGCCATTTTATAGTTTCCTCACTTCTATATTATCCCATCCAACAACTTACAGATGCAAAGTAGGCAATTTCTACACAGTTTATTCATATGGAAATGAAAATCAGAAAAGTTAAGGAAACTATGTCTATAAGTAGCAGAGTCAGGATACCTCACTTTTCATCCTTTTTCTGGACAAAGACAGGTGCATGACCAGAATGAGGAGACATCTTAAAACCATGATATGTGTAGTGGGTAAGGAATGTGAGGTAAGAAGCCTGGATGAGAGAAGATTATGAGTAGGGGGAAGGTAGTGGTGGTGGTAATGGAGAAGGGCACAGAGTAGGGTATCTAAAACGCTGTCATATGGAAGAGGAAGAAAGAACCAAGAATTATGGGCTCATGGTCCTTGAGGTCAGTTTCTAGGGAAGGTTTAACCAGTAAGAACTTTTCATTGACAATTATAATTTTTTTAATTTTTAATTTTTCTGCCTAAAATGTTAACTGTGAGACTAGACAATTATTTGGAGAAACTGGAAGAAAATTCCTTCTTCCCCCTAGTTTGCTATCCACTAGATCTCATTCATTTTAAAATATGACCATCATGCATAAACATTTTCTAACAATATTTGATTCATTTAATTTCTTACCATCTCTTCCCTTTCCCTTCACAAATCATGTTCTATTTGTAATATGAGGTTTCTTTCAAAGAGTTTCAGGTGGGTATAATATCTCCAACTTGGGCCTTGCCCTACTCCAAATTCTTAACTTAGGCACCTTCTATTTGCTAATGCTGAGTTTTTCTCTTAGCTAGAATATGTGCTGTTTGAGATGCCATGAAGCACAATTCTAAGATTCAGAGAATGAATAGATCACCTCTTCTTAGAAGGCACCAGAACCAATGTCATCACCAATAAGAGCTTCAGAATCTTTGGTCTAGACAACCAAACCTTTAATGTATACCTGGTCTTGGAAAATTGCAATATTGGCCACCCATGACTGGATACTCAAGGAGTCTCTCTTTGGATTAGGTAGGTCATCTCTTTGCCCCACCATCCTACCAGTGTTGGGAACCTTGGGAGACAGTCACCTTAGCTGACTTGACATGGAGTAAATCTAGGTTTTGGGGAATGTTCTTGATAATGGCTTTGTGGTCAAGTGGCAACAATGTCAAAGACAACACTGTCAAATTATGGAGTATATGAAGAGGCTAGGACAGGAAGCATTCTGAGGTATGTTTCCTCACACCTTGGGGCATATAACAAAAAAAGGAAAGAAACACAAATGCCTACTAAGTTGAAGGATTTCTACAGTAATACTCAGTGACTTCTTAACACAAATTAGTTAGTAGTTATATCCCAATTTTATAGATAAGGATTCTTAAGCTCATAGATGTTAAGGGATTTACCCAAGGACCCATAGCTAGGAATTAATAGAGCCAGGATTTGAATTTAGTTATGAATCTGAATCATGCTCTTGAATATTCAAAATTCACTTTTACCAATCTCTTTTATCAAGTGTAAAACATAGTAAGAGAGTCCTTCCCAGACGACACTTCCACAATTTATGCACTTTATTTCTATTCATAATTTTAATAAAACCTTCAGTAGACTCATTTTAAAAATCACACTTTCACTTTGCTCTTTGGGATACAGTAGAGAGCAATTGTCAACAGATGTGGAAGTTTACAGATCATTAAATTCAGATCCACAATGCATCCTCAGAAATGCCCTGGTGTCAAAGGACCTCCTCTTTTCCATCTGAAAGGACTGGTTTTAGAACAGTTTTGCTCAAAACTTCTAACCTAGTCAATTTTCTCCAATGTGTAATTAACCTGAACAATTCTGGAGACGAGGGCAACTGTGCAATCAATGACACCTGGGTTCCTCTTTGCATCTGTATCCTATCTTCTCATCTACTGGGCTATCTGCCTTCCCTTATAGACCTTCCCTGGGTCAATTAAAGACTATGGGACAGATGGTTCTTCAACAAACTTTATAGGAGAGCACACGTTGTTAGGGAAAAATCGAGGGGAAAAAAATCCTACTAGTCCAAATATCTATCTGCCCCTCACTCTGCTTCACACACACACACCTTACAAACATGTTACTCTATGTGAAATGTACTTCTCTCCATTATTTCCAACTCCAGAGATGCAAAATGATGGATCATCCTTAAAACCATAGCTTAGTTGCCATACTTTTAAAGAAATTCCATCTCGACTCATCCAACAAAGTTATGTTCTATTTGAATCACATGTGTACTTTATTCATTCCACAAGAAGCACAGGTTAGCAGGTTCATTGCATGGCATTGCATTTTACAACTCTGTGTCCCTTACCTCACTGTATGCTCTAAAATGCAGGGCCTCTGCCATTACCACCTAAGTACCACCAGCACAAAGCACAGCACTTAACACGTATTTGTTGACCAAGGCATGACTTATTCAATTACTTATAAATCTTTTCAAAAATATATCCAGCATTTACTATGGACCAATAATAGGAAGACTACATTAGATGACCCACAATCATCCCTCCTTCTTGGGATCTATATCCCTGTAGTAGTCCTCGCCCTTGAGTGAAGGTTATACCTAGAGATTAACAAACAGAATACAGCAGAAGTGATGAGTTGTCTCTTGCATGTTTAAGTCATACAATACTGAGTCTTCTATCTTCTTGGCACCCTCTCTTTCTTTCGGGCTTTGATGAAGCAAGGTGCAATGCTGAAGAGGTCCATAAGGCAAAAAATAGTTGGCCCTAATGGACCAACAGCCTGCGAGGAACTGAATCTTTCCAACAACCAGGGTAGAGAGCTAGGATCTGGATCTTTACCCACTTAAGCCTTCAGATAAAACCATAACCCTCCTCAATATCTTTTTTTAAAGGTTTTTTTTTTTTTTTTAATTTGACAGAGAGATAGAGAGCACAAATAGGCAGAGTGGCACGCAGAGGGGGAGGGAGAAGCAGGCTCTCTGATGAGCAGGGAGCCCAAAGCGGGGCTCGATCCCCGGGCACCCTGGGATCCTGACCTGAGCTGAAGGCAGCCGCTTAACCGACTGAGCCACCCAGGGACCCCCCTCCTCAATATCTTGACTGCAGTTTTGTGAGAATTTAAAACAGAGGACCCAGACATGTTATGCCAGAATTCCTACACCAAAACAACTGTAAAATAATACAAAGGAGTTGTATTAAACTAACAAGGTTTGGGGTAATTTGTTAGGCAGTAATACATAATTAATACATAACTAATGCAGTGCTGACACTGCATTAAGTGCTCGCAATGTAGCGATGAACAAGATTTTTTTTTAACTGCTCATTTATAGTAATCAAATAAAAATTATCCAACCTAAATTTAGAAATAGCTCAGTATTCTATTTATGTGAAACTCTCTTTGAATGGTGTGTCAGATATTCATTGCCCAGTAACAAGCTAAAACTCAATGTCTTAAAACAGTGACTGATTACGTCCCATGATAGTCTTAGTGGTTTCTCTACTGATTTTGTCTGGGCTTGATCATGTAGCTGCACTCACAGGCTACAAGGTCCCAGAAAACCTCAATCACGTCTCTGGCAGTTGATTGTGGTTATCAGCTGGGGTGCCTCAGTGCTTCCACATCAGTCTCTTATCCTTCAATAAGCTGGACTGGATTTTTTATGTGGCAGCTACAGGTCAGTGTTCCAGGAAGGCAAGACACAATGCACAAGTGCCTTTCAAGCCTCTACTTGCAACAAGTTTGCTAATGTCCCCAGTGGCCAAAGAGAGTAATGTTCTCAAGCCCATGTGAATGTGAGGGGGAATGAATACAAGCTTATGGTTACCTAAAGTCATGATTTATTGGGAGCCATCACTGGAAGAATCTACAACAAATGGCATTAACATTTAGATTAATAAAGTTGGTCTGAGAATATCATAGCTTAAAGAAACCTTAGGGGACATGTATTTCAGTCCCCTCACCATATAAATAAGGGAACAGATATGATCAGACCAAATCAATCACCTAATTAAAGAACAGAGGTGACATTAAAATTCAGATTCTTTTCAACCCAATCATACCATTTGCCATACAATGAACATTGCTTGATTGTCATCCTCAAACCATTCAAAGAATTTTACAAAGAGAAGGTCATGATGTACCATTGCGGTTTGCAGAATACAATTCCAAACTACCTGATTCCTCTTCCTTTTGCCTGAAGTATTTTAGAGCAGAAATATGTTAGCACTGTAGTAATTAGAAACTGTCTATCTCAAACCATACCATAACGTGCCAGTTACTTGAGGAGTCACCACCATTACACTAATAAATAGTCAGTTCTCTCCCATAAGCAATTAGGATCTAGTAATCTACACTATTGTTTTTATAACGGTCCACCTCAAGGGCAATTAGCAAAATATTAGTCAGGTCATAATCAACTAAAAACCTGATTTTTCATTTTCTCCAGGATTATTTGTATAGTTGAAACCATTATTCCTTTATACTTTCCATTCTAAAATAAACCTCGCCAGGGTATTGGTACAGATCAGCACAAAGACTTTCATTATACAGGGAAATGCTTCTGATTTTTTCAGGCCTGGATTATTATAATTCTCATTTTCTGGAGATTTTGTTCATGACGATTTCTCCGATGCAGCTCCTGGAGAATGCAGGAATTGAATCTTCATGAGAATACACCTGTCTTTGTAAATTATTCCCATTTTGATATCCATGCACATGATCCTATCTAATCTCTAATGACAGGATTCATATTTAAGAACTGGAGGGACAGCAGCTTTCTGCTTTTAGCTAATGCTATTCTCACTACTTTTCTTATAGTCTCAATCATCAGATCATCCTCGGTGCAAGCCTGACTTTCCAATTTTACTTTCCTAGCTAGAAAAGCCATGATCATCACTGAAGAAATTCACCTGACATCGCTATTTGACATTATTTATAAGAAACTCACTAATCAACTGTTATTTTTTAACTATTGATTTCATTTCATTTTAGGACAAGCATTAGCTCTTTATAGCTTATTCTTTCCTGCCTACTCTGTAACACATTTTGTAAATCTTGCAAATTTTCTTTTGACATATAATATGCTCTTGTAAAGCTTTGGTGAGGAACCAAGAAGGAAGGATTTAATCAGAATTATTTTTAAGTACCAGTTCTATCACCTTTTTGGTTTTTGATTTTGAGGAAGCTCTTTTACTTTTTTGAGGCTATACTATCTACTTATACATAAACTGAAAATTTACCCAAAGGAAATCTGTTAAAAAAAAAAAAAAAGATACATTTCCCTAGAGTAAGTAGCCTGCAGAATATAAAATTTCTATAAGTGATAATTGCTTGAAATAATATTATTTTCTAATAATATTTATTTCTCTCTATTCTGACATTATGGATGGTCTTCTAAGATTGGTTATAACGTGCTCTTTCAGAGGGATTATATTTTATTTACCTTTATATCCCTAATGTAGTGCATAATATTAAAAGTTTTCCAAATAATTGGGCGCCTGGGTGGCTCAGTCGTTAAGCATCTGCCTTCGGCTCAGGTCATGATCTCAGGGTCCTGGGATCGAGTCCCACATCAGGCTCCCTGCTCAGCGGGAAGCCTGCTTCTCCCTCTCCCACTCCCCCTGCTTGTGTTCCTGCTCTCGCTATCTCTCTCTCTCTCAAATAAATAAATAAAATCTTTAAAAATAAAATAAAAAATAAAAAGTTTTCCAAAGAATTTCATACACATTTTTTGATACTTACAGAAAATCCCAATGAGGTAGGCAAATATCATTACTTTCCTTTGCCAAATTAAGAAACTGATCTCAGAAAAATGAGTGAGTACAGTTGACTCTTGAACAACACAGGGGTTTGAGGAAATCCACCCCCATGCCATTGAAAATCCATGTATAACTTTTGACTCCTCAAAAAATTAACTACTAATAGACTCCTGTTGACCAGAGGCCTTACTGATAATATAAACAGTCAATTAAGACATATTTTTATATGTATTATATATTCTTAAAATAAAGTAAGCTAGAGAAAATAAAATGTTATTAATAAAATCATACATAAAATAATTTACAATACTATACTATACTTATTGGAAAAAATCCACATTTAAGTGGACTTGCACAGTTCAAATCTGTGTTGTTTAAGGGTCAACTATAACTTAAAAAGAGAAGCTGAAACTTTATCAGCTCCCAGCCTTTTTTATCCCACTGTACTTCCTGAATATTTATTTCTGCTAAAGGATTCCTACCAGAAAGAAGTGAGACATACATCCCCAGAAGTTATGAAGGGTGAAGTCTAAAATGTCCTGCTCAGGTAAAAAATTAAAGATTATACTTTAAATATGTAAAACTTCTACATCAAAAAACAGACTGAGGACACAGATTTAAATTATCTGAAATACTAATAAGATAATGATAAAAGAGTTTTTAATGTCTTAATACTCAAAATGGAAAGAACAAGGTGGGGTGGGTTCTAAAGGCATACTGGATGGCTTCTTCTCTCCTTCACCTAATAGAATATCTTTCTGTTGACTAGTTTGTTTCAAGTAACATGTGGTATGTTCTCACCCATTAACATGAAAAAAACTCCCAGGGCTTATAAGACATTTAAAGGAAGACTAATAATAATAATAAAGTCAAGATCTATAAACAAATGAATCTCTATGTTGTAGTCTCAGTGTGTTTTTTCTACTTGTGTCATCTGTGAAAGTCTTTAATATAAGCATCTGTAAAGCAAGAACAAAATGTTATGAAACGTAACAAAACAAAAAAGAAGTCTTAAAATTGCTTAAATTAAAACTAAAGTAAGTTGGAAGACAAAGCTAACAAAATCTTCTGATTTCATTATGAAGATAAGAATTATGAGAACAGAATACAGAGTAACAATCTAAGATATATATCTTACTAACAGTCATCCCAAAAGAGAAGGAAAGAACTGGATTCAAGAATTAAAAAAAAAAAAAAAAGAAGAAGAAGAAGAAGGGATTTCCCCCAGAGCTAAAGAACATCAGTCATCAGAATTAAAGGGGTGGGGGTGCCTGGGTGGCTCAGTCGGTTAAGCAACTGCCTTCAGCTCAGGTCATGATCCCAGAGTCCTGGGATGGAGTCCCGCATCGGGCTCCCGGCTCAGCAGGGAAGCCTGCTTCTCCCTCTGACCCTCTCCCCTCTCATGCTGTTTCTCTGTCTCTCTCTCTTTCTCTCAAATAAATAAAAAAATCTTGTAAAAAAAAAAAAAAGAATTAAAGGGCTGTCCTAGTAATTGAAATGGTCCATGCCTATACACCACTGCAAAATTTCAGAATCATGAAGAATAAAGGGAATATTCTAAATGATTCTGAGATGGAGGTCAGAGTGGAGTGAAACAATAAGTCCCTTACAAAAAAGCTAGAATGTGAGAACAGAGTGGAAATGGGTGTTGAATGTTTTAAGGATTAAATGATGTTCCAGTTAGAACTGTATGCTAATCTGAAGTATCAAACATATAAGTTAAGAAAAAAGTATATCTTCATATATATGCAGGCTTATGCACTCAGACACGTCCACTGACACACCATTCCTTGGGAAGTAATTTGAGAAGATGCCCGCGTAAAATAAAGAAGGAAGGAAAAAAACATATGGAATATAGGAAATAGCAGTTCCAACTACAAAAAATAAAAGAAATTCCCAGGATTAAAACTGTAGAGCAAGCATAAAGAGTTATCAAAACAGAGTAATAGAGAAGGTTACAGAGATTCCAGAACCATCTATACTGGAAGGTATATGGATGTGACTGCACATATTTGATGATATTATTTGTTAATTTTCAATTTACAAACTCAACCTATAAGCAAACTGTTTACGGGGTAAATACATTACAGAAGAGTATATGAATATAGCATGTAATGTCACAAATAGGAAAGAAAATTAGATTATAAAAGTAGATATATAAAAGACAGGAGTTGGAATGTGAAAAGAAGAGAAAACTACAGAAGATAGTAAGTGGGTCCCAATATATTCATTTTATAAAGGGAAGTATAAAACATATTAGTTATAGAAGACAGATAGGATGTGTATTATTTAAAAGACACAAGGCTAAGCAACGCAGAAACAAAAATTATAATGAATTTTGGGGGAGCAAAAAAAATAACTGACGACTATGGTGTGATTTCAATCCTGAATCTGAAAGCAGAATGATCAATTATGAAAAATACTAAACATTAAGATATTTAGCATAAGTATATTGCAGTGGATATTGTCAGTGTCTTGCCCATATGCCTTTGGACTTTACATTTCCGTATGCTGCAGATAACTGCCACCTGCATATCTGCCTCAGAACTTTTACCAGAAGGTCACTCTGCCCACTGCTGGGGTAGGTCAGAAGTGCAAAGGAATTAACAACCGCCCAGAGCAGAATTCAACGGGAAGATGGTATACAGATTTAACAGCTCTTTCCACCAGCAAGTCGGCTATTTCAGAGATACATGCTGCCTTTTTCCCTGGATTTTTCCTATAGGATTAATCTCTACTCACTCATCAATGTGAATGACTCAACAATACAACCTCTATTAGCCACCTTTTCTTCCCTGTGTCTCTTCCTCATTTCCTTGTACCTTTCAAATAAACTTACATTTCACTCCTTGTCTCAGGATCTGCTTCTGGGGGAAATGTAAATTAAGACATATTTGTAGATATGAAATGAGCCAACAGATATTAAAACAATTTATCCATGGAGAATGAGAAATAAGGTAAGCAAACTGCTTTGCACTGAAGCCCTTTAAGTACTATTTGACTAATGATAAATATTCCTATTTTGCTAGACAGATACTGATAGAGGATCCAAATAGAAGATAGGTAGATAGATGTCAATTCTCAAAGCTGTTAATTAATCCAGTCAAATTATAAAAGTCTCTGAGGGGCACATGGGTGGCTCAGTCGGTTAAGCGACTGCCTTCGGCTCAGGTCATGAT
>NC_058418.1:35314015-35340548 GCF_002201575.2 Neomonachus schauinslandi | reverse complement strand
GAGTCCCGGGATCGAGCCCTGCATCAGGCTCCCTGCTCAGCGGGGAGTCTGCTTCTCCCTCTGCCCCTCATCCTGCTCTTGTTGCTCTCTCTTAAATAAATAAACATTTTTTTAAAAAGTCACTGAGGGAATTAAGCTGACCAATCCAAAATTTCCTCCAGATACCATGACAGCCAGGCAGGACAGACGAGACACAATCCATTCATACTTGGTTTTCCTATACTTGTGATGCCCATGCTACTGGGAGGAGTAACAGACAGAAATGGTGCCTGAGAAATTGCTGAGCTTACAACCCAGCTTTCCTATAGATCTACCCTTCAAATGGTCTCTTATTCAACTGCATTCATGGTCTCACTACAAGCTCCTGCCAAAATCCAGCTCAGTCCCTCTAACTTCATGTGATGCTTAGAAAATCAAAACTTGAGTCTTCCTCAGTCAACCTTATATTTCTAAATTTCTTGCTGACCGAGACAGGCATAGATTGCTGACTGAGTCATGTTCCCCTAATTCCACTGATTTAGTATATTCCACTTGCACTAATGTAATGCAAAGTATTTCCAAACACACAGAACTGTATAATTATATATTTTCCTCTGGAAAGCCTTTAACCGAGCACGTTTTATGTACGAGAATTTTCACTTAATTTCTATACTACAAAATAATACTTTCTAATCAATATAAAAACAGATTCTTCTCACATCTTATGCTAAAACTGAGTCTCCAAGAAGGTGACCCAAACCTCCAGGTTCCCTTGTGGCTTTCATACCCTGATGTGCAACAACGTATCTCTACAGGTGTACTGTAATCCAGTTTGAAAACTATAGGTCACACTGTGCTTCTGAAAATATAGCCCTTCTTCTTTTGAATAAGGTCTGAGATGTGATAAACCTTATGCCTGGCAGTTCCAAGTTGTTACAAATACATGGAAATTTTCCAGAGGCTGATAAAATTAGGTTGTATTTTGGTGGACCTCTGAATGTTATGTAATCTTTATGATGTTGCATAAAGACTGGATTATTCACTGAGAATCATCTTACAGTAAAGCAATGCTTTTAACTTTTTACTCAAGTCACTATGTGAATCACACAGCAATGAGCGCCCCCATGAAGTGGCCTAATTTGGGTCAAAAATTATATCCCTAAGTTGATCATGGGCTCATTTGATGATAAACTCTAGAAAGGCAAATATTTTCTTTATAGGGAACAGATATCCCTTAATTCCAGGCCCTCAAATTTTTATTGTAATCTTGTTAAGAAGAAGACATTAGGGTTGGTGATCAGGACCAACAGTCTTGAAGAACTTACAGAACTAGGCACATGGAGTGATAGTAATTAATAACAAAAAATGTGATCCTTCTAAAGATAAAGAGTTATGACATGAAACAATAACTGGTCTAGAAAATCAGGGAGATCTTCCCTGACACCTGAAGGATGAATAGTAATTACCCAAGTGAAATAGAGGATGATGCTGATTGCAGAAATGACGTTTTGAGGTGGGAGAGTGGAAGATGGCAGAGTAAGAGGACCCTAGGCTCACGTCATCCCACGAATACAATTAGATAACTAGCAAATCATCCTAATTATCCCAGAAATTGACCTGAGCACTGGCAGAACAAACTCCACAGCCAGATGTAGAAAACAGGACCCAATGAAGAAGGTAGGGAGTGCTGAGATATGGTTTGGGAGAGAAACAGATCATGACCACTGTGTTAAGGAGGGAACTATGGTTGTAGAGAAGGGCAAGATGCAGACTAATACACAGGGAAGCCCAAGGGGATATCAAATCCCCTAGCAATTGGATTGGAAAGCAAGAGGGGCCAAATCTTTTGAGTTCTTGCACCCAGTGAGGCGTAAAGCCTGAAGTTTTAAAATAAGTCAGTGGGCTTGATTGGGATAGAGCCCGAGGGCATTGCACTGCTCTTGGAGAGGAGGCAAATAACCGGTTGAAAAGCTGCATGGAAACAGTGATCTGATGAGCAGTGGGGGTACACACTGGAGAGGTTATTTGCTCATTGTGGAGTGCATCTCACAGAGGCAGCATTCATAGAAAGGCCCCTCCAGGAATAAAGGACCTGCTATTTTCCTTCCCCACCCCTCGGCATAATCACAGGGCCCCATGTGAGAACGAGTGCAGTTCTGACACTCACAACCTAACTCTCTTACACCAAACCCCACCCGCACCATGCTCCAGTGGAACTGCCCCTCCCAATCATGCTTGCCTCAGTCCCAGAGTGGCAAGACCCCTCCTCCAGAAGACCAGCCCAAACCTCTGCCAATACCATGTCTCCTGACTACAGAGTTTTGCAGGGCTTCAATTCTAGAGATGGTGGCAACAGGTCCCATCTGATGGGCAGACCAGACCACACCAAGCTAAAATGCACTGAGGAGTGGGGCCCTGAGCTCTCAGCTCTGGGGCTGGAGATTGGGTGGCCGCCATTTTCATTCTCATACTCTAAAGCTGCCTGGAAGGCCTTCAGGGAACAAAAGCCACATAGAGCAATCTGTACCATTTACTTAGCCTAACCCCCTGGGAGAGCGATGCAATCCCACCTGAGGCAAAGACACTTGAGAATCAAACCAAAAGGCCCCTCCCCCAGAAGATCAGCAAGAACATCCAGCCAAGACGAAGTTTACCGATCAGTCACTGAGAACTGCAAAACTCCTGCGAAAGGAAAATATAGCATATAGAATTCATGGGGTTTTTTTTCCCTACGATTCCTTAGGCTTTCGATTTTATTTTTTTCTCATTCCTTTTTCAGCCAATTTCTTAATTTATCAACTCTTTTAAATCTTTTTTAATTTTCATTTTACAGTTACATTCTATCCTTTCATTGTATTTAATTTTATTTATATATATATAAATAAAAAATGTATATTTTTTCTCTCTTCACAATTACAGGATGTAATTTTTCTAACAGACCAAAATGCCCCCAGAATCTAGTGTATGGCTCTGTTCTTCACAATTTTTTTCTTTCTTCACAATTACAGGATGTAATTTTTCTAACAGACCAAAATGCCCCCAGAATCTAGTGTATGGCTCTGTTCTCTTCACCTGTCCAATGATATTCATATCTTTCAATAGTTACCATGAATGTAAATAGGCTAAATGCCCCAATCAAAAGACACAGAGTATCAGATTGGATAAAAAAGCAAGACTCATTTTAGACCCAAAGATACCACCAGATTTAAAGTGAGGGGGTGGAAAACCACTTATTATGCTAATGGGCATCAAGAGAAAACCGAGGGAGGGGCAATCCCTATATCAGACAAATTAGATTTTGAACCAAAGACTGTAATAACAGATGTGGAAGGACACTGTATCATAATTAAAGGGTCTATCTAACAAGAATGTTTAACACTTGCAAATATTTATACCCCTAACATGGGAGCAGCCAATTATATAAAACAATTGATAACAAAAATAAAGAAACACATCAATAATAATACAATAGTAGTAGTAGACTTTAACACCTCACTCACTGCAAGGACAGATCATCTAAGCAGAAGATCAACAAGGAAACAAGGGCCTTGAATGACACACTGGACCAGATGGACTTCATAGATATATTCAGAACATTCCATCCTAAAGCAACACAATACACATTCTTCTTAAGTGCACACAGAACACTCTCCAGATTAGATCACATCCTGTGTCACAAATCAGGTCTCAACCGGTACCAAAAGACTGGGACCATTCCCTGCATATTTTGAGACCACAATGCTTTGAAACTGGAACTCAATCACAAGAAGAAATTTGGAAAGAACTCAAATACATGGAGGCTAAAGAGCATCCTACTAAAGAATGAATGGGTCAACCACTAAATTAAAGCAGAATTTTTTAAAAATCATGGAAACAAATGAAAATGAAAACACAACTATTCAAAACATTTGGGATGCAGCAAAAGTTGTCTTAAGAGGGAAGTATAAAGCAATACAAGCCCTTCTCAAAAAACAAGAAAGGTCTCAAATACACAACCTAACCTTACACCTAAAGGAGCTGGAGGAAGAACAGCACACAAAGCCTAAACCCAGCAGGAGAAGAGAATTATTAAAGACTGGAGAAGAAATCAATGAAATAGGGGTGCCTGGGCGGCTCAGGTCATGATCCCAGGGTCTGGGATCGTGCCCCGCATCGGGCTCCCTGCTCCACAGGAAGCCTGCTTCTCCCTCTCCCACTCCCCCTGCTTGTGCTCCCTCTCTTGTGGTCTCTTTCTCTCTGTCAAATAAATAAATAAAATTTAAAAAAAAAAAAAAGAAATCAATGAAAAAGAAACCAAAAGAGCCACAAAACAGATCAACCAAACTAGGAGCTGGTTCTCTGAAAGAATTAGTAAGACTGATAAACCCCTGGCCAGACTTAACAAAAAGAAAAGAGAAAGGACCCAAATAAATAGAATCATAAATGAAAGAGGAGAGATCACAACCAACACCAAAGAAATAAAAACAATTATAAGAACATATTATGAGCAACTATATGCAAACATATTAGGTAATTTGGAAGACATGGATGCATTCGCAAAGACACATGAAATACCAAAACTGGAGCAGGAAGAAATAGAAAATCTGAACAGACCCATAATCAGTAAAGAAATTGAAGTGGTAATCAAAAATCTCCCAACAAACAAGAGTCCAGGGCCAGATGGCTTCCCAGGGGAATTCTACCAAACATTTAAAGAAGAATATCTAGTCTTCTGAAGCTGATTCAAAAAATAGAAATGGAAAGAAAACTTCCAAATTCTTTCTCAGGCCAGCATTACCTTGGTCCCCAAACCAGACAAAGACCCACCATAAAGGACAATTACAGACCAATATCCCTGATGAACATGGATGCCAAAATTATCATCAAGATACTAGCCAATAGGATCAAATAGTACATTAAAAGGATTATTCACAACAACCAAGTGGAATTTATTCCTGGGCTGCAAGGGTGGTTCAACATCTACAAATCAAGTGATGTGGTATACTACATTAATAAAAGAAAAGACAAGAACCATATGACCCTCTCAATAAATGCAGAAAAAGCATTTGACAAAGTACAGCATCCTTTCTTGATTATAACTCTTCACAGTATAGGAATAGAGAGAATATACTTCAATATCATAAAAGCCAATTATAAAAAGCCAACAGCGAATAGGATTCTCAATGGGAAAAAACTGAGAGCTTTCCCCCTAAGGTCAGGAACATGGCAGGGATGTCCACTATCACCACTGCTATTCAACACAGTATTAGAAGTCCTAGCCACAGCAATCAGACAACAAAAAGAAATAAAGGGCATCCGAATCAGCAAAGAAGTCGTCAAACTCTCACTCTTTGCAGATGATATGATACTTTATGTGGAAAACCCAAAAGACTCCACCCCAAAACTGCTAGAACTCATACAGGAATTCAGTAAAGTGGCAGGATATAAAACCAGTGCACAGAAATCAGTGGCATTTCTATACATTAACAATGAGACAGAAGAAAGAGAAATTAAGGAGTCGGTCCCATTTACAATTGCACCCAAAACCGTAAGATACCTAGGAATAAGTCTAACCAAAGAGGCAAAGAATCTGTACTCAGAAAACTGTGGAATACTCATGAAAGAAGTTGAGGAAGACACAAAGAAATGGAAAAACGTTCCATGCTCATGGATTGGAAGAACAAATATTGTGAAGATGTCAAGGCTACCTAGAGCAGTCTACACATTTAATGCAATCCCTATCAAAATACCATCCACTTTTTCAACAAAATGGAATAATCCTAAAATTTGCATAGAACCAGAAAAGAACCCGAATAGCCAGAGGAATGTTGAAAAAGAAAAGCAAAGCTCGTGGTATCACAATCCCGGACTTCAAGCTCTATTACAAAGCTGTCATCATCAACACAGTATGGTACTGGCACAAAAACAGACACAAGGATCAATGGAACAGAATAGAGAGCCCAGAAAACGGACCCTCAACTCTATGGTCAACTAATCTTCGACAAAGCAGGAAAGAATGTCCAATGGAAAAAAGACAGTCTCTTCAACAAATGGTGTTGGGAAAACTGGACAGCCACATGCAGAAGAATGAAACTGGACCACTTCCTTACACCACACACAAAAACAGACTCCAAATGGTTGAAAGACTTAAATGTGAGACAGGAATCCATCAAAATCTTTGAGGAGAACACAGGCAGCAACCTCTTCGACCTCAGCCTCAGCGACTTCTTCCTAGACACATTGCCAAAGGCAAGGGAAGCAAGGGCAAAAATGAACTATTGGGACTTCATCAAGATAAAAAGCTTTTGCCCAGCAAAGGAAACAGTCAACAAAACCAAAAAACAACCAACAGAATGGGAGAAGATATCTTCAAATGTCTTATCAGATAAAGGGCTAGTATCCAAGATCTTATAAAGAACTTATCAAAGTCAACACCCAAAGAATAATCCAATCAAGAAATGGGCAGAAGATATGAACAGACATTTCTCCAAAAAACACATACAAATGGCCAACACACACATGAAAAAATGCTAACATCACTCGGCATCAGGGAAAGATAAATCAAAACCATAATGAGATACCACCTCACGCCAGTCAGAATGGCTAAAATTAACAAATCAGGAAACAACAGATGATGGCGAGGATGTGGAGAAAGGGGAACCCTCCTACACTGTTGGTGGGAATGCAAGCTGGTGCAGCCACTCTGGAAAGCAGTATGGAGGTTCCTCAAAAAGTTAAAAATAAAGCTACCCTATGACCCAGCAACTGCACTACTGGATATCTACCCCAAAAATACAAATGTAGTATCCATAGGGGCACCTGCACCCCAATTATTTATAGCAGCAATGTCCACAATAGCCAAACTATGGAAAGAGCCCAGATGCCCTTCAACAGATGAATGGATAAAGAAGATGTGGTATATATATACAATGGAATACCACCCAGCTATCAGATAAAATGAAATCTTGCCATTTGCAACGATGTGGATGGAACTAAAGGGTATTCTGCTAAGCAAAATAAGTCAATCAGAGAAAGACAATTATCATGATCTCACTCATAGATGTGTTTAAGAAACAAAACGGAAGATCATAGGGGAAGACAGGAAAAAATAAAACAAGATGAATCAGAGATGGAGACAAACCATAAGAGATGCTTAATCTCTGGAAACAAACTGAGGGTTGCTGGAGGGGGGGGCGGTGGGGGGGTGAGGATGGAGTAATTGGGTGATGGACATTAAGGAGGGCATGTGAAGTAATGAGCACTGGATCTTATATAAGACTGATGAATCACTGACCTCTACCTCTGAAACTAGTAATATATGTTAATTTAAATTTTAAAAATTTAAATAATAAAAATAAAAATAAATAAAACAAAGACTGAAACAAGAGACAAAGAAGGACACTATAAATAACAAAGGGGACAATTCAACAAGAATATATAACAATTATAAATAATTATGCACCCAAAATAGAGCAACCAAATACATAAGACAGTTATTAACAAACATAAAGGAACTAATCAATAACAATACAGTAATAGTAGAGACTTTAACACCCCTTTACATCAATGGACAGACCACCTAAACAGAAAATTAAAGAATCAATCTCATTTACAACTGCGCCAAAAATAATAAAATACCTATAAATAAGCCTGACCAATGTGGTCAAAGACCTGTATTCCAAAAACTATAGATCACTGATGAAAGAAATTGAAGAGGACACAAAGAAGTGGAAAGACATTCCATGCTCATGGATTGGAAAAACAAATATTGTTAAAATGTCTCTACTACCCAAAGGAATCTATATATTTAATGCAGTCCCTAGCAAAATACCAAAAGCTTTTTTCACAGAAGTAGAACAATCAGAATTTTCATGGTAAGCAACCATGAAAAAACCTTAACAGCCAAAGCAATCTTGTAAAACAAAAGCAAAGCTGGAGGCATCACAACTCCAGACTTCAAGTTATACCCACAAAGCTGCAGTGATCAAAACAATACGGTACTGGCACAAAAATAGACACAGAGATCAATAGAACAGAATACAAAATCCAGAAATGAACCCACAATTACATAGTCAATTAATTTCAACAAAGCAGGAAAGAATACCCAATGGGGGGAAGAGAAAAAAGACTGTCTCTTCAACAAATGGTACTGGGAAAACTGGACAGCAACATGCAGAAGAATGAAATTGGACCACTTTCTTACAGCATACACAAAAATAAATCCAAAACGGATTAAAGACCTCAATGTGAGACCTAAAACCATAAAAATCCTACAAGAGAACACAGGCAGTAACTTCTTTGACATCAGCTGTAGCAAGTTCTTTCTGGACATGTCTCCTGAGGCAAAGGAAACAAAAGCAAAAATAAACTACCGGGACTTCATCAAAATAAAACGCTTCTGCTCAGTGAAGGAAACAATCAACGAAACTAACAGGCAACCTACAGAACGGGAGAAGTTATTTGCAAATAGCATATCCGATAAAGGGTTAGTATCCAAAATATATAAAGAACTTATAAAACTCAACACCCAAAAAGCAAATAATCCAATTAAAATATCAACAGAAGACACGAACAGACATTCCTCCAAAGAAGACATACAGATGGCCAACGACACATGAAAAGATGCTCAACATCACTCATCATCAGGAAAAGGCAAATCCAAACAATGAGTTATCACCTCACAACTGCCAGAATGGCTAAAATCAACAACACAAGAAACAACAGTTGTTGGCGAGGATGTGCAGAAAGGGGAACTCTCTTGCATGGTTGGTGGGAATGCAAACTGGTGTAGCCACTCTGGAAAACAGTACAGAGGTTCCTCAAAAAGTTAAAAATAGAACTACCCTACGATCCAGCAATTGCACTACTAGGTATTTACCCAAAGAATACAAAAATGCTAATTTGAAAGGATACATGTACCCTGATGTTTACAACAGCATTATCTACAATAGCCGAATTTATGGAAACAGCCCAATTGTCCATCAATTGGTGAATGGATAAAGAAGATGTGATATATATATCCAATGGAATATTATTTAGCCATAAAAAAAAGAATGAAATCTTGTCATTGCAATGACATGGATGGAGGTGGAGAGTCTAATGCTGAGATAAGTCAGTCAGAGAAAGACAAATATCATACAATTTCAGACATATATGAAATTAAAGAAACAAAGGGGGGGGGAGAGAGCAAGGAAAACCAAGAAACAGACTCAAACTATAGAAAACATGATTACCAGAAAGGAGGTGGATGAAAGGATGAGTTAAACAGGTGATGGAGATTAAGGAGTGCACTCGTGATGAGTACTAGGTGATGTATGGAAATGTTGAATCACTATATATAACACTGTATGTTAACAGAAAGAAAAGAGAGAGAAGGAAGAAAGGTAGGAAGCTGGGAAGGAGGGAGGGAGAGTGTTTGTTTTGAGTGAAAAACAACATGGACAAAAGTCCTGAGACAGAGACGTGATGCCTCTAGAACAGGGATAATAGATCAGAGAGTGAAGACCACATCTTGTAGGCAAACATATTTGTTTTTACAGCAGAGTACTTTGTTGCTTTTTTGTATTAGCTATTATCCAATATTTAAATGCTAGGAGACAACACAGAAAACTGCGTATCTACTTTCAATGGAAAAATGAGAGGAAGGAGCAATATTAGAGCCACATCCCTGCATGTCACAGATTAAGTGAATAGTACCAGTCTCCTTTAGATGTGCTGTTCTCTGTCTCTCTTCCCACAATCAGTATGTCCCATTACATTCATTTTATGAACTTACTTGCCTGGACAACTGCATTCATAACTACTGCTCTGGTATACAAGCTCCATGAAGGAGGGATCTTTAGTAATTCCTTCACTACTGTGACCCCATTAGAGAACCCAGAAGATGATATCAGCCCAAAACCTCTACTGCTACCGCATAGTATATACACAAAGCTTTAGAGGGACAAACGTAGGTTAGTGTGGCTTGATAAAGGAGAGAGGAAAATACCACAAGAAAAGAGACTGAGGATTAATCAGGTACGAGACCATATTAAAGCTACTTTTATACTTTTTTCCTACTTTTCTTAGGGCAAGTGAAAGCCATCAAAACATGTTTGATCAACAGGGGAGTGAAGATAAGATTTGCAAAATAAGAATTCCAATCCACTAAGGAGAAGAAGATGTTATATTTGGTGTAAACTTTATAATTTAAATTAACTTCCTATGTATCTTTTGTTTGTTTGTTTTTTAGTTTTAATAAAATTGTGAGGTCTCAATTGAGATATCTCATCTGTCTCCAGGTACAAAAACTGTACAGTTTCTTAGGGCAACAGTGTCTTGCCCTGAGCCTCAGGTCTGTAGATTTCAAGAGATACACAAAAGTTTTATCCCTGACTACCTGTGTCCTCCCCATAACAGAAAGTTTAGTAGGAGAAAAGCTCTTTTCACAGTTGCTGTGTTTATATAGAAGATAAGACAAAGACTTACGCACCTGCCTAAGAATGACTAACAAGATCTAACAGAATCTCAATAAATACTTGTTTATAGTTTACCAGGAAGATAAGAAGACCTTGCTATCTGCTTCCTTTGGGTGAATATGTCCTGATCAATATTTAAAAAGACACCTTTAAGAAAAGCATGACATTCTTCCACCACTAGAACCTTAAAATTATGATTTGAAAATTAATCCAAAGCTCTACTCAGAATTTCTGCATTTTATGTGTCCAACTCTACACACCTTTTAACACAGTCAAAATTAAGATTTTTACTATAAAAATACTACAGTTAAAGAAAGATGTGGTAGAAAAAAACATAAAAAGTTAAAAAGTTACCATTAAATAAGCCCTCAAATAAACCTTTGTTTTTATCTGTCCTGTAATAACAATTAAGACCAAAATATGGTTGTATGTATTTTCAAATATGATTCTTAAAATATACCAATGAGCCACTTGATCTTGGGATCAGATACTACTCACCTGCTGATATCATTAACTTATGTTGCCACATATTATAACATTTGAAAACTGTAACCTGACTTAAAAGTAAAACCTAAAAATGTTATGGTGCAACAGTTTATTAACTAAGGAGGAAAAACAAAACATACCATATTATACATATGTAAAAATTCTAAAATATTTCCAAATCACAGAAATGTTATACCTTTTCATTCACATCTGAAATTAGAAATATAACTGATTATTGTATCTTGAATAATTTGCTATAAAGTATATTAATAAATACTAACGAAAAATTGCATATGACCTTCAATTATTCCTGTTTTGTGTGCCTTCGGCCATTTTTTTCTGGGCAGCTGGGGTGATATTTTCAAAACAATAATCAGAATTTGTTATTCTCCTTTTTCAGTGAACACCTGTTGCTCTTAGATCAAGTGTGGACACCTCATCATGGCTGTAATAATCTGGTTTCAGTCTGTTTACAGCCTTTCCCTAAATACAATCCCCTTGACACCCTTACAAACTGTCCCAGCCAGACTGCATGACTTTCTGCACCTCACCTGTGTCTAGTCTTTTTTTTTTTTTTTTAAGATGTATATATTTATTTGAGAGAGAGAAAAAGAGAAAGCACAGGGGTGGGGAGGGTAGAGGGAGAGAGAGAATCTCAAGCAGACTCCCGACTGAGCACAGAGCCCAACACGGGGCTCAATCTCACAACCCTGAGATCATGACCTGAGCCAAAACCAACGGTCAGATGTTTAACCTCCTGAGCCAACAAGGCATCCCATATCTAGCCTTTTATTGTCACTGGGAGTTTGTACTTGCTGTTTCCTCCACCAGGAATGCTCTTTGAAAGACCTTCAGGACAAATCCACCTTGATACTATCTTTATATCTCAGCTCAAATGTCACCTCCAAGTTTCAGGAATGCAATCCAAAGGGAATAAAAATATAAATTCTCTGGGTTACCTGACCAATCCTTGGCATGTTTGCTATGAGAAGCCCTGCCTCCTCCCTGCCCTGCTGTGTGTCAGGGGTAGGTGTAGTTTTAATGACTGTGTTTGCCCAATTCCCTGACTTCTGGCTGGGTTTGGGCAATGGAAGGTGCTTAGAGAATGGGAAGGCAAAGGAAAGAGATGACATGCATAGCATTTCTGAGTGTGGGGGCATCTTCTGGTGGCTCCGGCCTTTTCAGACTGGTTTACAAGATTTCATCTACCCAGGGCCCCATATTCCTGTTTCTGGCCACAAAGTTTACGGTCTCTGTTCATCCTATAAAACCAATTTCTTAACTGCTAAAGCTGCTCAGTTTTTATTTTTATTTTTTTTTTTCTTTAAAGATTTTATTTACTTATTTGAGAGAGAGAGAATGAGAGACAGAGAGCACGAGACGGAAGGGGATCAGAGGGAGAAGCAGACCCCCCGCTGAGCAGGGAGCCCGATGCGGGACTCGATCCCGGGACTCCAGGATCATGACCTGAGCTGAAGGCAGTCGCTTAACCAACTGAGCCACCCAGGCGCCCGCTGCTCAGTTTTTAATTTGTTGTTTTTAATTCTCTATCTTTGAAGGTGGTGAGGTCCTTTTCTAAGAATCTTGTACTTCAGAAATTTCTAATAAATGATTACTCTTGTCTTATTAAGGCAAAGAAGTAGATGTATTACTTTTCCTGCTGACAGTTTTTCAAAGTATCTGAAGACCACAGCTTTCTAACCACATAGAGTTCTTCCAGTTGAATAGGCCTATTTCCAAAGGAAAAGAAAAAAGCAAAGAAAAAAAAGTTCTTCACAGATTATGTCTAAGATCTCTTTCGGTATTAAGAATCATATAGTTAAAGCATCTAACTTTGGCTTTGGTTCAAAATTATGATTAAGAAGTAGCTAAATGATGTCTGAATCCTGTGGTTATCCTTAGGAAATAAAAGCTTCCTCAGGAGTAAATTGTGCACATGAAAAAAATATATAGATAACTCATTCTCCTAATGACCTTTTTGGGATACATCCAACTCTGACGCATTGCTTAGTCTTGCTGTATCAAGATTTGTATTTCAATGTTGAGCCTTCAGTAATATGTTTTGATTGTTTAATTCATGTCCAGATCCTAATTGTCTACTGAGACATCCGTAATGTACTTAAGCCCTTTAGATTAATTTGCAAACATTTCCTTCCCTTCCAGATTCTTGGCCTCTCTCTGATATTCAACACCAATATATTGACAGCTACTGTTGAATAAAATAAGGTTTAATTTAACAATTTAATTTATGAGGAACAGTTGATATAAAAGCTTAAAGTATGTTATAACTAATACACAGATATCTTCAATATGCAAAGTATGTAAGATGAAAAAGTCATTTTTTTATTGTTGTTAATCCCCATACATTACATCATTAGTTTTTGATGTAATGTTCCATGATTCATTGTTTGCGTATAACACCCAGTGCTCCATGCAGAACATGCCCTCTTTAATACCCATCACCAGGCTAACCCATCCTCCCACCCCCCCCTCCCCTCTAGAACCCTCAGTTTGTTTTTCAGAGTCCATCAACTCTCATGGTTTGTCTACCCCTCCAATTTTCCTCCCTTAATTCTTCCCCTCCTGCTACATTTTTTTTTCTTAACATATATTGCATTATTTGTTTCAGAGGTACAGATCTGAGATTCAACAGTCTTGCACAATTCACCGCGCTTACCAGAGCACATACCCTCCCCAGTGTCTATCACCCAGTCACCCCATCCCTCCCACCCCACCCCCCACTCCAGCAACCCTCAGTTTGTTTCCTGAGATTAAGAATTCCTCGTATCAGTGAGGTCATACGATACATGTCTTTCTCTGTTTGAAAATTCATTCATTTTATTAAAATAACTTAGAGAATGACAGGAGAAGCAGTCCAATGCGGAGGTGGGTAGGGAAGGCCCCCTTGATTTCTTTTCCTGCTTCTATGTTTTGCTTTACTGAAATCACAGTACTTGGGTTCTTCTGGCTTTTGGTTTTTTTGTTAGAGTTTGAGTGTCATAAAATGGGTCCCATCACTTCTGGAACACCTCCACCCTAGCCAACTCACTTAAATACCACCAACACTCTGAGAAAGTTGGTATTTTAATATACTTTAAATGTTTTTCCCCTTTAAGTTACTTCATTAAGCTTCTCATTCTTGTCATTTTAAGAGCATAAATTGTCATCCTTGACTGCCTGCCCTCTCCCCAGCCCCCTACCCCCTGCATCACTCATCTTTCTGGTAAGACTCTTTTGTTTCTTCCATATTCCCATTTGCTCTCTTGTCATTCCCATATTTCTTCAATGTATAGGTGCAAAATTATTGTAGAAATTCTGGGTTTGGCATTCTAAACAATGCCTTTTGATACCACTGAGTTTTCTGTGTACCAATGAAAAAGTACTTACGCACACACATAAAGATTTCAGAAACCTGTGGGTCTCTATTCAGTACAAAGTCTCTTAACTTTGCTTCTTTATTCCCCAGAGATATGGGGAAACAATTTAGATATTACCAGTTAAAAAAGTGAGTTGGATGAGAGAAATGTTGGCCTGGGGATAGAATCCTACATGAACAACTAACAATCCTACCATTTTTTCCCTTCCCACATCACAAACTTATGAGCCACATTCCCTTTCTGTGCTTTCTGCTTCATTGAATGTATCTAAAGATTTCCAAACAAAATTTAGGTAAATTCCCTAATGTTTGTTGAACTTTTTCTATAATAAGTTAAATAAGAGACAGCTTAGTTTGACTCTCCCTCCTTGGCCCCTAGGTAGTATTTGGAACCTCTTGCTAGTTCATCTTACCAAGAACCTAAAATTGGAGAGAGGGACAAGCACAGCATTTTATAGGTGGATTTTATATGTGTAATTATGTGAGTGTCTATACTTAACATATTATCACTGTGCATTGATATTTTGTCAGGAAACTGGGCAGAAAGAAGGGAATCATTACAGAGATACTACTTTTGGTTCAGAGGGCCTTGATTCATCTTTGATTTTTATTGCAGAAAACCAACTTGTCACAAATCTTAAAGGCATTCAGCACAAATACTGTCTGTCACTACAGACCTCTCAAGAGATATTTTTCTGGAGTTAAAAAGACAGAGTGTCCCAACTCTGGAGAGAAAGCTGCCTCATAGTGGCCAAGACCTAATGGTTTGTATGCTTCTCCTTGCAATTAAGGGAACTAACTGATCTTGGCACCTTTTAGCATTACCTTTGGTCTTTTTTTCCTCCTCTGTTTATATCAAATGCTAGTTTTTCTCTCTTGACCTTTACTGGAAACTAAATTTGGGGGATTAAATGAGAATGTCCAGGAAGTCAATTATTTTTATGATGGCAAGAAACTCTGGCACCTCCTCATTTAATGACATATTACATAATATTGCTTATTAGAAAATAATGGACTTTAGAGAACATCCAAGTCCATCCATTTCACTTTGCAGTTTAGGAAATTGAGGCTAAAGATCTATAAAACTCTTGTAATTTTGTGCTGCTAATAAGCAGCATAGAGAGGGCCCAAACCAAAGATTTCTGATTCTTAGATTATTGCTTACTTTTCTACTCCATATGGATGCATGCATGAAGGCAGCAGCAATAGAGAAAAAAAAAATCCTAAATTGGATTTTTTCATCCCATGGACAAAAGCTGGGTATAAAAATAAGCACTACACTTTGTTTTCAATAAGAACCCATTTCAAAGTGCTATATCTTTAAAACAACAACAATAACAACAACACAATTCGGGAGATTTCTCCCACGCCAGAGCAAGATATAATAAGGCAGGCTCTCCTTCCAGAGCAAAGCACAACAAATAAGTATATTGTGAATAAAAATGTTAACATCAAACATACCCACCAAAAAGTAATAACACTACAACAAGATAAGGCAATTTACATGAGTATTTCATAAAGATTTTCCTCCTGAGAGTCTTATATGATCTCCCTATCTCCTAAGTCTGATTTTTTTTAATTTAGAGGAAAGTGTAGTGATTAGTTACAGTGCCTTTGAGAACCAGATAAATATTTATGAAGAAAGAATGCATACGTGTATCTCTATAGAGATAATATACAGGGAGAACAAAACATTTCCAGAATCAGAATCTCATTTCTGTAGGGTACATATACTGCATTAGGAACCTACTGTCATTTTTTGTTTTCCTGTTTGTAATGTAGGCACCCGAGCTACATTATCATTTGACTCTAAGTTGCAGCTTTTTTATTTCAGGCATCTTAAAAACTCTCCTGAATGTTGTCTGCCTTCATGAGAAAGAATACCTTTGGTGTCATTTGCTCAGTTAAACCACAAGGCATGTAGCTGGGCTACAGAAAGACGTAGAGCTGGATACCCCAGTGTGGATCCTACCAAGAATTCTCCACTTTCTTGTAAAGTTCCTACAAGAAACCTCACCTTGGCCTCTTGCTCTCTATTTCCTTCTACACAATGCCAGGTGCACTAAAGTATTCCATCATTATTTATCTGTTGCCATTGCCAGCTTGTCTCTTGATATTTTAGCTTCACCTCCCACGCCTGTCCAGTACCTGTCCCATCCACTTGGAGCTAAGAATATAATTACGTTTTTCAGTTTGACCTACCTCACCTCAAGGAATATATTAGTAACTATCCTAGTTATCCATCTACTTTTGTCTGAAGCAACTTCCTGATCTGATCAGGTCCACTATTCAAAACTAATTGCAGCATCTGTCTAGACTTTTAGGTAACTAATTGTAGCATCTGTCTAGACTTTTAGGTAACTACCAGAACTATCTGCACGTCTTCAAGAAAGGAATCAGACTATTGAATTCACTTAGGTAGAATCATGTTTTTCTGAAAAATGAGGTTGTAGGAAGGAAAACAAAATTTCAGGTACCACCAGAGGCGGCTCAGTACTACTTCCTCAAATCCTGGAGTACACCAAGACTTCTTAAGCATAAGCTAGTGCCAACTGATGGCCAATGAGCCAAATTAGTGTATGTATGTTATGGCAAATTGTATTTTCCAAAAATGTCCATACTAATATATATCACATCCTATATATTCTTCTTAAAGTGTAGTATTAAGATTCCTCCATTGAAAGACAGGGGTTGTGTTCTTTCCCCTTGAATTGAGTAGACTTTTATAACTGTTTCAATAAATACAATGTGATGTATGACAATACAAAAGTGATGTTGAGTGACGTACAAAGCTAGTTTATGAAAGATGATACGGCTTCTGAGGGCTCTGTTCAGACATGTGTCTTGAGCTGTCCTAGGCTGACATGTAATAAAGCTGGGTGCTCAAGAGCCATATTGTTTGTGAGACCATGTGGTGAGACTACTCAGAGATAGACAGAGATGCCGCAGAGAGTTCATGTTGTGAGAGATTCCATCTGTTGCAATTTTCCCAGTCCATGTACTAGGTAGGAGTAGACGCACCTTCATCTGATTCTAGCCCCATCTTCTGGGTCACCTCAGTTAAAGCTATGTAGAATAGGAAGGAGCTGACCTCACTGAGCCTTACCTGAATTACTGTTTCATGAGCAAAATAAACACTGTTGAAAACTACTAAATTTAGGATTGGTTCATTATGAGGGCATAGTAACTAGAACAGACAGGTTCTTTGTTTTTTTTTAATGTTACCAGAAATTTAATTAGCTGCCAAGCAAATATGCATTTTACTTAAGAAACCCAATATCCAGTTACTTGAAAGGTCAGAACATCAGAAAACAATGAGCCAACATTCCTACACAGCAATTCTCAGTTGGACAGGAGTAGGATCTGCCTCCCGCCTTTTTTTTTAAGATTTTGTTTGTTGGAGAGAGAGCACAGGCAGGGGCAGCAGCAGGCAGAGGGAGAAGCAGGCTCCCCGCTGAACAAGGAGCCTGATGGGGGACCCTGGGATCATGACCTGAGCCTAAGGCAGACACTTAACCAGCTGAGCCACATAGGCATCCCCGGATCTGCCCCTTTTAATGAAACCTACAATTTCAAGTTTTCCACACTCCCTATCACTACAGCCAACTTATTCATCTACATTTTCTGCCTCGTCACTTTTGGCATTCAAGTTTGGACCTTTGAGAGGGGGGTCTGACCCTTCTTTGTTTTACTTCACCTAAGAATTAAAGAGAATATGGGCAATTTACCCTAGGATATCGATGCAGATACTGGACAATAACGTAATTAAATGTTTAGTTTACTAGGGTGCCTAGCTAGTGCTAAAATTTACATTTAGAAAGGGTTTTGGTTTGTCTGTTTATTTCTGGAGCCACAACAATCTCTTGGTGAGTAGGTAGTTAGAAAACTGTTCCATTTTCCATGTTTAGGAAGCAGGGGCTTATACAAGTCCACGGATAATGAGTCTCCCAAGCCTTATATTCTATATGAGGAGAATATGTTTCATTAATTCCTCTTTATTTCCTGGGTGTGGCTTAGATGCCCCTTCCCTGGGTTTGGCCAAAGACCTTTCTTGTCTTCACAGTGATCTCAGGCAAATATTTACAGATCTGACTTCTACTCTTCTAGAAAAGTACATTCTTTGAACAACTCTTGCTTGGATAAATGTCTCAGGAACCTAGTCAGAGCAGCACCGGGGAATGAAAGGATAATCAATGTGCCACTGAAAAGATTATCTTAGGGAGAAGGAAAACATTTGAAGCATAAGAAAGAAAAGTAGCCACACAGTCTATTCCAATTGATCATGGCCCTGCAGACACAAAGGGGGACTAATAAGACTTCAGAAAGGAACAGTAACATGGGATTTGTCTAAAGAACCAAACAAGACATAGATCTGGAGAAACAGCTGGAAAAAAAGATTATTATATGATTATTTCTTGGCATCGCATGAACATTTTTGTCTTCGACTATCTTTCCTATGACATTTGAATAACAAATAACCTTGGATAAGAGAGGTGCTTACCAGAGCAGAGGGAAGATTTGTTTCCTGACCAGCATAATAAAGACAATGTCTTCCTCTAGGGCAAAAGCTTGACAGGTTTGCCAGCAGCACCCTTATAAGACTGGGGGTGTCTTAAGCTTGGGTTTCCTCAGTGTGAACACGCAAGGTCACTGTATGTGCAGTATCCACCTAGGCCACTCCAAATCACCTCCACAGGTCTTGAGCGACAAGGGGAAATGACACAGACATGAACCTCATGCAGCCTGGGGTGAGTAATAAAGATCTTGGTCCCTGATCCAGGAGGCTTGTGTCTTTTGGCAGCATCTATGAAACTGGGGCAGTTTCGCTTGTTAGTTTGCAGGTACAGGAAAATTGCAGAAGCATCATGCAAGAGTGTTTCTTATGGTCTTAAAAATAATGTTGAAGATGCTGTTCAAGACTAAGGGAATATTTGTTGAGAAAGAGCTAGTAACAGTTGGTATGACTTTTTTCTCCTACAACAGAAGAAGGGAAGGACATCCAAGATGGCTGGAATCTTCTTTAACATCTACTCCACATTCCCAGGCACTCTGTGTCAAATGCGTATGCATTTTGGATTCAAAGCTGAATGTGGACTCTTTTAGCCCTCTACTGGCTTCAGATCTAATGCACAAGAACATTACATTTGAATATACTATCAGAAAGCAAGCAACAGGGTGCCTGGGTGGCTCAGTTGGTTAAGCGACTGCCTTCGGCTCAGGTCATGATTCTGGAGTCCCGGGATCGAGTCCCACATCAGGCTCCCTGCTCGGCAGCGAGTCTGCTTCTCCCTCTGACCCTCCTCCCTCTCATGCTCTCTATCTCATTCTCTCTCTCAAATAAATAAATAAAATCTTTAAAAAAAAAAAAAAGAAAGCAAGCAACAAAAAGCACTAAAGCAGCTGCACAGAGAGAGAACGGAGGATTCTGAGTGGCAGTGTCTGGAAAGGGTATTGCAGGAAACACAGTTCTGAGCACTGGAAAATACAGCAGGTCTCTGACAGTCCAATGTATGAGGGAATTCCATTTAAAGCAAGCAGTTTAAGCTAAGTCCAAGAGGCTAATGTGACACCAAAAAGGGAACTTTTTTGTGCGTGTCATGATGCACAAATGGAGTACTTCACAAAATCCTTGAAGGCAAGAATGGCAGAAGCTTCTCAGACCACACCTAAAGATTCTCAACTCTATTTTACAGAGTTCTGGCTTCCTGGAGGCCAAAGGAAAATTAGAGGCTAGTTTTCAGACCCTTCCAAACTCATTTCAGTAGGAAATGCTCCCCTGTTCAACAGATGTAGTCTGACTCCTTTGTTTGTATTTGAAAAAATCAGAGGTGCAAAGAGAGACACCAATACATTACATGGCCAGGAAACGGCAGGGATGGCTCTCAAACTGGATGTAATGAACTGAATTGTGTCTCCCCTAGAAACCATATGTTGAAGCCCTCACCCACAATGAGACCATATTTGAATATAGGGCCTTTATGGAAGTAAAGTTAAATGAGATCATAAGGGTGTGGCCCTAATCCAAAAGGACTGGTGTCCTTATGAGAAGAGGAAGAGACACCAGGAGTCTTACTCACAAAGGAAAGACTGTGTGAAAACAAAGTGAGAAGGTGGCCACCTACAAGTCAGGAAGAAATACCTCACCAGAAACCAACCCTGCTAGTACCATGATCTTAGACTTCCAGTCTCCATAACTATGCGAAAATAAATTTCTGTTGTTTAAGCCACCTACTCCAAGATAACCTGTTATGGCAGCCCAAGTAGACTAATACACTGGGGTTTCCATGTCTATGCTCACATCCCCTCACTATAAGCTGCCTTTCAATGATGATTGCCAAGATGTCTTCAAATACAGACATTCAAATCCCTCAAAAACTCACTCTTGTCCGCATATGAGTTTTGCAGGGAAGAGGATAAAAGGAGCCCATCAACTTTGTTTTTTTATTTTTACAGGTTATTTTCCTTATTTACAGCTGGATAATGAAATGATATAACTGCTCAAAATACTTTTTAGTTGGTTATGAAGAGAAATCAATACTGCTTTGTGTTTCAAAAGGAAAGGCATGCAAGGACGCTGAGGTATTAAACACAAGTGGATTGAATAGTTATTTGTGAGGGGTTGCTAACAATTGAATTACTATTTTAATGTCATAACATGGCAGCACTCAAGATTACCTTTCACATCTAATCATACCATTTACATGGAAGTGGGAAAATGCTTCTGAAGTGGCCAAATGCTATTCACTGAATGGATCACAGTAACACTAAAAATTGCTCTGGAGGAAAAATAATCAGATTCCTCGCCAGGCTCTGGGGAGAGGTTAATGTCTCTTCATTTGAAAAAATAAAAAAGAAACATATAAAGCACATATTTTTTTAAAGCTAGCATTTGGTTAAAAAAAAATAAAGACCATGAATTTTGGCATTAGTTCTTGGCTCCAATCTTGACTTTCACGTTTGCAAGTTACACATCCTTGGTTTTGCCACTAGTATGACTGGAGTTTATATTCAAAATCACTAATACATTAAGAACACAATACCCCCAGGATTTGCATGTATTTTTATGTCATTAAATCCTCACAAAACCCTTTGGGATACGCACTGTTTTTATCATTTTCATTTTATAGATGAGGATCTGAGGCAGAAAGAGTATGATTTGCCCACATTTAAAAAGTGGCAGAATGGGGATTCAAGAACAAGTCTAGCTCTATAAAGAGGCAATACACTGCTGTCACGAAGAACTCCCAGGATGAATCTCAAAGAAGCTTCATGAGAGACCATGTTTATCCACAGTGAGGCTCAAGTGTCCCCCTTCAGTCCCCAGACTACTTGTGCAGCCCACATTCACTGCTCCCATGCCGTCCTCCCACTCCTCCAATATCAAATGTACATTCACCAAACACACTTGACTCTTTTTTATGTCTTTTGTCTTTGATTTTCTTAGAATGCCTTTCTACTTGATTCACTCTTCCAGCACATGTAGCTCATATGTTACATCCTCCAAGAATCATTTCCCAACTCCCTCAAAGTCTACTCTCTCTCCTTCATTCCCAGCAACATTCTGTGGACTCTGACACAGGGGATGTATGTTGTGATATAATATGTTTACAGATCTATCTTTCCTCCTCTTATGTAAACCACTGGAAGGCTAGCTCTGTTTTTCAATATGCATGGCATCCAAATACAAAAATGTTTGTATAATTTTATGTATGTCTTTATATTTATATTTAAAAGTTTGTACATCAGTAAATACATGAAATTAAAATGTTCTAGGATTGCTTAAGAGTTAATAATAATAGGGGACATTTATTGAGCAGTTGCTACATGCCAGGTACTGTAGAAAGATTCTGTGGGTAATAACTCACGTGATCCTCACATAGTCTTATGATGTTGGTACTGCTAACTAGCCCATTTTCTAGTTAAGGACACTGAGGTACCAATAGTTTCAATATCTAACACAGGTTGACACAGTTCTTACATGGGGAGTCTGAGATTTAAATCTAAAAATATGGTTTTACATCCCACATTATCGATCAAAGTTTTACTGAATAACCAATTCCAAATAAAACAGAGCAAGGGACAGCTTCTGGGTTCCTGTGTGACCAAACTATTAGGCATATCAAACAGGAGAATTACACAACCCCTGTCCATGTAAAATAATACAGAAATAAGCACCTACCCTTTTATAGGAGCTAATTTAAGATGTTAATACTTGTATCAAGGGTTTAGAAATGAACAATTCTAATAAGCACACATGCAACGAATGGACTGTAGCACCTGCCATGTGAATGATTCTCTCAAAATGCCACGGCAAGAATGGTTTAAAGACAAAGTATCCTGAACTTCTTCTGGAATGGAACTACTGGGAAAGATAGATCTATCCTCAATAACGTCATTATTCATCTTTTTCAGATCAAAGGACAAATCAACTTAGACCTAACACCTGATGTGCTGTGATGAAACAGCTACTCATTTTATTGCTTAACCTTGTGTCAACCTAATCCTATTCCTAGATCTGCAAGAAGTGACGATTAGACCAGATGATTCTCCCCCCAAGCTCTGGGTACTCTAACATTTGGATGCAATTCCAAGATCACTGTCAGGAGCACAGAATTTGAACTAATACAGTCTTTGGTTTGAATCCTGCTGCTTATTAGAGATATGGCACTGATAAACCTGCAAAACTACTTTGAGCCTCAGCTTCCACATCTTTAAAATGGGGATATCAGCAATGCCTACTTCACATGGTTGATGATTAAATGATAGAATAAATACAAGGCACTCAATTCAGCATTAATCCTCCCTACAAATCCATACAGAAGTAAAGCTATTATGCTCCTCATCTTACCTATACAGAGAATAAGACAAATGACAGAGGAGGGATTTGCCCTTTAGCAGACCAGAAATGTTCCTTTACTCAACTAAATTATACTGCCTCTATTCGCTCTATTCCTGGTGCTTAGAACTTTACCACCACAGAACATTTTTAACTATACTGACTAATGACCTGGTAGACATGGCATGTAGTCATAGCCATGCCTGAAAAAGACCAGTACCTTGAAATATATAAGCCATTCATTTCTCAATGTAATAATTACTGGGCACTCAGTATGTACACTATGTGCCAGGTATCAATCAAAATGCTTTATGGAGATTAACTCCTATTAGCTTTGTAAGTTATGTGTCATTAATATCCTATTTTACAAATCATACAAACACACATAAAAATACAGGCACAGAAAGGTTAAGCAGCTAGTTCAGTCACACAGCCAGTAAATGGCTGAAGCTTCAATTCGAACCTAGTCTTGCAAACATAACCATGATGTCTCCCTACTTTTCACACACAATCTATATGTCCCCCAATCTAAAGCAACAGATTACAGGCACACATTTTCCAGTATCAATCACTTCATATTAATTTCAAGTTTAAAAATTTAAGGATGGGGGCACCTGGCTGGCTCAGTCAGTAGAGCATGACTCTTGATCTCGGGGTCATGAGATCAAGTCTCACAATGGGCATAGAGATTAACTGAAAAAATAAAGTAAAAAAAATGATGAATATCCTTCATCAATTAGCAATTCTTCACAATGATTCACTTTGTGTGAAAAAAGAGAATTGAAACAATAATACTGAGATAAATAATCCCCCATCCAGGTTTGTATATATATTATATAAATTTGTAGAAATCTCCGGGATCCACAGAGACTTCTCATCCACTGCATTTACACAAGATTTGTTGAGTTAAAATCTGTGCTATGAATCTTCTGTCTTTTTATTCCAATCTCTCCAGGGGGAGGAAATACTTTAGATCACAATGATGACTTTTTAAAAAAATGCTAAATGAAAGAAGGAGAAAAAGAGTTTAAAGTATATAGGGTTACTGTACCCAGGCAGGAAGTAGGGTGGGGAGAAATCCAGAGATGAGATTTTGAATCACCTTGTCCTCAATCCAGCCTATTCTCAGACCTTGTTAATACTATTCCAGCCCTCAGTGTAGTTTTAGGTCATCTCTGACCAGGAGACTAAGTAAAGCCACAGACTCTTACCCCAGACTTCTAGCTTTATGGTTGTACTTCACCATATCTTATATTCTTACATGGATATCATCCAATACCTGAGCCCTAAGAAAAGGCCTTTTCCTATCTATAAAGATACTTTTTCTTGCCTTCAAACAGCAGGTGGTTCTTTCTGTCCCTTTCTGGTGACTATCTTCCCCCCCCCAAATATTTGCCCAAGACAAAGATGGTATCTTTCTACCTTAGCTACCATTTAAATCTAGCATTTTCAGTGGCTTTTCAGTTGCCATAATCCTAGATACCCTCTGATGATCTCCAATGTTTGGTCTTAACAAACCAGAAGCAAATGCTAAAACTTCCTTTTAATTACCTGTCCCATTAGCTCCAACCCACCCTGTTTTAGGCTTGTTTTTAAGTCTTAGCACATCAGCAGAGAATACTTGATTGATCTGTCCCATAGCCAATAAATGATAGTGACCCACTTACAGTCCATGCTAATTCATTCAGGTTACCAACTTAGCCCTTGGTCTCCTGATGGATCAGCAGACCAGTGTACAATCTAACTTCCCGTCATTACATATCTCTTGCTTACCAACTGGTTAAAACGTAGGGGCTAAGCAGAAAGGAGATGAATAAAATACACTCTTTGTTCTATGGGAAATAGATATATAGTAAAAATAAATAAATAAATAAATAAACCAGCTTTGTAAATACCCAGGGTAAGTTTTGTAGAAATACTCTAGAGGAAATGGTGTGTTCTTACTTACTTAGTGTGGCTGAGTCGGTAAAGTGAGTGTGGAATGCTAAAAAAAAAAAAAAAAAAAAGAAAGAAAGAAAAGAAAAACTTCTCAAAATCATTTATAAGCTCTTATCCATGGTATTCATTGAAGTTTTTCAAAATATGGTCTAGTGGTAAAATCCATCATTATAACCTTAGGAACTTGTTAAAAATGAGTCCTGTTGCGGGGGGGGGGGGGGGGAAAAAGGCGGAGGAGTAGGAGACCTAAATTTCATCTGGTCCCAGGAATTCAGCTAGATAGGTATCAAACCATTCTGAACACCTACAGACTCAATAGGGGATCAAAGAAAAGAATAGCAGCAACTCTATGAACAGAAAAGCAACCATTTACTGGAAGATAGGACATGCAGAAAAGTGAATCTGAGGTGCTATTTGGGAAGATAGACCACGGGGTGGGGGGCGGGGGCAGGGATAGCCTCTGTTAGCTGGCTACTAGCAAGTGATAGAGCAGTAGAGCACAAAATCGGAACTTTCAGAAGTCTACTCCGCTGAGGGACGTCACTCCAGTGGCTAAGCAGGGGGTGGAACCCTAGCTGGGACAGTGTGGTCTCAGGACCCTCAGGGTCACAGAAAGACCAGGGGTGCCTGAGTGCAGCAGAGCTCCAGGGTATCAGAGAGGGGGAGACTGCTGCAAAGACAGGAGTGGGCTCTAAGCTGGGGGTGGCCATAAATCATGATCCGCAGCACAGTGGGGCAACTACTCTTCAAGCGGGACCCAACAAGTGGCAGATCTAGGGAGACTCCCCTTCCTCCCCTAGGAGGAGAGGCAAGGAAGTGCACCACAGGAATCCTCTGGGTTGGAGATTCCAAACAGGGTCGTATGCCAGAGATATAAATGCTCGGTCACAGGCTGGATGAGCATGGAGTGTGGCTGGAGACCGGGGAGACAAGAGTGATTAACTGCTTTTCTCTGGGGGCTCACTGAGGAGTGGGGACCTGAGTTTTTGGCTCCTCCGGGGAGAAGACTGGAAAGCTGCCATTTTCTTTCTCGTCCTCCAAAGCTGTATGGAAAGCTTTCAGGGAGCAAAAGCTACCAAGAGCAAACCCAAGCACATTACCTAGCCTGGCCCCTGGCAACGGTGGGGCAATTCCGCCTCTGGCAAAGACATTTGAGAATCACTGAAACAGGCCCCTCCCCTAGAAGGTCAGCAAGAATAGCCATCCAAGACCGAGTTTACTGATGAATGAGAACTGCAAAACTCCAGCACTAGGGGAATACAGCACATAGAATTCATGGCTTTTTCCCCATGACTCTTTAGACTTTCAAAGTTAATTTTTTTAATTCTCTTTTTCTAATTCTTTTTTAATTTTTCTTTTTCCCTTTTTCAACTTACATCTTATCAATTCTTTTATATATTTTTTTAATTTTCATTTTTAGAGTCCTATTCTAACCCTTCATTGTAGTTAACGTTACTTTTTTTTTTTTTTTTTTTTTTTAAA
>NC_058418.1:35288482-35313915 GCF_002201575.2 Neomonachus schauinslandi | reverse complement strand
CTTTTTTTTTTTTTTTTTTTTTTAAAGATTTTATTTATTTATTTGACAGAGACAGACACAGCGAGAGAGGGAACACAAGCAGGGGGAGTGGGAGAAGGAGAAGCAGGCTTCCCTGCTGAGCAGGGAGCCCGATGTGGGACTCGATCCCAGGACTCCAGGATCATGACCTGAGCCGAAGGCAGTCGCTTAACCAACTGAGCCACCCAGGCGCCCCTAACGTTACTTTTTGTACATTTATATATATATATATATATATATATATATATATATATAAGTTTTTCTCTCTTTAAAATTTTGGATACAATTTCTTGTAACAGACCAAAATATACCCTGTATCTCTAATGTATGGCTTTATTCTACTCTCCCGCCTGATCACATTGTCTTTTTTTTTTTTTAATTTCTCTTCTTTCTTTTTTCAACCAACTTCTTATCAATAACTTTTTAAAAATCTTTTTTAAGTTTTATCTTTACAATCATATTCCATCCTTTCATCGTATTTACCCTTTTTTTTTGTATGTATATAAGATTTTCCTTAAAATTTTAGGAGACAGTGTCTTCTAACACACCAAAACACACCCAAAATCTAGTGTGTGGCTCTACTGTATTCACAAGCCTAATCATATTCTTTTTTTTTTTCCCCTTTCTTCTCCACCCCCACCCCAACCCCCACCCCCGTTTTGGGTCACTTCTAATTTGTTTAGTGTTTATTTTTCTGGGGTCGTTGTTACCCTTTTAACATTTTGTTCTCTCATTCATCTATTTTTCTCTGGACAAAATGACAAGATGGAAAAACTCACCTCAAAATAAGTAACAAGAGGCAGTACCGACTGCCAGGGACCTAATCAATACGGACATTAGTAAGATGTCGGAACTACAGTTCAGAATGACAATTATACAGATACTAGCTGGGCTTGAAAAAAGCATAGAAGACAGCAGAGAATCCCTTTCTGGAGAAATAAAAGAACTAAAATCTAACCAAGTCAAAATCAAAAAGGCTATTAATGAGATGTAATAAAAAATGGAGGCTCTAACTGCTAGGATGAATGAGGCAGAAGAAAGAATTAGTGATATAGAAGACCAAATGATGGAGAATAAAGAAGCTGAGAAAAAGAGAGATAAACAACTACTGGATAATGAGGGGAGAATTCGAGAGATAAGTGATACCATCAAGTGAAACAATATTAGAATAATTAGTATCCCAGGGGAGGAAAAAAAGAGGGGGGCAGAAGGTATATAGGAGCAAATTATACAGGAAAACGTCCCTACTCTGGGGAAGGAAACAGGCATTCAAGTTGAGGAGGCACAGACAACCCCCCTCAAAATCAATAAAAACAGGTCAACACCTGACATATAACAGTGAAACTTGCAAGTCTCAGAGACAGAGAGAAAATCCTAAAAGTAGCTCAGGGATAAGAGGCCCATAACCTACAAAGGAAGAAACATAACACTGGCACCTAACCTATCCACAGAGACCTGGCAGGCCAGAAAGGACTGGCAGGATATATTCAGAGCACTAAATGAGAAAAATATGCAGACAAGAATACTATATCCAGCTAGGCTGTCATTGAAAGTTGAAGGAGAGATAAAAAGCTTCCAGGACAAACAAAAACTAAAGGAATTTGCAAACACAAAACCAGCCCTACAAGAAATATTGAAAGGGGTCCTCTAAGCAAAGAGAGAGCCTAAAAGTAACATAGACCAGAAAGGAACACAGACAATATACAGTAACAGTCACCTGACAGGCAATACAATGGCACTAAATTCCTATCTTCCAATAGTTACCCTGAATGTAAATGGGCTCAATGCCCCAATCAAAAGACACAGGGTAGCAGACTGGATTAAAAAACAAGACCTATCGGTATGCTCTCTGCAAGAGACTCATTTGAGACCCAAAGACACCTCCAGATTGAAGGTGAGGGGGTGGAAAACCATTTACCATGCTAATGGACACCAAAAGAAAGCTGGGGTGGCAATCCTTATATCAGACAAATTAGATTTTAAACCAAAGACTGTAATAAGAGATGAGGAAGGACATATATCATACTTAAAGGCTCTATCCAACAAGAAGATCTAACAATTGTAAATGTCTATGCCCCTAACATGGGAGCAGCCAATTATATAAGCCAATTAATAATAAAATCAAAGAAATACATCAACAACAATACAATAATAGTAGGGGACTTTAACACCCTCCTCACCAAAATGGACAGATCATCTAAGCAAAAGATCAACAAGGAAATAAAGACTTTAAATGACACACTGGACCAAATGGACTTCACAGATATTCAAATCTTCCATCCCAAAGCAACAGAATACACTTTATTCTCTAATGCCCATGGAACATTCTCCAGAATAGATCACATCCTAGGTCACGAATCAGGTCTCAACCAGTGCCGAAAGATTGGGATCATTCCCTGAATATTTTCAGACCACAGTGCTTTGAAACTAGAACTCAATCACAAAAGAAAAGTCGGAAAGATCTCAAATACATGGAGGCTAAAGAACATCCTACTAAAGAATGAATGGGTCAACCAGGAAATTAAAGAAGAATTTTAAAAATTCAGGGAAACAAATGAAAATGAAAACACAACTGTTCAAAACCTTCGGGATGCTGCAAAGGCAGTCCTAAGAGCAAAGTATATAGCAATACAAGCCCTTTTCAAGAAACAAGAAAGATCTCAAATACACAACATAACCCTACACCTAAAAGAGCTGGAGAAAGAACAGCAAATAAAGCCTAAACCCAGCAGGAGAAGAGAAATAATAAAGATCAGAGCAGAAATCAATGAAATAGAAACCAAAAGAACACTAGAACAGATCAACCAGACTAGGAGCAGGTTCGTTGAAAGAATTAATTAGATTGATAAACCCCTGGCTAGACTTATCAAAAAAGAAAAAAGAGAAAGGACCCAAATAAATAAAATCATGAATGAAAGAGGAGAGATCACAACAAACACCAAAGAAATACAAACAATTATAAGAACATATTATGAGCAAATATATGCCAACAAATTAGGCAATCTGGAAGAAATGGATGCTTTCCTAGAGACATATAAACTACCAGAACTGAACAGGAAGAAATAGAAAATCTGAACAGACCCGTAACCAGCAAGGAAATTGAAGCAGTCATCAAAAATCTCCCAACAAACAAGAGCCCAGGGCCAGATGGCTTCCCAAGGGAATTCTACCAAACATTACAAGAAGAATTAATACCTATTCTTCTGAAACTGTTCCAAAAAATAGAAATGGAAGGAGAACTTCCAAACTCATTTTATGAGGCCAGCATTACCTTGATCCCAAAACCAGACAAAGACCCCATCAAAAAGGAGAATTACAGACCAATATCCCTGATGAACATGGATACAAAAATTATCATCAAGATACTAGGCAATAGGATCAAACAGTACATTAAAAGGATTATTCACAACAACCAAATGGGTTTTATCTCTGGGCTGCAAGGTTGGTTTAACATCCACAAGTCAATCAAGATGATACAATACATTAATAAAAGAAAGAACAAGAACCGTATGATGCTCTCAGTAGATGCAGAAAAAGCATTTGACAAAGTACAGCATCCTTTCTTGATTAAAACTCTTCACTGTGTAGGGATAAAGGGTACATACCTCAATATCATAAAAGCCATCTATGAAAAACCCACAGCAAATATCATTTTCAATGATTTCCCCCTAAGGTCAGGAACATGGCAGGGATGTCCACTATCACCACTGCTATTCAACACAGTATTAGAAGTCCTAGCCACAGCAATCAGACAACAAAAAGAAATAAAGGGCATCCGAATCAGCAAAGAAGTCGTCAAACTCTCACTCTTTGCAGATGATATGATACTTTATGTGGAAAACCCAAAAGACTCCACCCCAAAACTGCTAGAACTCATACAGGAATTCAGTAAAGTGGCAGGATATAAAACCAGTGCACAGAAATCAGTGGCATTTCTATACATTAACAATGAGACAGAAGAAAGAGAAATTAAGGAGTCGGTCCCATTTACAATTGCA
This sequence comes from Neomonachus schauinslandi, assembly GCF_002201575.2. Taxonomy (NCBI): domain Eukaryota; kingdom Metazoa; phylum Chordata; class Mammalia; order Carnivora; family Phocidae; genus Neomonachus; species Neomonachus schauinslandi. The sequence goes on along the minus strand of NC_058418.1, from coordinate 35,309,899 downwards.
CCCAAAACCGTAAGATACCTAGGAATAAGTCTAACCAAAGAGGCAAAGAATCTGTACTCAGAAAACTGTGGAATACTCATGAAAGAAGTTGAGGAAGACACAAAGAAATGGAAAAACGTTCCATGCTCATGGATTGGAAGAACAAATATTGTGAAGATGTCAAGGCTACCTAGAGCAGTCTACACATTTAATGCAATCCCTATCAAAATACCATCCACTTTTTCAACAAAATGGAATAATCCTAAAATTTGCATAGAACCAGAAAAGAACCCGAAGAGCCAGAGGAATGTTGAAAAAGAAAAGCAAAGCTCGTGGTATCACAATCCCGGACTTCAAGCTCTATTACAAAGCTGTCATCATCAACACAGTATGGTACTGGCACAAAAACAGACACAAGGATCAATGGAACAGAATAGAGAGCCCAGAAAACGGACCCTCAACTCTATGGTCAACTAATCTTCGACAAAGCAGGAAAGAATGTCCAATGGAAAAAAGACAGTCTCTTCAACAAATGGTGTTGGGAAAATTGGACAGCCACATGCAGAAGAATGAAACTGGACCACTTCCTTACACCACACACAAAAACAGACTCCAAATGGTTGAAAGACTTAAATGTGAGACAGGAATCCATCAAAATCTTTGAGGAGAACACAGGCAGCAACCTCTTCGACCTCAGCCTCAGCGACTTCTTCCTAGACACATTGCCAAAGGCAAGGGAAGCAAGGGCAAAAATGAACTATTGGGACTTCATCAAGATAAAAAGCTTTTGCCCAGCAAAGGAAACAGTCAACAAAATCAAAAGACAACCGACAGAATGGGAGAAGATATTTGCAAATGACATATCAGATACAGGGCTAGTATCCAAAATCTATAAAGAACTTATCAAACTCAACACCCAAAGAACAAATAATGCAGTCAAGAAATGTGCAGAAGATACCAACAGACATTTCTGCAAAGAAGACATCCAAATGGCCAACACACACATGAAAAAGTGCTCAACATCACTCGGCATCAGGGAAATCCACATCAAAACCTCAATGAGATACCACCTCACACCAGTCAGAATGGCTAAAATTAACAAGTCAGGAAATGAAAGATGTTCGCAAGGATGCAGAGAAAGGGGAACCCTCCTACACTGTTGGTGGGAATGCAAGCTGGTGCAGCCACTCTGGAAACAGTATGGAGGTTCCTCAAAAAGTTAAAAATAGAGCTACCCTATGACCCAGCAACTGCACTACTGGGTATCTACCCCAAAGATACAAATGTAGTACCCATAGGGACACCTGTACCCCAATGTTTATAGCAGCAATGTCCACAATAGCCAAACAATGGAAAGTGCCTAGATGTCCATCAACAGATGAATGGATAAAGAAGATGTGGTATACACACACACACACACAATGGAATATTATGAAACCATCAAAAAAATGAAATCTTACCATTTGCAATGATGTGGATCGAACTAGAGGGTATTATCCTAAGTGAAATAAGTCAATCAGAGAAAGACAATTATCATATGATCTCATTGATGTGAGGAATTTGAGAAACAGGACAGGATCATAGGGGAAGGGAGGGGAAAATGAAACAAGATGAAACCAGAGAGGGAGACAAACCATAAGAGATGCTTCATCTCTGGAAACAAACTGAGGGTTGCTGGAGTGGAGGGGCGTGGGAGGGATGGGGTGGCTGGGTGATGGACATGGGGGAGGGTATATGCTATGTTGAATGCTGTGAATTGTGTAAGACTGATGAATCACAGACCTGTACCCCCGAAACAAATAATACATTATACATTAATTTAAAAAAATCTTCCAAACAAATAAATAAATGGATGATACAGTCCAAAAAAAAAAGAAAAGAAAATGAGTCCTGTTCCCCAATTCAGGCACACATCTAATCAGAATCTCTGACCACAGGCCCAAGACACTGTCAAGTCTCACACCACCCCCCACCCTGAGTTCTATACCTGTGGTAGGTATCCAGCCTCCTAGGTTTCTAAGAAATTTTAGAAATCAAGAGCAAACCAAACTAGTATCCAGTGGAAGAAATACTCAGAGCTAATTCCTCTCCTCCATTAATTAATGGCTCTAGGGTCAGCCCACAATCACCCAGGGACAACAGATTTCTCTCGATGTAGTGGCATTACCACTGTATTCCTTTACCAAGGACTGTCTTTCCTCCATCATGCCCTGCTGGGTCAACTCTTAAACTTCCAAAAGTCAACTTAATTGTTGTTTTCCTGTAAAAAGGCAGGGCATCCACCCAGCTTCAGTTTAAGGACTTTAGTTAACCCAATTCAGGCAAAGTGGCAGCAGCATGGGCTTTCTCTATTGAACTATAACTCACAGGAAACTGCTCTGAGTAACAAGACGGGGGGGGGGGGGGGGGGGATTTTGCCAAAGGTGATTTTCTGAGAAGGCCACTTGATAGGATGAATGAGAAGAGCAGGATTATGGAGTAGAGAAAAATGACTTTCAGAGTCAGACAACTGGACATCATCTTTTACAAGCTGTGTGACCTTTGAGGAATTACTTAATCTTGCTGAGTCTTAGTATCTTTATTTATAAACAGAGATAATACCTACTTGAAAATTATGGTGAAGATTAGTGTGATAAAGGATATAAAATGGTTGGAACATAATTGACACTCATTACACATTTATCATCCTATCTTACTATTTGAGAGGAAGCTACAGAAGGAGATTCAACTTAAGAATGTTGATTCAGACTACCAAAGAGACCATATGGAGTATTCACCATATTGACATTGCAAAAAATGTGTATTCAGTTCATCTGCCCAATTTTTATCAGGCAGTTTTGTTAGTTAGTTATGCTATCAATTTATATCAGTTCCTTACATATTTTGGATATCAACCTCCCATCCAATATATGATATACAAATATTTTCTCCCACTCTGTAGGATGCCTTTTCATTTTGATGATGGTTTGCTTTGATGTGCGGAAGTTTTAGTTTGATGTAATCCCACTTATTTTCCTTCTATTGCCTGTGCTTTTGGTGTCAAATCCAAATATCTATTGCTGAAACTAATGTTAAGGAGACTTTCCCCTATGTTTTCTTCTAGGGTATTTATGGTTTCAGGTCTTATGCTTAAGTCTTTAATTCATTTTGAGTTGATTTTTGTACACAGTGTAAGGTAAGGATCTGGTTTCATGCTTTTGCAGGTGAATATCCAATTTCTCCAACACTATCTACTGAATAAACTTTCCTTTCCCCATTGTATATTCCTTGGCACCTCTGCTGAAAATTAGTTGATTGCATATGTGTGGGTTTATTTCTTGACTCTCTACTCTGTTCCATTGGTCTATCTGCCTGTTTTTTATGCCAGAATGATACCATTTTGATAACTATAGCTTTGTAATATGGTTTGAAGTCAGGAAGTATGATGCTGCCAGCTTTGTTTTTCTTGCTCAAGACTGCATTATTGATTTAGGTTCATTTTGTTGCTTCATGTGAATTTTTAGGATTGTTTTTTTCTGTCTTTGTATGTCTGTCTGGTTAAATGTCATTGTATCTGCATATCTGGTTAAAAAGGCTCAGTTACCACAAGGGTGAAAAAGGTAATTCATGTGACCTTTTTAATTTATCTGTTTTGCTCTTTGATGTTGCAGCAGTGGCCTCAACAGTAAACATATATAACAGACGATTCTGGAAAAACTGGATGCCACATGATATGCATGGTTTCCTATCTATGTCCAGTTATTGAAGGATTTTATATCAACAACTAACCCAGATACCTTAATCTTAAGGAACTATATTTTCCTAGAACAGTCCTATGGCATTATGTTTCTCAAATATGGTCCTGAAAAAAAAAGAAAATCACCTACTTAATATATTTATGGCTATTTCAGGGCCGAACACCAAAATTTAGATTAAGTAGTCATGGGTAGAACCACTCAATTTTCATTTTTAGCAACACTCCAAGAGTTCTGAGGCAGATGGTCCTAGTGACATTTATAGGTACTGACTACACCTCCATTCTCAATATTTACCTGAATATAGAGGACAGTGTGGACTGATAATCAAAAACTATATATATAATTCAAGTTTGGTCTCACAATATGAGACAACTTATTCGTTAAATTAGTGACTGTAGAATCTCACTTTGGAGAATTGGCCAGTTTCATCTTTATTCTAATAGTCTGTCTTCAAAATGAAGAAGTGCTATCAGGTTTCTAAGAAAACAAAAAACAGCTGCATTGTAAAGCAACCCCCAAAGAGAAACTATACAAATGAAAGAAAATTTCTGAAACTAGATCCCTTTTATAGATATTTTAGTCGTAATGCATAGACCTAGAGACAGAGGTCAACTCTCCTCTATGACCTCTTACCAATTAAAACATGCAATGTACTCTAAGTGATCACTTGACTATAAATTCAATTTTCCCCCATTTTTGAGTATCTATTGTGTGCAAATTACTGTAGGAATGTGAAGGAACCATTAGACACAGTCCATAAAAGCTAGGAAAACCCGTTTGACTTTGATAAGCCGGATTTTAAAGTGATGATTCACTGATTAGCTGTATGAACACGAACAATCCCCCATTCTTTTTTCTAACTATAAAATGCACATAGCCACTCCTTCTTTAACAGTGGCTTGATCCACACAAATATGCCCAATTGATTTTTGATACAGGTGCAAATAACTCAATGGAGGAGGGAGAACCTTAAAAAAAAAAAAAAAAAAATGGTCCTGGGCAAATAGATAACCAAAATGAACTTCAACCTAACTTTACATCTTATACAAAAATTAACTCAAAATGGATCATGAGCTTAAATGCAAAATTGTAAATGTAAAATTGTAACTATATTAGAAAGTAAAAATTCAGGAGAAACATCTTCAGGATATAAACCTGGGAAAAAGCACAATCCATAAAAGGAAAAAATGAGAAACTGGACCTCATCAGCATTAAATATGTGCCTTGCAAAAGATCCAGTTAAGAGGATGAAAAGATAAACTACAGACAAAGAAAAGGTATTTACAAAGCACATATCCAAAAACGGATTAGTTCTAGAGTCTATAAATAACTCATAAAAGTCATTAGTAAAGTGCCACACATACACACACACACACACACACACACAAACACACACAAACACACTCCAATTAGAAAACCGGAAAAACACATGGACAAACATTTCATCAAGGAGGGTACACAGTTGGCAAATTAAAACACAAAGTGATGTTCGGTATCATTAGCCACCAGATAAATGTAGGTTAAAACCACAATGAGATACCACTACAGATCCATCAGAATTACTAAATGAAGAATGACAAAACCAAATGCTGGCAAGGATACAGAGAAAATAGATCACTTATACATTGATGGTGAGAATGCAAAATGCTACAGCTACTCTGTAAAACATTTTGGCAGCATTACATATATACTGTATATATAGACATATTTATATATATAAACATATCTTCATGTTAGATATGAAGATACCATACAAAGCAGCAATTGCAATCTTGCACATTTATCCTAGAGAAATGAAAATTTATACTTCAGTGCAACAGTGTTCGTAACAGCTTTACTTGTAATAACCAATAACTGGAAACAAAAGAAATGTCCTTCAGTGGGTAAATGGTTAAGCAGACTATAGTACTCTCATAGCATGGAATACCGTTCAGAAATAAATATATAATAACAACAACAAACCACTGATATATCCAACAAGTTGGATGAATGTCAAAGAAATTATTCTAATTGAAAACAGCAACCTCAAAATGTTACATGTTGTATTATTGCATTTATAAAACATGCTTAAAATGGTAACATTATAGAAATAGAGGAGAGATCGGTTGTTGCCATGATTAGGAGCACTGGGCATGGAAGAGAGAGAAGTGTAGCTATAAAAAAGCAGGAGGAGGGATCCTTGCTATTATGGACAGTGTTATATCTTGAGTGTAGGTAGCAAAATCAGTATCCTTGTTGTAATATTTTGTCATAGTTTTGCAAGATGCTAACATTGTGAGAAACTTGGGAAAGGGCACAAGAATTATACTCTGAATTATTTCTTACAGCTATTCCTACAAATCTATGATCATCTCAAAATTTAAAAAAAAAAAAAACCTTAATTTTAGAAAAAAGAGATTGTTGAGGATTATACTGAAAAAGAAAAAGTAAAATGGTTTTGAAATTAGAATGTTGTCCACAGTCAAATTTTATGTTTTCAGGCAGGAATTACCACAGAAAATTTACCTTCTACTCAGAAATTTTTTTTTTTTTTAAAGATTTTATTTATTTATTTGACAGAGAGAGAAATAGCGAGAGCAGGAACACAAGCAGGGGGAATGGGAGAGGGAGAAGCAGGCTTCTTGCCGAGCAGGGAGCCCGATGTGGGACTCGATCCCAGGACCCTGGGATCATGACCTGAGCCGAAGGCAGACGCTTAACGACTGAGCCACCCAGGCGCCCGACTCAGAAATTTTAAAAAATATTTCAGCAAGTAATCCTAGAAAAAAGTGACAAATAAATCTTCAAAAAATAAATAAAAGCACAATAAAAAGAGACCCTAGACTTAAAACAACCCTTGAAATTAAAAAAAGACCATATTTAAAGATAGTTTTGAAACAGTAATAGTGAGTAAAATAAAATTTTTTTAAAGATTTTTTATTTATTTATTTGACACAGAGAGAGAGACAGCGAGAGAGGGAACACAAGCAGGGGGAGTGGGAGAGGGAGAAGCAGGCTCCTGGCTGAGCAAGGAGCCCGATGCAGGGCTTGATCCCAGGACTCTGGGATCATGACCTGAGCCGAAGGCAGACGCCCAACGACTGAGCCACTCCCAGGCACCCCAAAACAAAATATTTTTTAAAAGAGACATACAGGGGCACCTGGGTATGTCAGTCAGTTAAGCATCCGACTCTTGATTTTAGCTCAGGTCAAGATTTCAGGGTCCTGCAATTGAGTCCTGCGTTGTGCTCCACACTCAGTGGGGAGTCTTCTTCAAGATTCACCCTCTCCCCACTCTCTGCCCTCCCTCCCACTTGCACACACATTCTCTAAAATAAATAAACCTTAAAAAAAAAAAAAGACATGAATAAAATAAACTTTTTGAAGATGGTAATATAAATTATACATATATAAAGAATAAATGTATCTGTATTTATATATTTCTGTCCAAAAGGGGTGAGAAATAGAACTGCAGATAAGAAAAATCTATAAAAGTAATGGGTGGTGCTTATATAAATCTAAATAGAATGTTGGATAATTTTTCACTTACTGAATAGTAAAAGAAGAGAATTACGTTACCCTGACATTCTAAACCTTCTCATGTGAGCATCACAGATTTAGAAACGTAAGATTTTATTACCTTTCTTGGTACTTTGATCAAAATTCAGAGAAAAGGTAATAATTGTTCTAGATTGCAGCAGAGAATATAAATGTCATAAACCATAATATTAACAAATGATGGTACAGCCAACAGAGTTTAGAAGACAAAAAGAAAAAAAGGGAGAAGTGAAAAAGAGGCTTATAGATTACATAGTAGGGGGACACAATGAATTATCTAAAGCTGAGAGATAAGGAAATAGTAACCTTTTATCACTTAAATATTATTTGTAAATTGCAAACACTGGGCATGGAGAGGAGATGTAATGTTTTAAAGAGAGATAAATCCACCATCTTTCATAGCTTATAGCAAAGTATAACAAGAAATATAAGAAAAGAGTATCATTATTTTAGAATTGTGTTGGAACCACCAGAAAAATTAAAAGGAGAAATGGTCACATTAGTAATTGCTGTGGAAAAGAACGGAGTTGATGTCAGTCAAGGAGCATTCTCATTTATATTCTTTCTTCACTGCTTGAATACTAATTTCCTTTTGCAGAAATTTAATATTATAACAGCAATCTTAACAAAGAAAAAAATGTTAATATAGACACAGTTTCTAGCAAGATGTTTGGTGTAAAGATATAGTAAATAAAGAAAAACAGAAGAAAAATAGGACAGTAGTCACAGTTAAAACCCAGTACTTAAAGAAACAAGTCTCATGAGCATCAAATAAATTGAGAAAGAAGGAAGTGTGATTAAGTGGGGAAATGACCTTAAAATTACTTAAAGGATTCCAACAAATGATGTGAGATCCTGTCCAAGTCATTTAATCTACCTGCAATGCAAGTTTTTAATAAGAAAAAAAGTACAGAGTAAGAGTATGTTCCCCATCTGAAATGATCTTTGAAGTCAAAGGAGTAAAGTATTATGGAACTGAAGGGATAAAAGAAGTTTGCAGTGGCAGCTAAGGAGATGTGCTGCTCAGACCTCTTGTGAAAAAAGAACTTTCTGTCCAAGGGCAACAAGTGCAGTTAGCTAACTGCCTTCACCTGCTAATGTCCTCAGGATCCATCTCAGTTTTCCTGCCAAGCCATGCTCCTCCTGGGCAGCCATCACAAGGGACAAAAAGAGGTACTGGGACTTGGCTATTTCCATCCAACCTTGGGCTTATCCAGTGAGAAACCTTAGCTTTGGATTCTCTCTTGGGTTCCCCAAGATATTTCCAAATCTACATTTCAATTTGACGTTCTTTCTGTCCAATCTTGCTACCACGCCTCTTGCTTCTCCCAAGAAAGGATCCACACCATGGTTTGGAACTTGCCCTGCACAATCCCACTACTGCCCTCTTTTACCTTTTAAAAACATTACCCCAAGGAGAAGGAAGATGGTCATGGAGTAGGACGACCCTGGGCTCACCTTATCCCATGAACACAACTAGATAACTACTGAATCACCCTAAATACCTCAGAAATCAACCTGAAGACTGACAGAAGAAACTCCACAACTAAAGGGAGAAAAGAAGCCATACTAAAGAATGTAGGAAGTATGGAGATGTGGTTTAGGGGAGAAATGGATCATGGCTGCTGTGGAAGGGAAGGAGCAAGAGAATGGTGAGAGAAAGAGAAGCACACAGGAGAATGAACAAAGAGAACATTTCCCAAGAGCCACTGGCTTGGAAAATGAGAGGGGCTGAATTTTCTGAGTTCTTGCAACAAGCAGGGCTTACAGTCTTGAGTTTTAAAACTTAATAGGTATGGCTGGGATAGAGACCTGAGCACACAATGCTGCTTCCGGAGAGAAGGCAGACAAATAAGCTAGAGGCATACAATATGGAAACAGTGATCTGAAGAGTGCCTGGAGCACACAGAGGAGAGATTATTTGCTCTTTGCAGAGGGTGTCCCTAAGGCAGCAATCAAAGAGACACCTCTCTGAGAACAAAAGAGCTAGTTGGCCCCATTTCCCTCCCTGTCCCCTCAGGACAAAGAGCCACCTGTGGAAACCAGCACAACACCAACAGTGGCAGCCAAACTTGCTTACACCAAGCCCCACCCCTCTGCACTCTGGTGGAACTGCCCTTGTCAGTCATGCTTGCCTTAGCACCAGTAGGGTGGTCCCTGCCCAAGAAGACAAGCACAAACCACTGCCCACACCAAGTCTCCTGACCAAAGAGTTTTTGCAAGGCCTCAGTTCCAGTGGAAGTGGTGATAGGTCTCACTTCACAAGCAGATCAGAACACTCCTAGTTAAACTTCACTACATTCAGGCCAGAGACTAAACGGTGCTCATAGCAGGCAAAGAGAGCCTCAGAAAAATGGTGTGAAGGATAAATCAGCCAGAACACAAGAGCAGAGTGTACACAGCACACACCAGAGACACTCCCTGAAGCACCAGGCCCTAGGCACTACATGATCTCTTCTTCATAAGACCATTACTTTCAGAAGCAGGAGACCTACCAGGCTTTCTAACAGAGAGAATAAGGCAGAGAAGTAGACAAAATGTAAACACAGAAAAATTTATCAAAAACGAAAGAACAAGATAAGTCCACAGCCAGAGATCTAAGTGAAAAGGATTATAAGTAACATGCCTGAAGCAATGATGATAAATATACTCAGTGGACTTGAGAAGACAAGACATAAGTAACATCCTTACCACAGAAATAAAAGAGTTAAAAAATAATGAAGCAGAGATGAAGAGTGTGATAAACTAGATTAGCAACATGCTTGATACAATGAACAGCAGGCTAGAGGAGGTAAAGAAACAAATTAATGGCCTAGAAGACAAAGTAATGGAAAGCAATGAAGTTGAACAAAAGAGAGAGAATTATGCAAAATGAGAACAGACTTAGGGACCTCAGTGACTCCATCAAACGTAGTAACATTTATATTATAAAAGTCCTAGAAGAAGAAAAGAGAGAAAAGGGGGCAGAAAGCTTGTTTGAAGAAATAGTACCTGAAAACTTCCCTAATCTGGGGAAGGAAACAGACATCCAGATCATGGAGGCACAGAGAACTCCCATAAAAATCAACAGAAGCAGGCCAATACCAAGACATATGGTAATTAAATTTGCAAAATATAGTGATAAAGAAAAAAAAATCTTCAAAACAGCAAAATAAAAGAAGTCATTAACTTGCAAGGGATAACCCATAAGGCTAGCTGGAGATTATTCAACAGAAACTCGGCAAGACAGAACAGAGTGGAGTGATATATTCAAAGTGGGGGATGGAAAAGATCTGGAGGCATGAATACTCTATCCAGAAAGGCTATCATTCAGAATAGAAAAAGAGATGAAGAATTTCCCAGATAAACAAAAACTAAAGGTGTTGATGACCACTAAACAAGCCCCACAAGAAAACCTAAAGGGGGGTCTTTGAGTGGAATGGAGAGACCAAAGGTGACAGTACAAAGGCAGGAAACACAAAAGCAGTAAAAATGAGTATTTCTGTAAAAATCAGTTAAGGAACTAATACACCAAAAAGGGACATAAAATACAATAACATATACATAAAATATGGAGAGGAGGGGAGAAAAGAATGGGTTCAAACTTGAACAACCATCAACTGAATATAGACTTTGCGGAAGAGTTTATATACAAACCTAACTATAACCATGTATCAAAAGTAACTAATAAACATGAAAGAATAAAGACACCCAAATATATCACTAAAGAAAGGATCAGAGAAAAACTTCAGAAACAACCACAAAACAAAGAAATAAACTGGCAAGAGACAGATACCCATCAATAATTACTTCGAATGTAAATGGACTAAATACTCCATTCAATGACACTGGGTGTCAGAATGGATAAAAAAAAAAAATAAGAGCCTTCTATATGCTGCCAAAAAGAGACTCATTTTAGACCTAAAGTCACCTGCAGATTGAAAGTGAGGGGATGGAGAAATATTTACCATGCAAATGCATGTCAAAAAAAAGCTGGAGTAGCAATACTTCTATTTGACAAACTAACCTTTTTTTAATTTAAGTAATCTCTATCCCCAATTGAGGCTTGAACTCATGACCCCAAGATCAAGAGTTGTACACTCCCCCAACTTAGCCAGCCAGGTGCCTCCAAACTACACTTTAAACAAAGATTGCAACAAGAGACAAAGAAGGACATTATATAATAATAAAGGGGACAAGAAGAAGATATAACTAATTGAAAATATTTATGCACCCAGCATGGGAGCACCCATATATATATAAGTAACAAACATAAAGTAACTAACTGAAAATAATACAGTAATAGTATAGTAGGGGACTTTAACTCCACAAATCAATGGACAGATCATCAAAGCAGAAAATAAATAATAATGGCTTTGAATGACACACTGGACCAGATGGATTTAACAAATACATTCAGAACACGCTATCCTAAAACAGAAGAATACACATTCTTTTCAAGTTCACATGGAACATTCTCCAAGACTACATATTGGCCCACAAAACAAGCCTCAACAAATATAAAAAGATTAAAATCATAACACACATCTTTTCTGACCACAACTCTATTAAACTAGAGGCCAACAAGAAAAGATCTAGAAAGAACACAGATGCATGGAGCTTAAACAACATGCTACTAAACAGTAAGTGGGTCAACCAGGAAATCAAAGAAGACATAAAAAAGTACATGGAAACAAATGAAACGAACATACAACAGTTCAAAATCTTTGGGATGCAGCAAAAACATTTCTAAGTGGGATGTATATAGTAATACAGGCCTACTTCAAAAAGCAAGAAAAATCTCAAATAAATAACCAAAGCTTACACCTAAAGGAGCTAGAAAAAGAACAATAAATGAAGCCTAAGGAAGGCAGAAGGAAGGAAATAAAGATTACAGCAGAAATAAATGATATAGAAACTAAAAAAGCAATAGAACATATCGATGAAATCAAAGGGCTGGTTCTTTCAAAGAATCAATAAAATTGACAAACCTCTAGCCAGACTTATCCAAAGAAAAGAGAAAGGACCCAAATAAATGAAATCACAAATGAGAGAGGAGAAATAATAACCAACATTACAGAAATACAAATAATCATAAGAGAATATTATAAAAAATAATATGCCAACAAACTGGACAACCTAGAAGAAATGGATAAATTCCTAGAAACATATAAACTAACACAAATGAGGCAGAAAGAAATAGAAAACTTGAACAGACCAATAACCAGCTAAGAAATTGAATCAGTAATCAAAAAACTGCCAACAAACAAAAGCCCAGGGCCAAATAACTTCACAGGCAAATACTACCAAACATTTAAAGAAGAGGTAATACTCATTCCTCTCAATCTATTTCAAAAAATAAAAAGGAAGGAAAACTTCCAAATTCATTCTATGAGGCCAGCATTACCCTGATACCAAAACCAGATAAAGACACCACTAACAAAGAGTACTACAAGCCACTTTCCCTGATGAACACAGATACAAAAATCCTCAACAATACTAGCAAACCAAATCCACCAATACATTAAAAAAAAAAAATCATTCACCACCATCAAGAGCGATTTATTCCTGGGTGGCAAGGGTGGTTCAGTATTTGCAAATCAATCAACGTGATACATCACATCAATAGGATAAAGGATAAGAACCATGTGAACATTTCAATAGACAGAGAAAAAGCATTTGACAAAGTACAACATCCATTCATGATAAAAACCTCAACAAAGTAGGTTTAAATTAGCCAACATAATGAAGGCTATCAGTGAAAAACCCACAGCTAATATCATCCTTAAGAGAGGAAAACAGAGCTTTTCCTCTATGGTTAGGAATAAGCCAGGGATGTCCACTGTCACTACTTTTATACAAAATAGGACTGGAAGTCGTAGCCACACCAATCAGACAACAAAAAGAAAAAAAAAAAAAAAAGGCATCCAAATGGGCAAGGAATAAGTAAAACTTTCAGTAGTTGCAGATGACATGATAGTATATACAGAAAATATGTAAGACTCCACCAAAAAACTGCTATAAAGGAAGTCAGTAAAGTCTTGCAGGATAAAAAATCAATACACAGAAATCAGTTGCATTTCTCTACACCAATAATGAAGCAATACAAAGAGAAATTAAGGAATCAATCTCATTTACAATTGCGCCATAAACAGTAAGATACCTAAGAATAAACTTAACCAATGAGATGAAAGACCTATACACTGAATACTGTGAAACAAGTGATGAAAGAAACTGGAAAGAACACAAAGAAACGGAAAGACAATCTATTCTCACAGATTGGAAGAACAAATATTGTTAAAATGTCTATACTACCCAAAGCAATCTACATATTTAATGCAGTCCCTAGCAAAATACCAACAGCTTCTTTCATAGAACTAGAACAATCAGAATTTTTATGGTAAGCAACCATGAAAAAACCTTAACAGCCAAAGCAATCTTATAAAACAAAAGCAAAGCTGGAGGCATCACAACTCCAGACTTCAAGTTATACCCACAAAGCTGCAGTGATCAAAACAATACGGTACTGGCACAAAAATAGACACAGAGATCAATAGAACAGAATACAAAATCCAGAAATGAACCCACAATTACATAGTCAATTAATTTCAACAAAGCAGGAAAGAATACCCAATGGGGGGAAGAAAAAAAAGACTGTCTCTTCAACAAATGGTACTGGGAAAACTGGACAGCAACATGCAGAAGAATGAAATTGGACCACTTTCTTACAGCATACACAAAAATAAATCCAAAACGGATTAAAGACCTCAATGTGAGACCTAAAACCATAAAAATCCTACAAGAGAACACAGGCAGTAACTTCTTTGACATCAGCTGTAGCAAGTTCTTTCTGGACATGTCTCCCGAGGCAAAGGAAACAAAAGCAAAAATAAACTACCGGGACTTCATCAAAATAAAATGCTTCTGCTCAGTGAAGGAAACAATCAACGAAACTAACAGGCAACCTACAGAACGGGAGAAGTTATTTGCAAATAGCATATCCGATAAAGGGTTAGTATCCAAAATATATAAAGAACTTATAAAACTCAACACCCAAAAAGCAAATAATCCAATTAAAATATCAACAGAAGACACGAACAGACATTCCTCCAAAGAAGACATACAGATGGCCAACGACACATGAAAAGATGCTCAACATCACTCATCATCAGGAAAAGGCAAATCCAAACAATGAGTTATCACCTCACACCTGCCAGAATGGCTAAAATCAACAACACAAGAAACAAGAGATGTTGGCGAGGATGTGCAGAAAGGGGAACTCTCTTGCATGGTTGGTGGGAATGCAAACTGGTGTAGCCACTCTGGAAAACAGTACAGAGGTTCCTCAAAAAGTTAAAAATAGAACTACCCTACGATCCAGCAATTGCACTACTAGGTATTTACCCAAAGAATACAAAAATGCTAATTTGAAAGGATACATGTACCCTGATGTTTACAACAGCATTATCTACAATAGCCGAATTTATGGAAACAGCCCAATTGTCCATCAATTGGTGAATGGATAAAGAAGATGTGGTGGGCGCCTGGGTGGCTCAGTTGGTTAAGCGACTGCCTTCGGCTCAGGTCATGATCCTGGAGTCCCTGGATCGAGTCCCGCATCGGGCTCCCTGCTCGGCAGGGAGCCTGCTTCTCCCTCTGACCCTCCCGACCCTCCCCCCTCTCATGTGCTCTTTCAGTCTCTCTCTCTCAAATAAATAAATAAAATCTTTAAAAAAAAAAAAAAGAAGATGTGGTATAATGGAATCCTGTCATTTGCAATGACATGGACGGAGGTGGAGAGTCTAATGCTAAGTGACATGAGTCAGTCAGAGAAAGACAAATATTTTATGATTTCAATCATATATGAAATTTAAGATACAAAACAAAGAAGCAAAGGGGAATAAAGAGAGAGAGAGGCAAACCAAGAAACAGACTCTTAACTATAGAGAACTGATGATTACCAGAAGGGAGGTAGGTGGGGGAATGGGTGAAGTAGGTGATGGGGATTAAGGAGGGCACTTGTAATGAACACCAGGTGGTTTATGGAAGTTTTGAAGCAATGGATTATATACCTGAACCTAATATTACACTGTAAGTTAACTAATTTAAATAATAACTTAAAAAACATTATCCCCCAAGACATCTTTGCATTCCTATCTCAATCTCAGCACCTGCTTCCCAGAGGATCCAGCCAACACAATGCCTTCTATCTTTGCTTCTTCTGTGGTCAGTTACTCAGATTTTATTTTTTAAAATTTATTTGAGAGAGCACAAGCACAAGCAGGGGGAGTAGCAGGCAGAGGGAGAGCAAGAAGCAGGCTCCGCCCCGCTGAGCAAGAAGCCCAATGCGGGGCTTGATCCCAGGATCCTGGGATCATGAACTGAGCTGAAGGCAGACGCTTAACCAACTGAGCCACCCAGGCGCCCCATTCACTTAGATTCTTAAAGACCCACATACCTCAACTCTTCAGTCCTATGTACATATGTACGCTGATATGTATATATGTATGTATGTATTTTGGATGAGTATATATGGTCATATTTCTATATATTTCCCTTTTAAATTTCGTGTATTCCTACACATTCCTATTCCAAAAATACTACCTTCACAAAGACAGTCATTCTTGTATATTTATTACATATTTCTGTACTGTAACTAAGAGAAAGAGTAAATGTTATTTATTGAGGGAGGAGCATGTATTTAATACACTCTCAAGACACAGGTCTCAGAGAGAAGAAGATGCTCTCACTAATTTTATAAACAACTGCTTCCTTAAAGGTAACGAGGAATAGGAAAATTATTTTTTTCAGTTTGTTAAAAGTTACCTTGTTTCTAGGCCAGGTTGCTCCCTCCATTGCTAAATGTGTATAAATTTACCCCTTCACTTTCAACCTTTCCATCTCATTTTAGACATCTCTCTAGGAAAATACTGAACACTGTCTGCTCTTGCCATAGTACAGTTAGTACTCTGACCTACTGCAAACTTTCTTTATATTCTGTTTAAAGACTGCTATTAACTGAATCAGATCTTGAATTTCACTTTGAATGAAGACTTTACTGAAAGTTGTGCATCGTCTTTGATAAAAAGAGAGACTGCTGATTTTCAGCTTTTATTATAACCTATTTTTTTCTGTCAAAATGTCCTTTAATACAGGCTGTTTTTAATCTCTTTAAATTAATGAATCTCATTAAATGGCTCTTAAGTAAATCATTTTGATAATGGTTGACAGATTTTTTTGTGCCCCAGATGGATAGTTTAAGATAGTTTCTTTCTTCAAAAAAAAAAAAAAAATGCCATTCCCAAACCACATTATTTTGTGTCTCCCAGATGAATACTCCCCAGTGCTGGTTTTCTGGTCTGTGACCAAAGAATGATTTAGTTGTTGAGGAAAAAAATGACTTAGATACACATCAAAGAGCAAGACCTCAGGGACAGAGAGGTTTAGGAAATTCTTATATTTTTGGTCTGCTACACTCTTTTGTCAGCTTTGTTTCTAGCCTTGTACCTTTTATTACTATCTTTCATGCAGTGACCAGCTGCTTTTTGTTAAACTATAATTTAACTACAGATAACACTCAAAATGTACTCCCAGGATGTCTTTGGTTCTGACCCATGACTTCATTTAGTGCTGAAGATATAACACTTTTCATATGCTCTACTTTTTATATGTACATTTTAATCTATTTAGAGTATATTTTATTAGAAGTCTAAGAACATGTTATATTATGCCATTATGACCACTCTGGACTAGAGGTGGAAAGGAGGAATCGGTCAGTGATTTGAGTTATTTGACTTTGTGTTTTTAAACAATAATAGTTTTGAACAGAATGTTCCCAGTTGTGAATGGCATAGCCTTCTACTGCTCTTCACTTTCTCTTCCAATTATCTCCATTCCTTCAAAAATATGTGTGCATTCCACACAGTATAACCACAGCAGGTGAAACCACTTATCAACAGAAATGCCCAGAGATATATGGTACTTAGGAACTGCAGCTCTGCTCAGGGCAGGAAATATCACAAGGGGAAGAAATGGAAGGAAGTGTTACAAAGGAAGCCAGGAAAAGGTAGCTAGCAGCAGCAAAAGGAGGATACAGGAAGAAAAAAACCTTCACATTCCATGAGGGTAGGTTCTGCATATTTCTTTCATCATGACTTCCCTACGACACAGAAGGCACTGAATAAATCTTATTTGTTTGGATAGAATAAGAGATTGAAAGAATGAGAAAGGGAGCAAAATGTTTATAGAGACCAAAGCAGGACAATATTCCTATTGGGGTGGGTGTGTGTATGTGTAGAGAGAGAGGGATGGAGACTGTTTTGAACTAAAACTCATGCTAAGCAGTAATACTCAGAATATAGTAATTAGGCAGATATTTGGTATTTTCTAGGTTTTATAAGAGGAAATAATAGTAATATATGCACTAGTTACCTAAGATCCCTCATGCCACAGAATGTAGGGAGATTCACTACCTGGCTGGTCGTAAAGCCATGTTGTAAGAGACCAAAACTGTCATTCCTTGTTATCTTAACAATATTGCCCATGACAATGTTCTGGATCTTCAGCTCAACAATTACTGCAATTTGACTTCATTTATGGTCTTATAGATTATAAAAATAAAGAGGGGGCAAAGAGTTTAGGAAAAGAGTAAGAAAGATCTGTCCTTGCTTGCTTGTAATTTGCCCACTGAAGTGTATCGGTTAGGTTGTGCTGTCCATGTTTCATAGCACTGGGATGGAAATGGCCACCTTGACTAAGTTGGGGCAAGGAATTCCATCCTCTTGTCTGAGGGCTAGTTCGAACACAGTGTGGTTGACTGAGTGGGTCATTGGCCTGAGACTAATGATGGTTTGGAAGGGTAATGTCAGAGCCAAGTGAGGATCAGCAAATCTTTGAAGATGGGAACAAATTTATATGAACAGAATCAAGGCAAAAGGAGATACTTGTATTATTTTCAGACATGAGGCTATATTTTAAAGCAGTTTTAGTTGAGGTGATATAAATACATCTAATTGAGTCAGTACAGAGTACTCTCCAGTTGGCTACAGAATCTTGAGCAACAGGATTTATGTATTCTTCAACATCAATCCTAATCCATTAATTCTGCATCTCATAAGGAAAAATGCAATAATGAAGGGAAGCTTCAGTTTCCTTATTCATAGGACTTTCAAATCACACACACTTTCCCAAAAGGTATTCAAGGAAGAAATCGCCATATCCTAAATTCAGCAATTCTATCTGTAGAAAGGGAAAAATAAAAGGCAAATCTCTTATCTGCCCTTAGAGTTTTCACAGCATGAACTGTCATCCATTTCAACTATTTTCCTTTTACCCCGGGTGATAGATTATCAGGAGGCTGCTTAAAGTCTCAAGACTTTTAAATAATATATTCATGAGATTCCCAATAATAAAACTTGAAAGTTAAAGAGGAAACTGCATGTAGAAAGGACGCTCATGGTGTGGAATGTGGAGAGCAGTCTCTCAAAATGTCATATCAAGAAAAGAGTGGATCATCCATGAGACTTGAACTTCAGCAGTCTGGCTTCACTTGGGATACAGTGCTGTACACATACTTTTTCCAGTCCCAGGTAGTAGGAACAACTTCCACAAAGGGAAGGCTGAATAATCTCAATTGACCAAGTGAGTTGAAAAAAAAAAAAAAAAAAAAAAAAAAACTGAAAATGCATTTGAATTTTTTTAATAAATACATTTTCCAAACTCTTTAGTTATGAATTTTTTAAAATATTTTATTGTTGTTTGAACTACTTTTTAATTCTCCCTACATATTATTTACTTCATCTGCTAAAAGCCTTTCTGCAAAGGTCTCTGGAATAAATTTTAATATTTTAGATGAAGGGTCAGCAAACTGTGATCCATGTCCAAATCATCCCCTATTTCTGTATAGCCTAGAAGGCTAAGAATGTTTTACATTTTTAAGTATTTACATTGTAAAGGTTATATAACCTTCCAATTTACTATCTGACCCTTCACAGAAAGAAAAACTTGCTAACCCTTTTCTAGGTCATTATCCTTCATATTCATACGTTCAGATACTACATACATAGACTCAGATAAACCTAAGGACACGGCAAGGCAAAATTATGTTGCAATTTGCCTTTCTTTGTTGACCCTGAATTATTCTTTTTACATTTACCTCTGAAACTAGTACTTCATGAGGGATATCAGCACATTATAACTGAAATGATATATAATTAAAACAATAAATTGTTTAAATGGATTAATATGAAGCCACAGATGCATAGAACACTTGAGCTAGAAACTATCAGGTAATTTCAGCTCCTCTGCTTCAGATATTAGATAAAACCTCCCCTCCCACCCCATCCCTTCCTCCAGACTGAATTAGAAAGCATAGTTCCTGCGCAAAAGAATGAGCCTTGCCTTTAATAAATCAGGGAACTTATGACCAAAAATGCTAATTTATTTGCTTACAAGTAGTAGTCAGTTTATATCAGAATCAGAATTAAGCTTGGAATCCAGATATACCAATGCTCAAGTCAATCTGCACAATGTTATTAAGCTGCATGCATCCTATTTCTGTACAGTTGTGTCTCCTACATCCCATCCATGCATGCGTACTGACAAGAGAAAATACTCGGGGATGGCCACTAACACCTTCATACGTGGTGACTCTGGTGCTGGAGTTCGGGATAATTTTTATTTACTTCTTTGTAATTAATTACTCTGTAATTCTGTTGTTGCTTGCATTGTTTACAGTGAGTATCTTTCGATGGATCTATACTGAGAAATGAGTTACCAAGGAGTATTTTTCAAGCACACTGCTGTGAATAATCTAAGAGTTAGCAAGGAATTAAGCACACTGGGCTAGGCAGGTAGATATCCAAGAAAAAATACACACTACTTGAGCAGGGAGCCCAGAGGATGCTTGGTACTATACACACAGACCATCACATGGTCTAATTAATTCTTAATTCTAAAATGTATTTCCATCCAAGTGTGCCTCTACATTTTGTCTCTGTGAGCATGCAGGCACACATTTTCCTAAATTAAGCATGGCTTTGGTATAGGAACACCAACCCAGGGATCAAGTTTTATTTCTTTTTTAGCTAAAGATGTCAGGATTCCTGCATTGAACAAACAGGTTAAAAATAAGGATGGCGACAGCAGTTGCAAAACAGAGGGTGAGTCTGGGAATCAGACTGATAGAGAATGAATTTGGACTCTGCTTCTCATTGACTTTGTGACATTTAGCAGGCCATTAATAGTTCTGAGCCTCAGTTTCCTCATCTATGAAGGGACAACAGGTGAAATGTACAAGTGCTCATTTAGGAGGACTATAGTGAGGATCCAATGAGATGTCCACTGTGCACTAAGTATGTAATATAGATCATTGTTTCTCCACTTATGGAATGGGACAGAGAGAGAGAATGCCAAGCCAGCATCACTAAACCAGACTGCAACAGAACTAGTGCACAGACCTGGGTGTTCTTGCTCCAACATTCTCCAGGAGGCAGCAAAGATGAGTAGTTGAGAACATACCTCTTCAAGTCAACTGGCAAAATTTTTAATGCCTATAGTTTCATTTACAAAAATGAGGACAGGGACGCCTGGGTGGCTCAGTCGTTAAGCGTCTGCCTTCGGCCCAGGTCATGATCCCAGGGTCCTGGGATCGAGTCCCGCATCGGGCTCCTTGCTCAGCAGGGAGCCTGCTTCCTCCCCTCTCCCCCTCTGCTTGTGCTCTCTCTGTCAAATAAATAATCTTAAAAAAAAAAAAATGAGGACAAAGCTGTATACTTCATGTGGTCCTTATGAGAAATGAATATTTGAAAATGAGTTAAAATACATTAGGTATTTCTCTTCTGACACCAACAAGTAAATACTAAGGGCTTCACACTGAGTAAGCTCTAAAAATATAGATCATACTTTACTTTTCATGATATCTACAGTTCTTAGTGTAGGCTTGATGATTACTAGACATTCAATGAATAGCTACAAAGTGTAAAAACTGAATGAGTGATGAGTACTGAACCCTCCACTGACAGTTTCTTCAATAATAACCTTACTCTCTAATTAGCCATATTCTTTTTTCTCCATTGTTACATTCCAAGTCAAACTCAGAATCCTGTCCCCAATTATCTTGCCCCCCTAAAGCCTTCAAATCACAGTGAACAAGGTTAAGGTGATACAATGGTGGTTAAGAGCATCT
>NC_058418.1:35196922-35288382 GCF_002201575.2 Neomonachus schauinslandi | reverse complement strand
AAAAAAAAAAAAAAAAAAAGGAGCATCTGTATTCTCAGATCTACCACTTAATAGCTGCATAACCTAAACTGATTGACTTTATCTCCCTAACCCTTAGTTTAGCAAAGATTATACTAACTGCTTCCGAGGTGTATTAGAAGGATTAAACACAGATACTATTAAAGGACTTAGCATAGGGCCAAGAACATGTAAGTGATCAATACATGTTAGCTATTTTTATCATCATCTTTATTATTACTTATATCACACAGAGTGTCCCAGAGGACCTGTGCACTGGGCCCCATGCTCCACGTCTGTGCAGAGGAAGATCCAGTTCTTAATAGCAAAAGAAATCTGTTGGTCTTCAATCAGCTGCCATTACCAAGTATGATTTAATTGGGGATTTCTGCCTTAGTGATGAAAACAGCATCATTCACAGGCACTGCCTGAACCTGTGTGATCCAGGGGATTTGGAAAAAGCTCCCTGGTTGTAATAGGGAACTAGAAGCCCACACAGGAAATGAAAACTGTACAGTTTGTCATTTAACCTAAATAGACACTTTCACTGGCTTTAGAGAGCGAGAGTAAGCACTGGGGACATTTAAGTTGTGTGTCTTGTTGAAGGTAGTTAGGGAACAGGAGAACTGAATCATGTGCTTTTTACCTCACTATTTTCTTCTGTCAAGTCCTCACCCCACTCCTGCAAGACTGACACAAGGACTTTCAATTATAAAATGGAGATAATAAAAAGAATTAAAAATAAAAAAAATTAAATGGAGATAATACCAAGCATCAAAGAGGTTAAATAACCCCTTAATATCACCCAACACTTAATGACAGAGTGAACACTCACGCTCAGATCTGGCTGTCGCCAAACTTAAGTTATTCACACAGTAACACTCCTTAGAGAATGATACATGTTCATTTTAGAAAATCTCAGAAATACAGAAAAAAAGTGAGGTCAAAATGATTTTAACGCTCCCTGTTAGAGATAGCCTTCTAGCTATACACCCTCCAGGTTATTTTCAGTACACCAGCCTCCCTCACTGAACTCCTGAGATCCTCACTTCTCTTGTCTGTTCAATTGAAGCAAAAGCAATAGTGTTTCTTCAGTTCCTTACACCTTTAAAATGCTGTGATTTTATACTTCAAGTGATTTTTCTTTCATAGTTTAGTTCCCTTAATGGAAAAAAAAAAATATATCCACACAGAAAGATAGGCAGATTTCCACGGACAGTTCAATTCCACATGCACAGGGATGACATCAAGCCAGGGAAAGTGTCTCTTTGTAGGTTTCAAGACAACCCATCCATTCCTCATTTCCTGGATGGACTGCATTTTAGTGGCCGCTGGCTACATTTAGGATGATGAGAGTAGGGAACAGGGAGTGGGAGAGGTGAGGATAGAAAGCTGGCTTGGGAAAGCTATAATATTTGTGGGCATTAAAATGAATTTGTTCATTCCTACTATCTTCTTTTAACATATCATGTATTATTTGTTTCAGAGGTACAGGTCTGTGATTCAACAGTCTTACACAATTCACAGCACTCACCATAGCACAAAGCAAGTATTCCTATAATGAAAAGAGAAAAAGTTCTTATCCCTGATTAAATAGTAACTGAACCAATACACCAAGATTCAAAAATACTGTAAATGCTTTTGTCTTAATTAGATGTAATTTTTTTTTAATTTGGAATATATGCCCATTGAAAGTGTTTATCTTTGCTAATAATTAAATAAGGGCAAATTTTGGGCGCCTGGGTGGCTCACTTGGTTGAGTGACTGCCTTCGGCTCAGGTCATGATCCTGGAGTCCCTGGATCGAGTCCCGCATCGGGCTCCCTGCTCGGCGGGGAGTCTGCTTCTCCCTTTGACCCTCCCCCCTCTCATGTGCTCTCTCTCATTCTCTCTGTCTCAAGTAAATAGATAAAATCTTAAATAAGGGCAAATTTTTAAAAAATGAATTTGTTGAGTATAAAATTGTTGACCAGCTCAGGAACCTTAAAAAGCTATAGGTCCGGACACCAGGAGCTAATAGATTTGATATTAAAGCAGAAGCAGTGGTTAATCAGTCACCTCTACTTTAAATGTTCAGTCCTGGTTTGCAGTATTTTTTTTCTCCTGCCTCCTGCACTGACAGAAAGATTAGAAAGTTACATAATTGCATTAGGATAACAAGGCAGTTCAGGGAAAGGCTGATACCCTGGAAGTATTTTTAGAATAATTTAGGGTAGCTGCCATTACCATCTTGTGGAGAGCTGTCTTCATTTGTCAGAAGGGACAGAAAGAAGTGAGTCTATCATCTGTTTTTTTTTCAGATTACTGGGTACTGGAAAGATGGGTAGAAAGAAGTAACACGAAGAGCAAGTGGCTTGAAAAATAAGGGCACTGCTAACACCTTTACAATGACTTACAGATTTGTGTGTGTGTGTGTGTGTGTGTGTTTCTTCTTATCAAGTACAAGATTTGCATTATTTCAATGTAGCCTTTACTTCTGCTCCAAATTTCACCTCATCCCCTCCCCTTCTCATTTTTTTCTCACCTTTTCATCACACAGGCACACACAGAAAGGGACACAGAGATGCAATTACACTGAAACACACACACACACACCCTGAACTGCAGGAAGATGTATTTTCCTTGAACAAACTCTGTACTTATTTACATGTCTACACAACACACTCAGAATGAATCCTTACAAATGATTTATAATTTCTTACCTCTCTCAGCCTCAATTTCGCCACCTATAAAATTAGGATGAAAATGCCACCCTATCAGGATTTGTGGTAACTATTTTTGAAATAGTTAAAACCTTCTAAATTAAAAGTGACAGGAATTCACTCTCTTAAGCAAAAATGGGAACCTTCTTGTGGTGAAGTGGATTTGTGCCACAGGATAGATGGGCAGAAATGACTGGGCTTCAGTGGTATGTGTAATGAGGGATACTGTCAAGATTCTCTTTTTTCTCTGTCTTTCCACATGTACTTTACATATCGGTTTCTCTGCAGTGGATGAAAGCTGTTCCCAGAAAATAACATGCAAGGTCATATTATCCAATAGCAGTTCACTATAGATTTGACTAAGGTTTCCATAAAATAAAAGCAAGCATTGACAGATTCTTCTGAGCTATTATCCCCTGCCCTTTTCAGGGTCTGCTCTAATCTCTAAGGTCATATTCACTAGGAACCATCAGCAACCCCTCCCATTCACAACCTCTTCCTTCTTTGACACAATGAAATACAAATGTAATTAAAGGTAAGAAGAAATAACAAAGTGGAGAATTTTATTCATTGGAAATTATATGCAAATTCTCAGAGAAAGAGCAGTGAGGGAGAGAATAATGGAGTGTCCTAGATCATTTCCTCACTGAGAAGCAAGGAAAGACAGGGAAGCTGGAGTTTTAAGGTGTCTGTTGATCCTACAGCAACTTGACAGGTTGCTAAGTGGGGAAAAAGTTCCTGGTGGCCAAAACCAGAATAGAAGGAAAATATAAGAAACTGATGAACAAAATGCTAAGGAAGGGAATATAAATAATTGGAGAAAGAGAGAAACAGATTCACCAGAAAATTACAGGAATGGTTTTTTCTGGGTACCAAACATCTATCTCCTCCATCCAAATGCATAAACTCTCACCAGTTTTTGAGAACGATCGAAGTGTATCTTTGTACTAATTCTAATAACTTGTTAGATGTTAAGGTCATTTAAAATATGTGTACTCTACTTATAGTTTTTAGACATCAGAAATTTTTTTTTTACATGTAATCAACAAAGACTGACAATGAGGATCCACAGTTATATCCAGGTCTCTGTATGTGTATGTCTCATCTCCCCTATCGATCATGACACTCTTGAAAGCAGGGTCTTTTTCTGACTCAATATTACATATTCGGTCTACGTGGCTAACACAGGATTTGGAAATAGGTTCTCAATGTTCATTGTAAGAAATAAAAAGTGACTAGAGAAGAGATACAACAGGATAAAGGTAGATGGGAAGGCAAGAAGGATTAAGCAAGGTAAGAAAGAAAGAATGGGCAAACTTCTATCTTCCGTTTTCTCCTGGAGCAGAATATAGGCAGAATTCGTGCGCTTCTGACAGTATCGGTATGTTGCCCCTGCACCAGGTGTGACATACTCATTTTCCAGCCCTTACAAAAGAAAATCAAGCCTGTTACATGTTTCATTTTAAAATTTCTTTTCAACAAGGCTAACTATCCCATTAATTCTATTTTTTACTTGAAAGTTTGGCTCCTTAATCACACAGCTGTTTCCCACCAACCCCACAGTGATTTCACTCGTACACACTCGATATCTCTCTTGCTGGGGTCACATTCCTGCTATGAGGCTCTTTTGGCAACTGGGGAGCAGAGCCAGTTCCAAGTGGAATCTGTTTCCAGGCCACATTTTCAGATGAGTACATATATTTCTGGCTAAGTACCATCTTTAAAAATACCTAGATTTTTTTTGTTTTTAATCTTGACTTCCAAAACAGAACCCAGAAATAAGAGGAGCTTCAAAGTTTTATGGACTAATGGTTGATTTATTGGTTGACTTAGAGAGAGAGATCAGGTTTGGTAGTCCTAGGTTCGGGTCCTGGCTAATCATTTGATTTCAGCATTTATTAAATGGAGGTCACTCAATTTTCCATTGCTTTTATATTTTTGGTATCTAACACAGTGCCTGGCACATAGTAGGTCCTCAGTGAGTAATTGAATGAAAAACATGCATAAAGGAGTAACTCTCTTTCCTACTCTGCAGTGATTTTGTGACAGTGAAGAGAAAATGTAGCTCTGGTTTTATCTGAAAACTGAAAAGAATTTTAAAAGGTGGGCAGAAGTAGTTTTTTATTACAACATATACCACCCACTTTTAAAGAACTAATTACATATATATTGTGTAGGCAAATTTCTTGCCCTGTATCATAAGAAGTTAGTGCTGCAAGGGGATTAAAATATATTTGGTTCAACCCTTTTTCTTTTACAAATGAGAAAACTGAGGTCTAGCAATGGGAAATAATTTAACTCAAACCATATAGTTGGTTGCTAACCAAATGCATTAGGTTAATTTAATGAGGAGTTTTGTCAAACACTGATTTTCCCTCTAGAAGCATATTTCTTCCTTCTGCGGATTTGGTTTTGTTTTTTGTTTTAAAATCAGCAAACTGGATTATCAAACACCTGACTCCTTCTGGGATAGGAAAAGGCCCGCAGAAGAATGAGCTGACAAAATCACAAAGACCCTCTGTCGGTTTGCTCAGCTATATCGGGATCTTCCTCCCACAGCAGTAGATCTGCTCACTTTGCTTTAAGTGAACGGTAGTTAAATTTCACTTTTCCCTGGAAGAAGTCCAGGCAGGAAATGTTTGCTGAGGGAATGAGTGGGAAAGGAGACATGGAAACTTGAATGTCCATTAGGCTCTGGAAGTGGTGGGAGATGCTAGAAAAAGACCGCTGAGTAAGGCCCATCCACCTGTCATAGGGAGTTCAGTGTCTCATGGGGCTAACTGACACGTTAACAGAAAAGGCAACTGCAAGACTGTGTGACAAGAGAGTTGGCAAAATCCCACACATGACGCTTTGGGAACACAGAGGGATGGATTCACCCAGTCAGAGGAGTTGAGGATTGGGCAATAGAAGGAGGCAATTAGCCAAGGCCCAAGGCAAAAATGGGCAAAAAATGCCCAGTAAGGGAAATAACAGTATTACCCACCATTAAGGCTCAGAGGCATGAAAGAAAACAACTATGTAACTTCTAATGAAATCCTGTTACCATGTCTGGTGTCTTAGAGCTCTGTTCTCTAGACAAAGTCTCTTACAGAATTTCTGATACTTTTTCATAGTACAAGGGGCTGTGGGATTTTACATCTTCCTAAAAATTGAATGTCTTATATAGGTGAGAGAGAGGAAGAGATACATAAAGACAAATGCTAAATAAGAAACTCATCCCAATAGTCTGATGCTCATATAGGCATTCTCTGACAGCATCCTACTTGGAAAAGAAAAAAAAAACGAATTATTCGGTCTTCAATCTGATAGGGATCATAGTCTATGATGCCAGCCCTCACAGAAATAGGCAAAGGCTTCTCGTAAGCCAGGATATGAAATGTCATGGGAAGAGGGCTTTAGTGGCCAGAAATAAACACGTGTATGGGTTTTATTTATTTTTGTCAGTCTGAGATGTTTGGATGCCTGTATTTGACTCGGATCCTGTTCACTTATCCTTTAATACACGTTGATTAGCATGTCTACGATGTGCCAAGCCTCTGTCTTGGTGTTGTTTCGGAAGGTTGATAGCCTCTAGTCCTCAGATACTTGAGGTAGAACAGAAGTAAGACAAGTTACCCCAACACTATTACACAAAAGTCCAATACGACAAGATAGGGTGATTGCAAAGACATTTATATAGGGCTCAGTGGGCAAATGAAAGACAGACTACATAGGAGTAATAATCCTAGGCAAAGATTTATGGTAAGAAATTACTTGTATATTTCGAGAAACATGTAGGTGGGTTATAGGGAAAAATTAGGTAAAAGGAGGGGAATTAAACTGGAGAAATACTGGAAATATGTCTTTATGTTTTGAAAATAGTAGCTCCACTTAATTTAATGATCAATAAAAAAAAATACATGGCATAAATATGCCATAAATTTCCAGGTTTATTTTGCTTTACTTTGTTCTTTTTTTGGATGCCAGGATATGTATTTTTAATTTTGTTCTTTTTCCTACATTTTAAATAATTTATAAATTTTCTTAAGAGAACCTGTGTTTTTAGTCTACAATATGAAAAACAGATATTATACAAATGATAGATTCAGTGCCACTGAAGTCTTCTGAAGGCCATGTATGTGAGGGACATCAGAGAAATGGTACAGAGAAACTGGTCAGATATACTACCGTGAGTTTAAATAATTAGAATAAAAAAACTTGGGTCTCTTCAAGTGAACAAGTTATTATTGATACAAAATGATGAATCCTTTTTTGGGGGGAGAGAAATGCATGCATATGCTTGCTGAGAATACAGCCTTCGTCAAAACTACCCCTAGCTGATATGCTTATTTTTGGTGCCCAAGTCAAAAGATGGAAGTAATTCAACAAATCCACACAGGAGCCATATCTAAATGACAAGCGTCTGATTCCAAAGCTTAAGTGCAGTTATTATGCAAAAATGACCTTTATGCTTTCAAATATGGTAATTCTATATAAATGACACTCCTATCCAGATTTAGTTTTAAGTAAATATTTTCTAATGTAAACCCAAGCCCAAATTCAAACCAAGATATCCTTTCTATATTAAATTGCTCTATTGTTCTTTTTTTAAGCAGTTCTGCATATTTCAAAGAACCTTCTCTTTTTCCTTTATTTTGAGAAGAAAGCCTTCTTTAAGGCTGATTCAATTCCTCTGACAAAACTCTCCAGGCAGCTGCTTTCCTGCCTTCTGAATTTAAGTGTTTCAGAGGAGAAGTCTGAAGCCAGCTATGGTTTTCTTACTTATTTTACCTAAATAAATGTAGGACATTGTCTTCTCCATAATAAATATTGAAAGGATTTTTCTAGGAATGCAGTAATTCTTTTAAATTAATTGGTTAATTGCTTTAAATCTGTCTGTCTAGTTCTTATCCAGCTTTGGAAATATACTTCGAATTATTTGTGCCAGGATTCTTCCCCTGACAGGTGGTTTTATTTGACCACTAAGTATGTTAATTGTAGGTTTTTCCTAATGCACTTTATCAAACTGAGAACTTTTCTTCTATACCAAATCATTAAGAGTTATCATCAATGGATGTTGAACTTTTTCTGTATCTACTGAGATGATATGATTTTTCTTCTTTATCCTATGGGATTCTGTGACTTACATTATTTTTTTTCGAATGTAGAACCATTCCTGAAATAAATTCATTTTTAATATATTCCTAGATTTACTTACTGATAATTTGTTTAGGATTATATTTATGTTTCTGAAGGATTTTAGTCTTTTTTTTTTTTTTTTAAGATTTTATTTATTTATTCGACAGAGAGAGACACAGCGAGACAGGGAACACAAGCAGGGGGAGTGGGAGAGGGAGAAGCAGGCTTCCTACTGAGCAGGGAGCCCGATGCGGGGCTCGATCCCAGGATCCTGGGATCATGACCTGAGCCGAAGGCAGATGCTTAATGACTGAGCCACCCAGGTGCCCCAGTTTGTCATTTTCTTTTTCTTGCAATGACCTTTTCAAATTTTAGTACCTGGGTTGTTAGGCTGTTCTTACGAAATACAGTTGGGGAGAGTCCCCTTTTCTATTTTCTAAAGAAAAACTGGGCAGGGCTCCTATTATTTCTTCTTTAAATATCTGATTGAATTCACCTATGAAGCCATCCAGGTTTTTATTCTTCCTAGAAAAGTTTTTGATTACAAATACAATTCCTTTAATAGAAACACAGCTTTCAGATTTCTTCTTGTGTTAGTTTTGGCGTTTATGTTTTTTAAGGAATTTGGGTTAAGAAAAGACATTCTCTACTTTTAACCACCTTCTATGAAATTTGATGAATACTGGAAAAAATCCATTAAAAAAATAATTGTCCAGGGGGGGAAAAAGGAGAATTACTTCTAGGAGAGAATTTTTTTTTTTTCCAGATGATTCAAAAGTAAAATATAAATAAATTTAGGTCCTGCCACCACAAATTCACTGTCCAGCACAAAGGCAATGATGGTCTTGCTTGACTTCAACCTTCCTACATCACAGCTGGAATGTTGTATGTGTTTCAGGGTGCCTCATATTAAGACAAACATCTACTAAGTTGGGAGAAAGAAAATTCAAATCTATTAATGAGAGCAAAGCAGAAAAAGTCTATCAGTGACATGGCCACCATTCCAGATGAAGTAAACAGTGTTGGAAACACTGTGCGCATACCCTATCTTAAAAGGGCAGTCTAACTGATTGTTGCCAATTTCATCAAGATAAGCAAGAAATTGGATTATCATGAAAATTTTGGCATCTAAGGCAGTGGGGTGTGGTGGGAGACTGTGATGTACGATCTGTCTTTGAGCGAACCATTAGAGGAATGCGAAGAACATATAAAAATACACTTTAGGAACACTACCAATAACTAAGTAAGATTTTTATTTCAGAAGGTATGATCTAGAGGAAGCATACTATTTGGATTCAAGTATTTGCATGACTATAAAGTAGAAGGAGGATCTTAAGTATTGTGTATTAGGCATCAGCAAACGAACAGAATACTAATGATGATAATGAGCACTTACACAGCATTATTCTGTGCTGGACGGATCAGATCCTTTAATTCTCAGTATATGATATAGGTGTTTTATATCACTTTATGTTTCAGAAAAGTGAAACCTAATTAATATTTAAATAAATTACCCCAGAGAACATAGTTTCTGGTTAGTAGAGATTTAAAGAGTGGCATTCTGGAGACACCTCCTAATGGCTCTCAAGAACTGACTGCAGTACACCTCTTCCCAATTCTGTGCTTAGCAAGGTCATGGTGATAGCCTGGATTAAACATGAGGGAAATATTTACATTACAAATGTTTCCAAAGGCTACAGATCAACCCCTCCCCTATAGCTTTAAATCAATTAAGGTTGTTAATCATGTACCTGCCCACCATTGATTGAATCTACATAAGCTTTGCTCTTAACTACGATATAACATAGGCATACAGAGATTCCTGAGGTAGGGAACAACTTTTTTTTTTTTTTTTTAACAGTAAATTTACATTTTCAGAGTAGAGGATGTCTTAGGTATCCCTGACATTGGGATAATTAAAGAGAGTAGGCAAGCACAATTTAGGGCTAAAGCAGAGAATATTCAATTATCAGGTAGAATGGTTGGAATTCTTCATTCTAGAACTCTATACATTTCTTTATTTCTTTTTAGATATTGTCTAACACAATGGCATAAATGGTAGAATTTAAATTAGAATATTCTAAGATATAAAATTTTAGTTGCTTAAATTTGAGCCAATATTAAGCTTAGCTTCACAAGCATCATTATTAAAAAACACATTTTTGAAAGTTGAGAAACAACTCTATAATCCTTGAAGTTTCATTTCAACTCAGAGAGCTGACTCATAAACCAAATTAAACATTTCCTAAAAATGCCATCCAAAGTCTGGAAGGGTCATTTTATTTTTGGGGTGCATATTTCAGAGCTGCATGACATTTTCTTAGAGTCTTGTTTTATGTTGTAAAATATTGCACTAAAATTGAAGTTAAGGTTAACAGACTTTAGAGCTCATTCTTTTAAAAAGGAATATATGTCAATTTTGGCCTTTTATGCAAAATGAAAGCCCCCAGAGCACAGACGTAATGTTGTTTAATAAAGGCTAATTTAAATTCATCATGTGCTCAATGCTTTCACAGGGTTTGGGGTAGAGGGGAATTTAACAAAAAGTTTCTCCAATCATAATGGAATGAGTAGTATATTTTTTGAAAATGAAGGAGGATTAGGGTGAACTATAAAATGTTCTTTGATTACAATTGTTTCATACTGGTAAAATTCTGGTTTTCGCCAGTCACATTTTAAGAACAGTCCCTTTTGATGGGCACCACCAGTGATAAATGCACTTCAACCTCTCTCTTTCCTACTTGAAGTCTTTCCAGGTTAGTACATTGAACGTTATTTCACTGCTGACCTTGGCCATTCTGATTTGCAGGCAACTGACTGCAGTCATTAGCAGCCTCCTCACAAATCTTTCTCCTTGTAAGTTTTCTAAGGATAAGTGTGTCTCTATTCATTATGTCACTTGTCATTTATTTTCTTGCACTGAATATATTGTAAGAATCATACTTGGCAGGTTCATAGATGAACTTTGTCACTTAAAAACTAGCTTTTGATTATCTGCAAACTTTCCAAAAGATCTTTTTTTGGATTTTCTTTTTAAATTGTTAAATGTTGTAAACAAGTTGACACTGAGAATTATGATGTATTTTTTTTTTTTTCTCAATATGAGCAGAGAGAAGTAGAAGAGGCACATGAAGAAGGGAAGGGAAAAAAAGAAAGGGAGGATATAAAATATAAATTTATTATATATTTGCTAACTATGCTGATTTAATATATTTTTCCTTTTTTATCTTCTTGGCAACTTATTTTTACTTAGTTCTGTTCTTTGTTCCCCCAGCTTTCTTTTACAAGAAATATCACTTATACATCAATAAACTCTAATTATACAATTTGGTGAGTTTGGATATATATAGAGAGAGACTCATGTTACTATCACCAAAATCAAGTAATAAATATATTTATCATCTCCAAAAGTTTCTTTGTGTTTGTTCTTTTAAAAGGGGGGCGGGATGATAAGAACACTGAACATGAGATCTACTGTTTTAACAAATTTTTAAGCTCCCTGTACCTTCTTGCTCAATACAGGCACTATGATATACAGGAGATCTCTGGAACTTACTCATCTTGTATAAATTTACACCCAACCCTCTCTCCCCCTGCCATTCCCCTAGTAACCACCAATCTATTTTCTATTGTCTACTTCTCTATGTTTAACAATTTTCAATGCCTCATAAATGAGGAATTATTCATAATCATTCATCCGTCTGTAACTGACTTATTTCACTTTTCATAATGTCTTCTAGGTTTCATAAGGGCAGAACAACTTAGTTTAAAACATTAAATGTTGGGCTTGCAAACTGATTGTCAACAAGACCTGCATGGTCTCATTTCCCTCAACACTTTTTCTTGTTACGGATTTTACCAGGCTTTATCCAGTGTAGCTTCAACAATATTTGATGATTTAAAGTTAGTCTTTTTTAGTAACTTCCCTGGTTGTTTTTCATTTTTATTTATCACCAATATGTAAAATTCCACTATTGAATTTCTCTCTTTTATCTTGGCTCCACAGATTTTATAGCTTTTTTATGGTACCCAACTACTTGGCCTTTAATTTCCTTTGCTGGAATTGTGCCATTTTATAGATTTCTACCCCTGGGTGAATCTAGGACTCAAGAAACCTTTTTATCTCTTATTCACATCCCACAGTATTCTCTAACATTTATTTTCAAATTGGTTTTCCATGTCAGTAAACAAAACACGGAGATGACAATTTGAGGAACGAATTAAAAAGACAAGCAACAATCCATTTTTAGTTTCTGGAGATATTTTGTGCTGAAGTCACAGGCTTCCATTATTCAAGACAAATTAAGATTTATAAAATTGCATTCCATCTAAACGTATGGACATAGTGTTGGCGACTGTGGATTTATGAAATAAAAGAGATGCATTTTCCTTTGGCTCACAGCAAGGCTGTTCAAATGATAATAAACTGGAATTATCATTTAAAAAGATCTCTTATTTTCCTGTAAAATGACAGCAGCTACTTAAAAAAAATTTTTTTTCTAGCTCTCAGAGAAAAATGCTCCATCATTATAGTTACTGAGAATTTTTTTTACCTAAACTAACGAAGGTAACCCGTCTTTTATGTTATAAAATATGGGACTGATTTTTAAATATCTTTCTACAATTTTTTTTACATCAAGGTATATTACACAGATTCATAATTTCAAAATTATAAAGACCATTTCTCTTAAAACCTTACGCACAAAAAGTTTAATAGGATTTCTCTAAAGTTTAATTTTGACTTTAGTGGTTGGTTTGAAAATTAAATCTCAACACTGAGCAACTTTTGTATTTAATTGGTTTCCTTTTTAGCTTTAGGTCTATACCACATGATCAAATGGTCTCATTGCATGCAAAAATATGAAATTATTTTTACATGTAAAAGGGTAAGTGTAAAACTTTGCTCACAGCTTCTTTTTCAGGATTTTCCTACCTTTGAGACAGTATGTAAATAAATTCATGCATAACTGTCCTGCTTCCTATATAGAACCCTGTTACTTTCCTCTTACTTAGAAGCCTGTTTTTTACTAAAGGTGGATTATGACAATTTTGTAAGTACTACTTGATACTGTATCATAGAAAAAAAATCTTATTTCTTTCAACTATGTTTTATGAACTTTAATATTAGAGTCTCTAAATGATAATCTTTGGATAAATTCAGTCTTTCCGTGTTGTTAATGACCACAACCCAAACCTGACAGTAGGGAAGCTTCTCTGATACTGAAAATTTGTGCCAAATATACTCTAGGATGCTAAGTTCTAGGCCAATCCAATAGTCCATCAGTGCTGGGTTTGGATGAAATTTCCATCAACTGGAACCTTAACACTTTTTATTATTTGCTTCTTTTCCTCATTCCTTTTTCTCCCACCTTGAAACTACCAGATTGTTTTAGCAGACATACGTTTTGCCCTATTAAATTTTATTGCTGATTTCTGACTCATTCTTTTAGCACTCTGCCAAGATATTTTTGGATCCTGATTTTATCGGAATCTGAAATATAATCATTTTCCTTCCCACTCTCCCAAACTTAACATCCACCTCTGGAATTCCTTCTCATTCCAGATATCTTATAGCCAACCTTATCAACATTTATGGCATTTCTAAAACCACAACACCTCTTCTGAAACACTTCTCACTGTTCATCCAAAAATATATTGTCTTGGGGCGCCTGGGTGGCTCAGTTGTTAAGCGTCTGCCTTCGGCTCAGGTCATGATCCCAGGGTCCTGAGATTGAGTCCCGCATCGGGCTCCCAGCTCGGCAGGAAGCCTGCTTCTCCCTCTCCTACTCCCCCTGCTTGTGTTCCCTCTCTCGCTGTGTCTCTCTCTGTCAAATAAATAAATAAAATCTTTAAAAAATATATATATGTGGGGCGCCTGGGTGGCTCAGTTGGTTAAGCGACTGCCTTCGGCTCAGGTCATGATCCTGGAGTCCCAGGATCGAGTCCCGCATCGGGCTCCCTGCTCGGCGGGGAGTCTGCTTCTCCCTCTGACCCTCCTCCCTATTATGCTCTCTGTCTCTCATTCTCTCTCTCTCAAATAAATAAATAAAATCTTAAAAAAAAAATATATATATATATGTGTTTTTCCAATTTCAAGGTATTAAGGTAAATGTCTTAAAACGTATTAAAAATACATATGTATATAATCTGAAATTTTGATGCTCTTTTCTAACCCACTTATGCCATAATTCCTTTTATGTACCACTGAAAATACATAATCACATTTTTTATTTCTACCTATGAATATGTCAGAAGGAAGATATGTACTTTATAGGCACACACTAATTGTTTGTTTTCTAAAATTAAGTTTTAATTATTCCAATAAAAGGATATAATTGTTTCAATTACTAATAACATTTTGTGTAATTACTATAATCTCTATAATTTGTAAATGCTTAAATTTCAATTTGTAAGAAATTCCTGAGTAGGTTTTAAAATACACAGAAGCTTAAGGTGTGTTGTTGTTGTTTTAATCCACAGCGTAGGAGAGAAAGAAGCAGAAATATAAATTCTCATTGGTTTTGCATGTTCATTTTGGTTTCATAATCAATGTATTTTAGATTCTTCCTCTTCCCTCCATTTTGTCTACAATTTGCTGGATCTTATTCATCTCCACAACCTAACCTGCGCTAAAACCCACATCACAGATCTCCTGTACAGTCAATATTCACCTAACCAGTCTCTTCTGAGATTCTTCTCTAGGCTTTTTATGTCTACATACTCCTTGCTCCCTGTTTCGCAGGAAATACTGTCACTGCTTGGAATCCACCGCCCCTCTTTGTTTTCCTAGTAGACACACAATCCCTTATTTTTTTTTTAATTAGTAGAATTTATTTTTCAGAGCACATTTAGGTTTACAACAACAACAACAAAAGTGAGTAGAAAGTAGAGAGAGTTCCCATATACTATCCCCCAGCCTTGGCATACAGTTTCCCATATTATTAACATCTTGAATTAGTGCAATACATTGTTTACAACTGATAGACCACTGCTGATACATTATTATCAACTGAAGTCCATAGTTTATACTAGGATTCCCCCTTTGTGCTGTACAGTTCTATGGGTTTTTGATAAATGCCTAATACCATGTCTTCACCATTAGACTATTATACATAATAATTTTAGCATCCTAAAAATCCTGTTCTCCACCCTCTCTCCTGGCAACCACAGAGCTTTTACTACTCTATAACTTTACCTTTTCCAGATTGTTATGTAGCTGGAATCATATAGTACGCAGTCTTTTCAGATTGGCTTCTTAGCAACAGGTTTTAAAGTTCCTCCACGTCTTTTTATGGCTTGATAGCTCATTTCTTTCTACCAATGAATATTCCATTGTATGATATAACTGACATATATTCACCTACTGAAGATCAGGGTTGCTTCAACATTCATGTGCATATTTTTGAATGGACATGTTTTCAGTTCCTCTGGATAAATATCTAGTTGCTAGATATTAATGTTAAGGCTATGTTTAACTTTGTAAGAAAATGCCAAATTGTCTTTTAAGGTAGCTTACCATTTTTTATTCCCACCAGCAATTAATAAGAATTCCTACTCTCCACATCCCTACTAGCATCTGATGTTAGAGACTGGGATTTTAGCCATTCTAATAAGAGTTTAGTGGTATCTCAATTCTGTTTTAATTTGCAATTTCCTAATGACAGATGATGTTGAGCATCTCTTCATATGCTTATTTGCTGTCTGTCTTCTCTGGTCTATTGCCTATTTAGATCTTCACCTTTTAAAGTTGGTTAATTTGTTCCCTTATAGACTCACAAATAGTTTTACAATATAAATTTAAGGTAAAATCCTTTCTAAAGCACACTCCTATCAATAGTACTTCTCTGTTCTTCCTGGAAATGCTCTTTCAATTCTATACATAATTCTATTAAAATGTATTAATAACTGCAATTATTTGCTTACACTTTTGCCTCCCTCACAGATGATGATTAAGTCTATCAGAAGAGAAGCATAACTGTTTCCCAGCCAGGTTCATCTGCAGGTACAGAAAAAACATTCAGTAAATGATTCTGAGTGGATATCATTACTGAATTCAGCTGCAGCAGGCTCTACACCAAGTGTCTAAGACACTTTCTCAAAAATACGGTAAAATTCCTTGTTTCAGAAACAGAAAGTAACAACTGATGGTTTTGGAGGAAGAAGAAAACATCTGACCTATCTGTAAGACTTCTTAAAAAATACTTGACTTTTTTTTTTTTTTAAGATTTTATTTATTTATTTGACAGAGAGAGACACAGCAAGAGAGGGAAAACAAGCAGGGAGAGTGGGAGAGGGAGAAGCAGGCTTACCGCGGAGCAGGGAGCCCGATGCAGGGCTCGATCCCAGGACCCTGGGATCATGACCTGAGCCGAAGGCAGACGCCCAATGACTGAGCCACCCAGGCGCCCCCAAAAATACTTGATTCTTTATTCCTACTTCATCCTCTGATTTCTTAACAGTAGGAAGACCTGGGAGTTAGACTTTTGCTCTATCATTTGAAAATAAAAAATCCATTTCCTTTAATGGGAGCCTTTACTAAGCATCAGGAAAAAGGAAGGTTTAAACACTTATATTGATCAGTTCTGGCTACTCAGTAATTGATTCTAATGAGAGGATATGAAGAAAATGGTGGAATCATTTCGACCTTCTTAAGTAGATCCAACTCAAGAAACAAAGCACTATCATTATCATTCTTGTTTAATTCAGATAGATTGTTAAGATATAATTTTGGAGAGTGGGAAAATAAAGATGAATTTAGTAATATCTAGTAAAACTGAGAATGTGCATACATTTTCGGACTCAGAATTCACTTCTAGGCATTTCACTCTTTGTTCATTCTCATACGAGCCCACACGTAACCACATATATTATTTTTAATTGAAAAATATAAGAAATAATACAAATAACAACCAATATATTTATATGACAGAATGCTATACACCAGAGGAAGGAAGGAAGGAAGGAAAGAAGGACACACCAATAGGAATAGACCTTGAAAACAATGTTAGGTAAAAATTCAAGTTGCAAAATTAAAAGTACACAATAATATAATTTATATAAATTAACAATATATTTTACTTATATATGAATATGTTTTTAAATTGTTAGTAGTATGATGCTACTAATTAATATGTTACTAAAAATTGACTGGCAAGATATAGACCATATTCAAACTAGCATGCCTATGTGAAAATGTGATTGAGGAACATGTAAAAGGAAACTTTATCTCTAATTTTTGTGTGCTAATTTTTAAATGTTCTGAATTACCAAATATCAAGATTTGGACAAGAATAGATATTATTATATATCTTTCTATGTTTAATTATAACTTTTAAATACAGATGTAAATTTTTTTTAGGGAGACTTCATTTTCTTCTAATATATACTCCATTTCATAGGCTGTATAACTGGTTTAGGAAAGAGAATATCACACCAGTTGGAAGCACCTCAGTGAAAAGTGAGTGGCCATGAAGTTGTCAAGACCAGTCCAAAGAAAGGAAATAGTAGCTAGCTGCCAAGCAGAACACAGCCCACACCCAACCAGAGATGATGAGATATGCTAGGATGTGTCTTACTACATATGGGACCTTGGACAGGGAACCTTACCTCATTGATTCTTTCTTTCCTTCTGTACAATGATGGGTTTAAATACATGTATCTATTATATATCATCCATCTTTAGAAAATAATGGTCCCCTGAACATGTTCTATGTTTTACCAATCCTCTCCATTCTTTTTTTAAATTTTGATACTATTATATACGATCAAGAAGAAAAACTATTATGATTTAAATCATTGGTTGCTACTCAAAAGCCATCCCCTTTCTTTTTCTTTCTCAAGGGTGAGCCATGACCCAATAATGGCCAATGAGATGTGGAGGATTATCTGTTGGGAAAAAGGAGCTTCTGAGAGGATCTCCCATTGTGACCAAAAGAGGAGCCTTCCTATGGTGGATGCCATTATATGATACATAGTTCTTGGAGTTATATAGCAGAGCCATTTTATGATCATGCAATGGCAATCTGGAGCATAAAACATTAGCTCACTAACGTGGTCTGTGTTCAGTCACTGCAGGCTTATGAAATGAGGTCATTAGGTGGCTTTATTCCTTGAGTTATTGTTATTCTTTTACTTGCATCTTAATGGTTCTACATATGTTCTCTTAGTTCTCTCCATTGAAGCACACTGCTTTCCACTATAAATGTTTAGTCCAACTGACCCATATTTTGAATATATCTCCCTATTACTAGATGTTTGAGGCCAGGAAACTAAATAAATAGTCTACTATTGGTTTTCTAAAATATTAAAGTAACAGGACCTACCTCACACTATTTGATCAAGAAAAAAATTCAACTGTTTGTGGTAATCCTTAGTACAAAATAGTCTTTCAATACAGATGAAGTATCCCTATCCTTGTAACACAGTGAGAGGGAGATACATGAAGTTAGCTCACGGCAGTAGATCAAGACAACTGTGGGCCTTACCAGTAACAGGTTGATTGTGGTCTGAGTGGGCAAAAACAAAAGGAAAACAAACAACAACACAACAATAACAGAGATTCTAGAGCTACCATCTTTTTGAAAGGGAACTATTAAGCAGTCAATGTTTCTCCCATGCCATGACCCTCTGTTCTATGAAACTTTAAATAGAGCAATTATGTACATTTTCTTTGACCCCACTAGTTAGTTGTAATAAACCCAGACAATTTAAACTGAGTCTCTCTCTCTCTCATACACATACATACACACACACACACACACACACACTATTTTTGAGAAGTTAAGTAATTTTCTCGAATTCTTCCAATCACCACACATATTGGCACCTTCACATAGCGGACATCACCTTACACACACAAGTTAAGACAAAACAAGCTACAGTCCCTGAGCACAAGAAACCCAGAGTAGCTTCAAACTCCAGGAAAACATCTCAATCTCTTTAGTCAATCTTCTCACTCTTTGCTTTCCTTACCATACACCCTTTCCCCCTACAGGCATCTCTACTATGAAAAAGACTCAGATTAAGATACGATGCAGTTCCTTAGCTTACCAATGTCTACCTATGTAAAGGCACCCAATTATTCCATCTCTGCTACCATAAGATGTTCCCTGATCTTTCTACTTAGAAATAGCATCTCTCCAGTCTGACACCCAGTGCACTTTTTTCATGACCCTTAAAAAAAGGTACTTTTCCACATACTACTATGTATTATAATTACTTTGACATATTTTTCTTTCCCTGAAAAAGAAAATAAGATTACTATCATCATCATTTTTAAGCTTTACCATATATAGCCTGAATTGTGCACTACTGGAAATTCAGCATGTATGTGTGAAGACGTGAATGCATATGCATAAACTTGATGATGGTAACTATATTGCATTGAAGAAGTTCAAGGCATTGTGCCAGGTGCTTAAATATCTTGTGCAATGTATTATTCAAAAGATACATACAAAACCATTATTATATTCATTTTACAGAAGAGGAAATAAAGTCACATAACTTATTAGCAAGAAATCCAGAACAGACACACAGAAAACTCAGTGACGATAAGCAGTTTGCCCACAATCACACAGCTAGGACATGAATTTGTCATTCGAATATTTCTCTGAGATTATCAGATAATCCAATATAAATCATTTCACTTAAATGAAATTTATTGGCTCGTTAGACTAAAATGTTGGGAGGTCAGTCTTGGGGATGAGTTGATACAAAGTTGCACGGTATGTATGGGCTGTGGCTTATGTTTCAGAAACTATCTTGACTGTCGCATCCTCTATGTAAAGTCTTGTGATAGCAAATAGTTGCTGATATTCAGACCTCACATCTACATCCCACGCCATTCAGAGCTAAATGAATTGACCGTTAGGAAGGCTTCTTATAATTTGTGGAATAAAAAGGAAGAAGCTTCCCTAGAAGTCCCAGAACATATCGCTCCTTATCCAGCCTGGGATAGCTACCCATATTTGTAAACATCCAAGATGGCCTAGACCTCTGGCAGAGAGCAGGCCCAACCTCATCCAAATCATTTCACTAACATAAATCGGGCAAGAACATATATTCTGGAAAGAAAATTAGGGTACATTTTGTGGGAAAGGCTGCTGAGAAGCAGCGATTGGATCATGTGACATCAAAGCTGATACTCTTTAAAATTAGCCTCTGTGGCTCCAGGCTCTGTCATAAGAGAAAAGATCCTTTCTCTTTTGGCTACCTCAACCACTATGCAGGAATTTTCAGAGCCTTTAGCAGTACATGTATGTACAAATACTGGTTCCAAATTTCTCTCTGTTCCAAAACCCTGCCCTTTCTCCCTAGGGCATACTGACTGTGCTTTTCAGCCAAGCCATCCTTCAGCAAATCTGGGCCGCATGAGTGCAGCTCAAATGGAATGCCAAACAAACCAACAGAATAGCTGTCAGGCCTTCACCGGAAACAATATTAGCCTTGTCTATTCATACTGAGCGCAGAATGGAAGTGACACAAATAAAATGTAATGGGATAAAATATAATGCTCAACGTACAGTAACAAGGAACTATTGGTTGACAATTTTTTTCTCTCCTCACTACATTTCAATATATTTTCTGTATGATTTCCACATAGTGTTAATCATGTG
The DNA here is from genome assembly GCF_002201575.2 of Neomonachus schauinslandi. Classification (NCBI taxonomy): domain Eukaryota; kingdom Metazoa; phylum Chordata; class Mammalia; order Carnivora; family Phocidae; genus Neomonachus; species Neomonachus schauinslandi. The sequence continues at coordinate 35,267,949 of NC_058418.1, read as the reverse complement.
CTTACATCAATGCTGAACACGTAGTATGAACACAATAAATGTATTTTTAAAAGTGAATAAATGAGTGGATTAGTTACATCAGACTCAATAAACCAGGTATAGAATGTATACAGAGAAAGGCAGAATCTGAAAGTTGGAAAATAATCTTGGCCTAAAAGCCATCTGATCCACCTCTTTTCCCTGAAAATGAATCTTTTCCACTGAGTTCCTGATGTGTAGTTATTGTGATACTAGTTCAATATCTCTGGAAAGAAAATTCATTATCACATGGATCACTTAATTCCAACGACATTAAGTGACAATATCCAAGAGTTTCTGATATTAAAGTACAATATGGCCCATGATGGATTGTAGGAATTTGAGAAGTATTATGGTTACATCAACAGATACTCTTGCCTTTGGATCTGTAACATGTCTATATGACAAGAGAATTAGTAACATATAACTTCAAATAAAAGCATATGATGCCTTTAAGTCTAGTTTTATTTTCCTTAACACAGTTCTCTTCTCTCCCAATAAACTGTATTTTCAAAATTTTAAGAAAAACAGAAGTAAAGGGAAAGGATAAGCATTTGGGGGTATCTAATATGTCCATGGTATTGCTTTGCATTTCATGTACTCAATCTCTTTTTATCTTTGCAATGTTAGCATCAACTAGGTATTGCTATTAATTTCATTCTCAGAGGAAATAGATGTAGTAAATTTAAGTAATGTGCTCAAGGTCACACAGCAGGTAAGTTATGGAGGTGGCACTTCAACCTATCTGGAACTTGTGTCTATCTAGCTAGAAATTCCACTTATACCTATATTCACTGCCTTCCAGCTATGTTTATCATTTCTTCCCTAAACAGCATCAGGAAAAAAAAAAAAAATCCTGAGATATTCTTGGCAAAAGACTCATTTGATAAAACACACATGCCATTGGTCCTTCTCTAACATTTAACATTTGTGATACTGTTTGCTGAACGAAAAGAAATGCTAAGACTCCAGACCAACTGTTTACTGAGCAGATTATTCTTGATGGCCTTCTGCTTAAAAGTTTAAAATTAAAAATAGAACACTATTCACTATTTGTCCCCTGCCAAACCGTGTGGGAGCAGCCTCCCAGGCTGCAGGGCAAGGCTTCTGAAGCTTGAAGCCCAACAATACATCTTCCTTTGCCCCCAGTGTTAATATCCTCTCTCCTTTTCTTTCAGAACAGAAAATAGTAACTAATAGCTTTAATAGCTGCCACTTTCATCACTTTAACTGCAAATAAACTCAGTTTTTCTTCCATCCTTCAGAATCTACAGACCACGGATGATCACCCATGGCTGTTTGGAGTCCTGGAACTGTTGCTTTGAGGAAATTACTGCAGTGCTTCCCCAAATATGTCTCACCACAGAAATGATAAATAGTGGTAAAGCAGCAAGGATAGGATCTTGGGGGACTGTAAATATGTCCCTCAGTTCTCTGAATGTACTTTGCGTTTCTCACCTTGAGGGAATGTGGTTGCAGTTGTATTATGTGCTGGGAGTAAATGAGAGTGCTCTTTTCTCTTCTGACAAAACTTGGAGAGTGGAGGGGTTTTGCCTGGGAAGGAGGTAGAATAAAATAAAATATTTCCGTTTGTCTTGATCTATTTAGCCAGGGAGAAATGTATGTGTTGGTGGAGACACTGTTGTTCATTCTGCAGCCAAATGTGTTAGTGTGTTTTATGAACAGCAGGTCACATTGGAAGGAGTACTAAAACTGGGGGAAGACAGGCCTGGGTTTAATCTCCCCCCTGCCACTTGCTGGCTGTGTGATCCAAGGAATGTAATGAAAGGTCTCTGAACCTTACTTTATCTGACTGTAATATAGGACAGTATTAGCCTACCCTACCTTGCAGAATTCCCATGAGGATACAGTTGCCAGATCTGGCAAATAAAAACAAAGCTCCTAATGAAATCTGAATTTCAGATAAACAACAATATTTTTAGTATAAGCCTGTCTCAAATACTGCATGAGATATACTTATACTAAAAATGATCTGTTGTTTATCTGAAGCTCAAATTTAAATGGATGTCCTACATTTTATCTGGCAACAAAATGCCTGACACAGATTTGTTGCTTAGCAGAATTTATTTCCCTCTCTACCTCCTACATTTTAGTTTCATGTTCCATGTAAGGACTCATTTTTTAACTGTCAAATGAGTCAAAATTAAATTTTTTTGAAGCCACACATTAGCAGAGCATTGTATTTTCTCTTTGGTGAGGGCCAACTAAGGAATTTCTGATTCCTGCCATCAAAGATTCAAGGTATCAAGACTGAATCTCTTTCAATAATTAGGGTAGGAAGTAAACCAGTTTGTCAACTAGAAAATAGTTTAGTATACTTGAGTTTATGCCACACCATTTTCTGTAGACATAGATATTTAATTTCATACTCCATTTGGTCAAACAAAAAGGAAGGAATAGCAAAAGATAATTCTCCATTTCACAGTTGGAGAAATTAAGGCACTGACTGATTTAATGAATGATTTATTCACCAAAATGTAGCCAATCAGAAGGTAGAAAGAAAATAAAATTGAAAGTCAATTCCCTGACTTCTAAACAAGTTTTATTTTTGTATTTGACTTCACAGAATGCAGAAAGGAGGAAATACGACAGAATACATAGAGACATTTGGAAATACGTCAGGAAAAAAAAAAAAAAACAACAACAAAACTGAAAACACTGCTATTATGTAGGAGCTAAGTATGTCATAATTAAGTCTATTTTCCATTATTCTAATACTAAAATGAAGAGCAAGTAAGCTATACTTAAACAACATTTAAATTAATGTGCAGAGGTTGGTAGTATGAAATGTAGCTCTAATTTTCATTTTACAGTTGAAGTAAGTCTGGCCTTCTCTCACTGTGCTATTAAATTCAATTATAAATATTCCCTCTGCCACTAAAAGTAACTATTTCTTCTTTTAAAAGAGAATTATTAGAAACATATCTTTACTTTTAGTGTTTACCTACTAAATGTAACATACACTACAATAAGTGTATATTTGTTTTACCTACTACCCATAGGCAAGGTAATTTTAAACTATCATTAGGACTATTATAAAAAAAAGAATATCTAGAATTCTTAGTGGCTGTTAGATTTCAAGATACATGTGTTCTAAAACCCAAGGTGAGTAGAAAAAGAAATAATAAAGAGGGACGCCTGGGTGGCTCAGTCGGTTGGGCGGCTGCCTTCGTCTCAGGTCATGATCCCGGTGTCCTGGGATCGAGTCCCACATCGAGCTCCTTGCTCGGCGGGGAGCCTGCTTCTCCCTCTGCCTGCCTCTCCCCTTGCTTGTGTTCTCTCTCTCTCTGACAAATAAATGAATAAAATCTTTAAAAAAAAACAGAAAGAAATAATAAAGAGAACAGGAATGGAGGACAGAGACTAAAAGGAAAAAAAAAAGTCAATGAAACCAAGAGCTTGTTCTTTGAAAAGATAAATAAAATTAACAAACCCTTAGCCAGACTCATCAAGAAAAAAAAAAAAAAAAGAATCCAAATAAATAAAATCAAAAAATGAGACAGGATAAATAACTGATGTTACAGAAACACAAAGGATTATAAGAGAATACTATGAACAAATATATGCCAACAACCTGGGAACCTAGAAGAAATGGTTGCATTCCTAGAAACATACAATCTTCCAAAACTGAACTAGAAAGAAAGAGAAAACCTGAATAGACCAATTACAAGAAACAAAACTGAATCAGTAATCAAAAGATAAAAATATCAAAAAATAAAAGTCCAGGACCAGATGGATTCACAAGTGAAGTCTACCAGACATTTAAGTAAAAGTTAATATTTATTCTCTTCAAACTATTCCAAATATGAGAAGAGAAAGAAAAGCTTCCTAATACATTCTACAAGGCCAGGATTACCTTACTATGAAAACTAGAAAAAGACACCATAAAAAAAGAAAACTACAGGCCAACATCTCTGATGAATACAGATGCAAAAATCTTCAACAAAATATTAGCAAACAACATAACAAAAATACATTAAAAAGATCACTCACCATGATCAGGTGGAATTTATTCCTGGGATGATTCAGTATTTGCAAATCAATCAACAGCATACACCACAACAGCAAAATGAAAGATAAAAATCATACAACCATGTCAACTGCAGGAAAAACATCTGACAAGATTCAACACCCACTCATAATAAAAAACTCTCAACAAAATGCATTAGATGGAACATACCTCAATATAATGAAGACCATACATGAACAACATAGCTAACATCATCCTCAATGGTGAAAAACTGAGCTTTCCCTCTAGGATCAGGAATAAGACAAAGACGTCCACTGTCTTCACTTTACTCAACATAGTACTAGAAGTCCTAGCCATAGCAATCAGACAAGATAAAGAAATGAGGCACTGATATTGGTAAAGAAGAAGTTAAACTGCCACTATTTGTGGACAATATGATACTACACATAGAAAGTCCTAAAGATTCCACCAAAAAACTCTTAGAATAAACAAATTCACTCAAGTGGCAGGATACACAATTAATACCCAGAAATTGGTAGCATCTCTATACATTGATAATGAAGTCACAGAAAGAGAAATTAGAAAAATAACACCAGTTATAAGTGCACCAAAAAGAATAAAATACCCAGGAATAAATTTAACCAGAGAGATGAAAGACCTGCACTCCGAAAATGATAAAATACTGATGAAAGAAATTGAAGATGACACAAATGTAAAGATATTTGATGCTCACAGATTGGAAGAATGAATATTGTCAAAATGACCATATTACCCAAAGCCATCTACAGATTCAACGCAATCCTTATCAAAATACCAACAGCATTTTTCACCAAACTAGAACAATTAATACTAAAATTTATATGAAATCACAGAACACCTCAAATAGCCAAAGCAATCCTGAGAAAGACGATCAAATCTGGAGGTATCATAATTCCAGATTTCAAGATATAATACAAAGCTGTAGTAATCAAAACAGGATGGTACTGATGAATAGAGACACACAGATTAATAGAACAGAATAGAAAACGCAGAAATAAACTCACAATCATATGGTCAATTAATCTATGAAAGGGAAGCAAAAGACAGTCTTTTCAATAAATGCTGCTGAGAAAACTGGAGAGCTACATGTAAAAGAATGAAATTGGACCACTCTCCAACATCATACACAAAAATAAACTCAAAACCAATTAAAAACCTAAACGTGTGATGTAAAACCATCAAAGTCCTAGAAGAGAACACAGGCAGTAATTTCTCTGACATCAGCCATAGCAACATTTTTCTAGATATGTCTCCTAACACAAAGGAAACAAAAGCAAAAATAAACAACTGGGACTACATCAAGATAAAAAGCTTTCGTACATAAAGGGAAACCATCAACAAGACAAAAAGACAACCTACTGAATGGGAGACGATATTTTCAAATGATATATCCAATAAAAGATTAATATCCAAAGTATTCAAGAACTCCTACAACACCAAAAAAAAAAACAAACAATCCAAGTAAAAATGGGCAGAGGACCTGAATAGACATTTTTTTTCCAAAAAAGACATACAGATGAACAAGAGAGAATATGAAAAGATGTTTAACATCACTAATCAGAGGGAAATGCAAATCAAAATCACAATGAGGTATCATCTCACACCTCTTAGAATGGCTACAATCAAGAAGACAAGAAACAAGTGTTGATGAAGATGTGGAAAAAATGGAATTCCTGTGCACTGTTGGTGGGGATGTAAATTGGTACAGCCACTAAACAGTATGGAGATTCCACAAAAAATTAAAAACAGAAATACCATATGACCCAATAATTCCACTACTGGGTATTTACCCAGAGAAAATAACACCAACTCAAAAAGATAAATGCATCCCTAGGTTTATTGCAGCATTATTTACAATAGCCAAGACATGGAAGCAACCTAAGTGTCCATCAACAGATGAATGGATAAAGAAAATGTGGTATATATACACAATGGATTATTATACAGCCATAAAAAAGGATGATATCATGTCATTTGAGACAAAATGGGTGCTCCTAGAGGGTATTATGCTAAGTGAAATAAGTCAGACTGAGAAAGACAAATACCGTATGATTCCACTCATGAATGGAATCTTAAAAAAATGAATAAACAAACAAAAAGCAGAATCAGAACTATGAATACAGAGAACAGATTGATGGCTGCCAAGGGGGATGCAGATGGGGATTGGGCAAAACAAGTGACGGAGAGAGGGAGAGACAGGCTTCCAGTTACGAAATGAGTAAGTCACAAGAATGAAAAGTGAGCATAAGGAATACAGTCAAATGATACTGTAACAGTGATGCAAAGGGACAGATGGTAGCTACACTTGTGGTAAACACAGCATAATACTTAAACTTGTCAAATTACTAAGTTGCACACCTGAAACTAAGTAAGGTTGTGTGTCAACAATACTCAAAAAGAGATCAGTATTTCCTGTATTTGATATGGAGCTTGAAAACGTGTCCTGGTTTATATTGTTTAATTTATTTTCATTTTTCCAAGTCTAAAATAAAGACTACTTTATTCTGGCAATGGATTTATCATATACTTAAAAAAAAAAAAAAAAAAAAAAAAGAAAAAAATTAAAATAGCTTTTAAGTGGCTTAGAATTAGTCTTTACTTATGTTCAAGAAAAACTGAATAGAACATATAAAAAAGATTTTATATATAGTGAATAATTCTGTATTGCATATTTGAAAGTTGCTAAGAGAATAGACCTTAAAAGTCCTCATCAAAAGAAAAAAATTTTAACTATGTATGGGAATGAATATTAACCAGACTTACTGTGGTGATCATTTGACAATGTATACGAGTATCAGATCATTATGTTGTACACTTGAAACTAAGAAAATGTTATATGTCAATGTAACTTCAATTGAAAAAAAGATTTTGACGGAACTTATCCTATGTTGGAATTGGCATCACAAACTATGATATTAAAATGTTTTTCCAGGTATCTGCAATTGTGCTTTTTAGCATTTTGGAGAATTCTCTGTAGTCCAGATTTTTTTTTAAGGAAATGGGATAGTCAGTGGTATTCTATTAATGCCAAGTAATTGCTTTCATGTTTCCTTTTTTTCCAACCTAAATATTTCACCTTTCTATTTTTCTAAAGGCAGTGTGAGGTCCACAGGAGGAAGTCCATAGCTTTTATCTTGACTTATAGATATGATGATAAAAGTTTAGGCTCACAGCTTGTTGCCCACTCCTCTGATAGAATGCAGCTTACAGCAATGTTCAAAGACAGGTTATCCATAGCTGAATGTAGTTTGATTTTAGTAGTAAACATAGCCTACAGTTTGATCATATTGAATTTAGGTTCAAGTTGCACAGAATAGACAAGTAAGACTATTCCAATACATAATATGCTTTCCAATTAACTCTGTGCCTAAAACCTTTGTTTTTTCCCCCTCAATCCTTAGGAAGTTAAACTCCAAGTATACAATGGTCGATATACACTATAAATATATTGATGAAATATTTAGCCTGGATGCAAATGTTATGACATTAATTCATCCAGAAAATAGCTTTCTTTAATGTTCCATACCTGGCAGACACTATTGTAAGGGCAAAGTCTACAACTGCCTCAACCCTTTTCAGGTTGATGATCTAGGAAAATAGATAATAAACATGCAAATTACAAATAATGAAGTGGGTTACACTGGGTAAGTGCAGGACGCTATGAAATAACATAGCTAAGTATTAGGTAAGGCTTCTCTGATGAAGCAATATTTAATCTGAGACTCTAAAGAATAAGGCATCAGCCAAGCAAAGTAGAAGGAAGAGGACTCTTGTCAGAAGACCCTGAGGACTCAAAGGTACCGGGCACAGGGTGTGGTGATGATCAAGAGGAGGCAAGATCTTGCTGAACCTTAAAGGCCATTAAACTGAACCTCTGATAGAGGACTATCAGATATTAAACTGGTAAGTCAGTAGCAGGAGGACAACAGATCGATTTAGAGTTCCTCTGTTTATGCTGTGGATAGATAATGCACAACGAGACGCCTGGGTGGCTCAGTCAGTTAAGCTTCTGCCTTCGGCTCAAGTCATGATCCCAGGATCTTGGGATGGAGTCCCACATCAGGCTCCTTGCTCAGCGGGGAGCCTGCTTCTCCCTCTGCCTGCCGCTTCCCCTGCTTGTGCTCTTTCTCTTTCTCTCTCTCAGACAAATAAATAAAAAATTTAAAAATCTTAAAAAAAAAAAAAGAGAGAATGCACCAAAGTTGACAAGAATGGAACCAGGAGAACCAAAAGAGAAACTTACTGGAACTATATAGTGGCAGTGGAGATGGAGAGGAATAGATTGTTTAGAACATGTCTGCCTTTTCTAAATGGATAAGCGAGTAGCATAAATATTCTTTGAGTCAACTCCGAGAAGCCTAAAAAGCACACTGACAACCAAAAATGTTAAAGAAACCCTCCAAGATGAACGACAGTAAGAGATGAAATTAATATTCTATCCCCTGCAAAGGCATCATGGCATCAGAACCTCATACCGACAGAGTGAGCTCTCGCTTCTCCTTAGCACGCACTTCTTCTATACCACTCTATAACCATATTACTCTATAATCTAGAGTAATGATGCACTTTCATGTTTACCACCACCACAAAGGTCTCAGTCATGCCCACCCTCCTCCTGCCTTGCTAGCCAGCTCCATGAACAGTACCTTTCACCCAACAAATTTTCAACACATGTGAACAGGTATAATAAATGAGTGATAGTCTCTACGTCAAACAACTAGAAGGAACGTGATCTAATATAGTTGTTACCAAACAAGTCACATGAGATAGGAAATCGCTCATCTCTGCAATCCTCCTAAATTAGAAGAAATAGGTTATTCCACAAAAGGAAAAAAGCACAGGTACAAAACAGATACAGCAGTGATGACTACATGGGAACTTGACTGAAGATGACTTTAAGACATCTGTAATGCTCCAAAGAGCATCATTAAAAAATTCAGCACAGTATTTAAAATTTTAAGGGTAAAACAAACCAGATGATAGAAAAGCTATACTGTTAAATTAGATATTTTGGAGAAATGAAATGTTTTCTCTCTTAACAAATGGTAGAATGTTCTTTGCTATTTGGAATTATGCATTTTAGGATTGCTATCAACTCCCTTAATTTATAAAGATTATTAAGACTCAGAAAATACTCAAAATATAAATACATAATAGCAATAAACTCCTGATAAAAGTTTGTTGCTGAAACTTATTTCTAAAGAAGCAACCTATACAGTCCCTTATTTCATAACACAATGCCATCCTAGATCCATGGTTACGTCTTATCTTTTAAAAGCAGTTCCATTCCCAGATAGCTAAAATGTGGTTTTATATTTCTTCTTCCTTTTTTTTTTTAATGTTTTATTTTTTTATTCCCAAGAGTCAGAGAGAGAGAGAGAGAGAGAGAGGCAGAGGCAGAGGGAGAAGCAGGCTCCCCGCCTAGCAGGGAGCCCGATGCGGGACTCGATCCCAGGACCCTGGGATCATGACCTGAGCCAAAGGCAGAGGCTTAACCATCTGAGCCACCCAGGCGCCCCTATATTTCTTAATTAAAACTCACATTTTAACTACCATCTCTAAAAATGTTTTTTTTTTCCTGAAGGATACAAGTCTTATTATTTAATTTTGTTAATTTGGCTTTACAAAATAAACACAAAATTGAATGACTTAATCTGAAGGGGTCTCTGCTTTCAGTACATAAAATAGTTTCGTTCTGTTAAAATTTTTTTAAATATTTTCCTTCGTATTATAAAGTTAAAAAACAAAAAAAACAAATCACCATATTTAGATAATTTCACAAGTACTTATTTCCAGCAAAAACGGAAACATTAAGGAATTTAAGCTGAGTGAACTCATATGCAAATATCTGTGGTTCCTTTAAAAATGGTTGTTCAGGGATGCCTTAGTGGCTCAGTCGTTAACCGTCTGCCTTTGGCTCAGGTCACGATCCCAGGGTCCTGGGATAGAGCCCTGCATCAGGCTCCCTGCTCAGTGGGGAGCTTACTTCTCCCTCTGCCTGCCGCTCTCCTTGCTTGTGCTCCCTCTCTCTTTCTCGCTCTGTCAAATAAATAAAATCTTTTTTAAAAAATGGTTGTTTCGTGTCATCAATGAGAAAGAACAGGTGGCTTGAAATGAACAATTCAACTGAAAGTTGAGAATAGCTGAAGTCTGCAGGGGCTGGGTGTGATATATTCCATTCCAGCAAAACTGCTCAAATGATCCCTCCATTCTCTGCTTGAGCCACCAAATGTCATCTCTTCAGAGAACCACTGATTATCCAATTAAACCCTCTAGTTTTACCAATGGCAGAGGTGGCAGAGTATCTCTGGGAAATTAAGTGATTATTTATTATATTAATTATATTATACTACGTTATTTATATTTTGTCTTATATAATAATTTTAATATTGTATATGATACATAGTGACCACAAGACATTACTCTAAGAAATCACTCTAAGACAAACTCCACCACCACGCAGCTGCTACCTTCAAAACATGGACAGAATGGGCAGGAAAGGTCAGGTAGAGGTCACTTACCACCATTTCAGAGAAACATCAGGTAAATTTTAAGCAATATAAGAATCATATGGATGGGGAGCCTGGGTGGCTCAGTTGGTTGAGCGACTGCCTTCGGCTCAGGTCATGATCCTGGAGTCCCAGGATCGAGTCCCGCATCGGGCTCCCTGCTCAGCAGGGAGTCTGCTTCTCCCTCTGACCCTCCCCCCTCTCATGTGCGCTCTCTCTCTCTCTCTCTCATTCTCTCTCTCAAGTAAAATCTAAAAAAAATATATATATATATGGATGTAATGTATGGTGATTAACATAATAAAAATAAATAAAATAAATAAAAAAGAACCAGATGGCAATGTGTAGTAATGAAAGTTACATCAAGACGCTAGTGGGCATGGAGAAGTGGCCAAAAATACAGCCCTGGATGCTACTTGTGAATGTCACTCTGACCAGGAGAATAATTCAGGGATACACCGGCCGTCACAACAGGGCATTCAACTCAAAGAAACCAGACTGTGTTTATTTACTACTATCCTCCACATCTAACCAACAGTCTGCAGAGATGCTATCTGCATTTCTCCCCAGCCACTGAACCAACTCCTCAAATAGTTGAGTTTTCCTTCCTGATCTCCCAGTTTCACAAAAAAGATGTTTAGATATTTGTGGTAAGAACGAATTTAGGCAACTTTATTTATCTACTTAGGACAACAGAGCTGCAGGGAAACTGCCTTTGCCCAAATAAACTTTTCCAAAAGCCTCCGTAAAACAGGATTAGAGACTCTTTACGTAAATCCCTAAATAACTGTATGTAAAAACTCACCAGAACAAGGATAAACATCAAAACCTACTCCTACCATGTCTTTTGCTGAGGATCTGGCTCTCAGTTAGTACCACAGCCCTTAAGCAACCGGAGATGAGATTTCATGACAATGCCTGTCACTATACTAGCAGATGGGGTACAAGAGAAGGCAATTCAAATGTGTCTCCTTCTCCCAGCGTGCTTACGGTCCCTATTCTTCATCCTATTTATCTCCACCATTTACTTGCTGTTTTTCTTCAACAACCATTTCCTTTCTTTTTCCAATTTCTTAACAAAATTATCATCTACAGACCTTTCTCTGGCTCCTTGGTCACCATTACTAATATAAGTTAGAGAATGTAAGTTAGAGTATAAATTAGGGTCCACTCTCAAAAGAAAAGGCTACTATCAGTTAATCAACAACCAGAGGCAGTGGAACTCATTTAGAATCAATAGTATCAGGCTACCCGAACAGGTATTAAATAGTAAGCCTGTCTGCAGATAGAGAATAAAAAAAGATATAAAAAGTGTGAAGGATCTGTTGAAACACAGTTGTAAGCATCATGCAGTAACTGTGAATGGCTGAGAAATCACAGGAGTTTATTAGACCTGCTGGGAGTATCTAAGGAGAGGAATGACTTTTTTCTTTGAACAAAGTAGTTGCCTATGTCTGCAAGCACCATGAGGTCTGGGGGTTGGGACTGAAAACTTATAACAAAATAAAAAAACCTTTAAAGTCTGTTTAAGATGAGAAAAGAAAACTGTCTTTTATTGTTATTTTCAGCCACAAGGAATAATCATAGTAATAACAGTAATAAAAAGAAAAATAATTGCTATTAGTCACTATTTTTATGAAAACCATCTCATTATGCATTGAAAAAACACTTACCCATGTGTTCTTTTCATATTAGTATTAAATAAAACAATTCTCATCAAAGTGGCTGGTGCGAAAGGAAAAATGTGTTTTCTTATGCAATGGAAAGGCTTCAGGTATGGCTGATTCCAGGCATGTAACCAATGTCATCGGAACTCAGGTGTTTTTGCTCTCTTCTCTTGCATGGGGCTCCATTTATAGACAAGCTTTCCCCCTCATACTGGCAGAAGCTATAAGCAACTCCAGATATCAAACTTATCTTCTCATCAAGACCCAAATAAAGCTCAAGATTCTTTTACTCAAAGGTATTACAACTGAATTCCAGTAGCCCTGATTATCTTTCCTTGGGTCACTTGCCTGACACTAAGCCAATGCCTTGCTGTGCCTGGCCTGATGTCTACCACATTTGACTTACGTGGAATGAAGAGGAAAGAGGGGTTCAACATGGAAGTTGGGATGCTGCAATGAGTTTGGGTGAATAACTGCTAGATAGTCACAGATACCCTCTAATCTCTCTTTGGAAAGAAACAGAGAAGAATCTGAGACTTAGATCTGAAGGATGCCAAATCCATACCAGGAATCAATGTTTAAGAAATACTTACATGCAAGAGGAATTGTACAGCACTATCATATAAAGTACACAGTTAAAACAAGAATAAAGAAAGCTTAAAGAATTAAAGAACAATCTCCCACCAAGTTCTGTTTGTTTTCATGAGGTTATCAAGGACTGAGCTATACCCATACAGTATGACTCATAGTATTGGTGAAAAGAAAAGTGAACAGAAAAGTAATAAACGAATATTGCACATCTCAGTCCTCACAACAAACTTCCTGAATATATCGATGTTATCAAAATTTCAGAGGTGAGAAAATAGAAGAGAAGCAATGTAAAGTCCCTAAATAACCCAGCTAGTAAAGGTAGAGCTAGAATTTGAACCTAGATTGGGTTGACTCTAAAGCAATTTCTAAGGGAAACCCCCACTAAGATCCACATCCTACTAAACAAGTATTGAAAAATGTTTAGCTATTCATCCTTTCTGATGGCTGAGTAATATTCCATTGTATATATGAACTACATCTTCTTTATCCATTCATCCATTGAAGGACATCTCGGCTCTTTCCACAGTTTGGCTACTGTGGACATTGCTGCTATGAACAGTGGGGTGCAGTTGCCCCTTCTTTTCACTACATCTGTACTATACCTTGGCTAACTGAATTTAAATTAAAAATAATAAAAATAAAAACCTTCCATTTGAGAGAGAGAGAGAGAAAGAAAGAAAAATGTTTAGCTAAAGAGTTTGTATTAAAGATTTCCCGGGGGCTCCTGGGTGGCTGAGTCAGTTAAGCATCTAACTCTTGGTTTCAGCTCAGGTCGTGATCCCAGGGTCATGATCTCAGGGTCACGAGATGGAACCTTGAATAGGGCTCCATGTTCAGCGCAGAGCTGCTTAAGACTCTCTCCCTCTGCACCTCCCCCCACGTGGTGCGTGTTCTCGTTCTGAAATAAATAAATTTAAAGCGTCTTCCAAATATAAGATTTTCAAAAACATGAGAAAGTTCTCAGGTGGAAGTTGCCAGCAAAAACTGCATAGCGCTTCGGTAAAGTCCTCCTGGTTATGAAGAAATTTGTAACTAAGAAAAGGTAATGATATTCGTGCTAAGGTGAAAAGATTACAGATCAGCCCAGTGGTTTAAAGATATAGAAAAAAGGGCGCCTGGGTGGCTCAGTCGGTTAAGCGACTGCCTTCGGCTCAGGTCATGATCCTGGAGTCCCTGGATCAAGTCCCACATCAGGCTCCCTGCTCGGCGGGCAGTCTGCTTCTCCCTCTCTCCCTCCCCCTGCTTGTGTTCCCTCTCTCGCTATGTCTCTCTCTGTCAAATAAATAAATAAAATCTTTAAAAAAAAAAAAAAAAAGATATAGAAAAAAAACTTTAGCACTTTTCAAATAGAATTCCTATTTAAGAGGGACGGAATCCCATTTTGCCTCAAGATACAGTAAATTGAGATTGAAAATTTGAATGCTGAAAAACAGAACTCTCTGGGAAACGCCAGAAATATGATTATTTAGAATGTAACTGTTGTTGCCTCATATTGCACAGTATTCAGTTCCCTCTCTCCCTCCCATCTTTTCTGTGGCTAATGTGAGGGAATATTCAAAATGTGAAAAATAACCTTATTTTTTTCTATCCCTGATGGTGTTACCATATGGCTTTAGCATTTGGTTCCATCCTTTTCACCCTCCTACTATTTATTTATTTTAATCACTCCTCGTGATTAGTAAAAAGAAGATCTCTGAGAGTCTATTCCTGGCTATATTCTCACTCACAGTTTGGCCTCAGATCATTTGATTTCCCTTAGCTGCAGAGACTGCCATCTTTAAATGGGCATAATGTTACTCACCAGTTGAATGAAATCCTTAAAAATGATAGTCCCTTATATTTTAAGAGAGTTTCTATTATCTGTGGATTTTTTTTTCCTCCCTAAGATCCAAAACCATCTGTGCCTTCTCGTTTATGACCAAGACTTTTTTGAGTTTTGAATTTGCTTAGAGCTGACAAAACACAACATCTGGATTTCAATTCAAGGAGGAAGGTTCATTTGAAAGCTTTTTAATGCCCCTGGACCACAATGAGATCAAATTGAAGAACATTTTTTTTATGAGTTGAGTGCAAATGAATTAGAAACATGTGGGTTAACTTTCTCTTAAACCTCAAAGGGAATTTAAATATTAAGGAAAAGTGCTTTGCAAACTGCTTCTTGGCTTCTGCCAAAGTCAGAACACTTGAAAAAAGAGTTGGTGAGATCTACTGAATCCAAATGTACCCAGCATTTTCTTCTGTGTGTATAAAGGACATTTTGATCTTTGAATAAAAGGAAATATAAAGATTTGCAAGTTTCATATCTAATAATGCTTAATCTTCAGTCTAAAATAAGCATATTGCTAGAATTCAGTCTTCCCTTTTTTTTTTAAATAGCTCCTTGTTTTGTGTTAACAATATCCCAGAATATGAGTGAACGACGTAATTATACCGATGTAACACAAAAATCCTGTAGTCATTTCATGTGCTTTATTTCAGAGATGGGAAAAACTGATTAATAGGTATGAATTTGTTTCAAATTTCTGAGTACCTAAGTCTTTTCATTTCAAGTCACTGTTATTTTGCTGGGTTTTAAACTTTTCTGATTAATGGAAAATCATCCCCCCACCTCACCCACCCACATATTAGTCTCAAGCATCTATTTCATAGCCAATATTGTCAAAACAACGTGTGCATTTATGGGTGTGTGTGCAGAGATGTGTAGAAACAGTGTTCCTAGTACTTCAGCTCACTGCATGTGACCCTAAGTCCCCTGCACACTCAGATGAAGTAATTCTTCAATTACGTGCAGGGAAAACTCGGCCATGACCATGGACCTGAGTGAAGTCCCTGTAAACGACAGCTCTGAAGGGGGCAGACTGAGGGGAGCAGTGATCGGTGCAGAAGCTGCAATTTCCCCAATTTCCTGAGTTGGAAGCAGCTTAAAATGACCCTTTGCTGGTAGTCACAAAGTCTGGCAGTGACAAGGAGTAATTCTCCCCTTCTGCCCTTTCCTCAGAACGCCTTGATCTACTCTTATCCTGAGGGTAACCAATGTCATGACATGTCTGCAGCCTTCCTTATCACCGCTGCTAATAACAAATTCCCGCCTGGAGACAGCACCATGAGCACAATTTTAAATAGTCTCTTCTGGCACAAAATGATTTTGTAAAGCGGACTCCGTCGTGGAGGCAAATACTCACAAACGTGCCAGCGATAACTCCAGAAGTCACTTGACGACATTAAGATTAAAACCTTATTACTGACAACTCTTTTTTTTCCCCCCTCCTACTACATCTTACATTTTAACATAAGACCTTCAGAGACATCCTTGTACTATCCGTCTCTCTACTCGGGGATAATGCTGAAGAATGCAGTTGTTAATCTGAGGGAGGAAAGAAGTCCCATAGACACAAATGTTCTCTAAGAAAACAAGGAGAGCTGGGGAGTTGGGGTTGCAAAGGGGTCAGTCAAAACAAACCCTCCCAGATTATGCAAAAAATGAGAGCCTCGGAAAATAAAGATGCGTTCTGTGAATAGTAAGGCTGAAATTTAATGGGCTACAGTAAAACAGACAAACAGGCTTGTTCAGCCTCTGCCTCACCTGAAGAAAATCTACAAAGATGACAACATCTGCAAGTTCACAGCCTCCCTTTTAACCGCTGCAGGAAGTACTGAAGGAAAAAGGGCAGAACAGCCCCATTCAAATGATAAAGCTAACAAGGGGAATTCTCCTTCAAGGGGTAAGGAGTAAGCATGGAGCAAAAAACTAGGTGAGTTTAGGGGGAAATGCCTTCTTCCAGAGAGCAGAGAAGTGAACATGCACACACACAAACCCATGAATTTTGGTAGAGCTTATCATTTCCATACATTTGCTGGGAATAATGTGTTGGGTTATAATGACACAAAAACAATTCAAGTACTGCAAAATATTCCTAATTCCAATGCAATAACTGATTTGATTAACACTTTAAAGTATCTGAAATGATCCATTTCCTTTCTTCTGCTGCCCAGGGTATTCATTAAAGGAAATGCTGTATTTCTTTTTATTTACATTTTATAAAACTTTTCTGGAGTTCAGATCTTCATAATATGTGATGAGTTACATTTAACAGGGAAAGTGTGTTTTATCCAATTGGAAAGCCACATTCTAGTGGTTTCTGATTTCTCCCTCCACCCTGACACTCTCCTGTCCTTTGTGAAAAAATGCAGGAGAAAAATTTTATGTCATTGCTGTCAGGGTAACTGTAGAGTATTTCTTAATGCCTGTTCTGTGAAAAAAGTGGTTTTCCATCATTTGCTTAAGTCCCAACTTCAACACTACACAATGACAATCTATGAAGTTCTGTGTGTATGTGTATATTTACATATATACATATACATACATAAATTTTGGAACTGGCAAACATTTTTCTGCAAGTGATTATTAACCAATGACAAAGTGAACAAATAAGCAATCAATGAATATCAATGGGAACATTAAAATAATTCCTAAAAATAATCCACACACCATCTTTTGTCCCCAATATGGAGTATTACAGACATTTGATAATATAATTTTATTATTAAAGGCATTACTTATTCAAATTGAGCATAAGGTTAATATTACAATGCTGGAATCAGAGAAAAATTATTTGTTGGCATGATTCCAAAATCCATATAAATACAGGCCTCTTGTTTACTCATTGCTTCACTGAACAATGATTAGAGAAAGAGAGAGCGAGCGCACAGCGGGGAGGGGTAGAGGAAGAAGGGGAGAGAGAATCTTAAGATTCTGAGATCATGACCTAAGTCAAAATCAAGAGTTGGAGGCTTAACTGACTGAGCCACCCAGGTGCCCCTGAACAACCATTTTTTAAAAGCCATAGGAGTTAGAAGAACACAGTCCATGAAGACGACACAGTCTACACTGACAGAGTAATAGGAGAGGCAATATCTAACTTTTATTGGCCACTAATTATAGTAGCTACTGGCTATCCACTTTATATGGTGCCCGACTTAATTACCAGAACAATGCTACAAGGGAGATACTATTATTAGACTTAATTTACAGCTGAGAAAACGGAGACACATACAGGTTAAATGGCGCACCCAACGTCACACAAGTAGGAATGATCAGAGACAGGATCTGAACAAAAACTATCTCGGGAACTCTTAGTCACTATGCCCTAGTGCACTGGTAACAAGAGATCTAAAATATTTCACTAATTTTTAATCCATTGAGCTAAACCATAAAAAACAGAGATGGCCAAATAGCTTATGCAGCTATCTTCCCTATGCAGTTAGAGAGCCTCTTTCTGGCATCTAATTTAAAAGGTATAATTTCTTGTGCAACGTGCTCTGTTTGTGGTATGGGTTGTGCAAAGTTATAGGAGGAGTCTTGGCAGGACAAGGCTGTGTAGACTGTCTGGGACCCATACATAATTATAGTGACGTAACCTCGAGCTGCTCTTCAATGCGCCCCATGCTCACCTCCAAATACACTGCCCATCAACTTACCAGCTGTGGCAATTATTTGACATACTTTTTTTAATACCTAAAAGAATTGTATTTCGTTTGAGATATTCCTGTTATCTGGATTTTTTTAAACTTTTAATATGGCATCAGCTATAGTGTGAGACCTCTGGCATAATCACATACTAATTATTGTTGTCTCTTTCTTCCTAGTACCCATTTTAACACTTTGTAGAGAAAGCATGATCTGGATACAAGACTGACTTTCACTTTCTAGATTTTTTTTTTTTTGACTCAACCTGCATAAAGAGGAAACAAAAGAAGAAGTAGAAGCAGAAGAATGAGAAGAGGGAGGAAGAGGAGATGATGATGGAGGAGGAGGAAGTTCTTTTCATGATTTATTCATTAAGTTTCCAATAGCAAAGGATAGACTGATCAATGAAGCTTATATTTTATATGCATCCAGACAATGCTAAGCCTTATTTAGAACCCAGTGAGATATCACCTCTTCTAAGATCTCTGTGACAATTCCTGCCTGTCCAGTAATGATGATCACTGCCTCCTACTTATTTCCTCTATAATGCTCACATTCCTACCAGATTGTGAACTTGGAGGCAGTAGATGTGTTCTACTTATCTTTATACTCTTTGTTCCACCTCAAGGATTTGCCAAGTTGTTGTAGCTCAAAAAATGATAGTTTAAATAAAGGATGTAAACCAGCATCCTGCAGACACAATAAATGTTTCAAAATGTTTTCCATAAAATATTCTGAAATTTTACATTTGTGATGTGTTGGAGGTTTGAAGGCACAAATAGGAAAATTTAAGAAAAATAATAAAAACAGATATTTGTTGATTGTATCTACCTGCCAGATATTCTGCAAAGTGTTTCAAGGACTATCTCCATTTACCCTCCCAACAACCTCATGCAGAGAGAACTTTTATTATATACACCTGACAGAACAGGAAACGGAGATGCACAGAGGTTAAACAAACTTCTCTAAGAAAGGATATTCAGCTCAGAAGTTGTGAGACTAGATATCAAACTAAGCAGCTGTACTCCAAAACCCACACTCTCAACTGGTATTTATACTTCCTCCCTGGCAAATGGTGACACTTTTGGTGTCTAAACCCAGCTGAGGAGCTTGAAATGAAGCCAAGGAAAGGCTCACTAAGCAAGAACGTAAAAGACAATGGACAGCTGTAATGGGACACCCACAAACCAGAAACCAGACCCACAAGTTGAGGGTAGAACCCACCAATAAATCTCTTCTGTACAGCAGCAAGCATTCACTGTGCACTGTGTTCCAAGTCGGTCCTGGCCCCTGACACAAAGCCAAATGAGACACAGTACAAGCCCTGAAGGGTCTCACAGTGTAATATATTTTTACTCCACACTGTCACTGTACAATATGCTGGCCACTAGCTACATATGGCTACTTAATTTAAACTGTAATTAAAATTAAATAAAACTAAAAATTCTGTTCCTCTATCCCTCTCATCGCATTTCAAATGCTCAACAGCCACATGGGGCTACTTGTTCACACAGGACAGTGTAGATATACAATATTTATGCATTGCAGAAAGTTTTATTGGACATGACTGCTCTAAAAAGCTTACCTTGCTCTTTTAACAGGGAGGTAAATGCCAGCTATGCCTCTTGGGGCACGATATTTAGCCTCTCTATACCTCAGTTTTTAATCTATCTATTAAAGGTATAGAATTATAATGCTTGCCTTTGAGGGCTATCGTAAGCATTATTTTCACTAGTTCATGTAAACATTTTGAGCACCTACTTAGTCGATATGCACCCAATAAATATTGGGCTTTAAAATTATTATCATAGATGTCGCCAATGATGTTATTTATAATGTTGCAAAGCATGTGATAAACCCTGAAAGAAGACCGTCCCCTTTCCATTCTACAGATGAGAATGCTTAATTTTATGAGAAGTTACCCACATAAATCAGATTCACCTAAGTGGGACATCAAATGCACAATTCATGCCCAACACTTGTGCTCTTGCACATGCTTGACTTAACTAGGGCACATACCTTTTGGCATTTATATACTGAATATAGTAATATATGTTGTGACGTATATATTATAAGAAAAATTCTTTACTATATAAGTAAAATATATGTGATAAATAATAATTACAGAAGAAAGCACCCTAGCAATATACACTACTTATCTACAGAATCAAGAGTTTTTTTTTTTTTTTAAAGATTTTATTTATTTATTTGAGAGAGAGAGAATGAGAGACAGATAGCAAGAGAGGGAAGAGGGCAGAGGGAGAAGCAGACCCCCCGCTGAGCAGGGAGCCCGATGCGGGACTCGATCCCGGGACTCCAGGATCACGACCTGAGCTGAAGGCAGTCGCTTAACCAACTGAGCCACCCAGGCGCCCCGAATCAAGAGCTATTTAAATTGAGCTTGGCTATAACACAGATAATTCAAAGAAAATTTCACCATCCATACCTTTTCGACTCTATTTGGCAGCTAACAGGCTGGTTTCATTCAGTACAGAAACATGAGATTACATCTAGATGTCTGGGACAGATTCTTTACAATGGAAGGCACTGGAAGGGAACAGTAAAGAGTACCAGCAGGTGGGTAAGAGAGATGCCATGGATCCACTTGGCATTGATTTTAAAGCAATTCATTGAGTAAGATGTTGAGTATACTGTACTATTCCATATACTGAGCAACTGAAATTCACGTATGGATATATATTTATAAATATTAATATATTTATAAATAAATCTATTTTAATAAATAAAATATTATAAATATTGCTTAAGATACTGAATTCACTGAAAGTATTTTGCTACCAGAACTATTGTACATACATTATTCATTCAGGAGAAATTTTGTTTGATTCTCATAGAAATTTAGATACTCCTCTAATACGGATAACCAACCTTCTCACATGCATAATAATGAAAACAGTGAGGAATTATTGTGTGCTTATTCTATTCCTAGAACCTTAGATTGATATTATATAAAATGCGTGTAGAAACAACAAAAGCAAAAGCAAAACAAAAACAATTAGTTAATAGATATGTCTGATTCTGCTACTTGCTAGCTATATTAACATGAGTACATTATTCAATCTTCCTGAGGCTCTATATTCCTTTGGGGATAATTCCCACCTACCTCTATATTTTTAGTGAGGATTAAAGTAAGTAAAGAATATGAAGCACTAAATACATTGCACACCCTATATCACTTAATAATTAAAAACTAAAATTCTGAAGAATGGGATAAAATGTGACACTTCCAAAAATCATATAAAATAGGTATTATTGTTTCTTATTTGCACGTGAGGAACTGAGGATCACAAATCTAAAGAGCATGTCCAAGCTCAAAGCTGTCAAAATGATACCTGGTAAAATTAACCATCCACACCCAGATCTGCCACATACCTTCCATTGCCCTTAAAGTAATACTCCATGTTGCTATGAGGCAATATGTTTTTTTTTTAGATGTTAATGTAATGCTGAACAATAGGATATATAAATTCAAAATGTCTACAAACAAGGAGTGAAAAAAATATGGAAAAAAATTCCATATCCTGATGACTCTCATTTTGTATCTCTAGCCTGGATCTCCACCCTGGATTCCAGGCTTGTATCCAAATATTTTCCTGACACGAATGTCTAAGAATGCCCTAAAAATTAATATCCCCAAAACCAAATTCTTGATCTTACTATTTTCCAACTTGCACTTGCATTGTCTTTTTCTCTCTCTACCTGGAAATTCCATCCCACTCAAGCCAATGCCTTGGAGTTATCCATGACTTCCCTCCTTCTCTTATATCCCATATTTAATCACATCAAAATAGATGAGGAATCCAATCACTCCCGAATTCCTAACTTTTCTACTTCTCTTTTTTAAAGGTTTACTTACTTATTTACTTGAGAGAGAGCATGTGAGAGTGGTGGGGAGGGTGGGGAGAGGGAGAGAGGGAATCTCAGTCAGGCTCCCCACTGAGCACAGAGCCCCCATGCAGGGTTCCAACTCAAAACCGGAGACCATGACCTGAGCTAAAACCAACACTTAACCGACTGAGCCACCCAGGCGCCCCTCCCTACTCCTCTCTTTAATATCTTCTCAGCACAGAACTGGGATGATTCTCCCATCTCTTGAAAAGAAAAAGCCAATGCACTGAGAATAACCCATTACGACCACCTGTCTTCTGAATACTTACTCTCCTTTCATTAACTCTTTACCCTCAAATCATAGGACGGACCCTTGCTCACTTAACTACACTCATTATCTATTTTCTATCAACACGACAGGCATGATCCTATGCACGACTATGCATCGCTTGCTTCTTCTGCCTTGAATACGCTCATCTATCCAGTAAGGTCAAAATTACACCTTCTTCAAGTCTTTGTTCGCACTTTCTCACTGAGCTTTTCTCTTGCCATCTTATTTAAAATTACAATCCTTTCTACCCATACACACACTCCTTATTCCTCCTCTCATTCTTATTTTTTCCCATAATATATATCACCCTCTGAGGAACAGGATAAGATTGGAAAGGATATAGCATAATATTTATTCTTTTTCCCATTAAGAAATTGCAATCTCCATGAGAGCTCAAATTTGTATGTTTTGTTAACTTCTTTATCCACAATGCCAAGAATAATGGCTCAAACATTATATGCGCTTAATAAGTATTTCATGAATGAATGAGTGAATATACACAAGGCAAAAAGCTGTTATAGTGGTAGAGTGCTATTTTATTCTCCCAATTTTTCTCTTTTTTAATACGAGCAATAATTCTTTATATTTTAAATGCCATGGTTTCTTAAATGATAGATTTTTTGAGTTTCCATCATTGTGCCTTTAATATTTCATTTCTGTCTGTTTCCTTGTTTTGATTTTAGGAGCTCTTGGCAAGCAATGGAAGAACCTAAAAATATCCATTGTTTGAAAACAAACATTTAATGATAAATGTAGTAATAGGTCACGATTTACTAGTAGTGGTAGTAACAGCAGCAATCATTCACTGGGGACCGTTTATGAATTTTGGACCATGACTGACCTTCTACTTGTGTTGGTTTACTTAACACTCAGAAAAAATCCTATGAAATGTCCACTATTAACAAGAGATGGAAAGTGAGGTGCAGAGATCTTAGATAATTAGCTCATGGTTATGGAATTAGTAATTGAGAAGTTGGAATGTTAATGCTAGCAAGTCCTTATCTATGTAGTTCACAGCATCTTTATGTCCAAACATTCAAGTACAATATACTGAAAATGATTTAATCTGCTCAATACAAACTTAACACAACTGACTATCCTATGGATTGAACATAATCAAAAGGATTACAGTTTTCCTGTATATTTACTATTGTAAAGTTTTAAAAAGTAATTCATGGCTCTCAAGTGAACTCCCCTGTTCGAGCCAACACTATCTTAGGCTTTGCCTACATGTATTTTCTGCTGCAGCTACAGGTCTTGTAGGATAAGCAAGTGACTCTTCACACAGCCTGACTTTCTTTCTGGAGAGTGGCCTTATTGCCTTAAAAAGGACTCATAACCACTCAGTTACCTTCCCTTAGATATGTTTGCCAGACTCCTTAGGGAGGCTTTGAAATTCTGACACTTCATGTAAGTGCAGTGAGTTTGCCAAAAAATACTCTTTGTTGGGGAAGCTGAGGACTTTTTTATTTACTTATGGACACAGCATGGTTTATAGCCTCCCAGAGTGAGGAAATGGAAAAGGAAACGGCAAAAACAAAATCAAAATCAGCTAGTTGGTAAAATCATTTTAGTTTGTACAAAAAGAGGGCAACTCTGAGACATGAAACTCCTTCAGAAGTAATCAAACTGGCTTAAGTGGAAATGATATTTATTGAGCACCTATTGCGTGCCAAACTTTGTGTAAAGTACCGGTGTAGGTTTTATACGTTTTTGCAAAAAACAAAATCACCGATGTCCATATTATTCCCACATTAAAAAAAAATTTCTTTTCTTTTTTGGTAGGAGCATTGCGTTGACTTATTCAAAATCAATTGCCTAGGGGCACGTGGGTGGCTCAGTCGGTTACATGTCTGCCTTCAACTCAGGTCATAAGTCCTGTGATTGAGCCCCGTATTGGGCTTCTCTCGCACACGCGCGCTCTCTCTCTTTCTCTCCCTCTGAAATAAATAAAATCTTTTTTAAAAAAAAAATCAACTGCCTATGTGCCTCTTCATTTTCAAAATTGTGAGTCTTCAGATTCAAGTCTAGGGATGAAAGGGGAATGTTAATGGTAAGAACACTATTTACTGGTATATAATGTACTCTTTCCCTCTTTTTTTTTTTTTTTTTTTCAAATACTCACTAGATTTTGTTTCCCTTTTATGCCTTTCTTCCCCTAATCATACTACAATCATACTTTTTCTAGGATTCTGGAGGGACAGGGCACCTTTTAAACATAATAGTGGTGAAATCCTTCTCTTAATGATCAAATACTTAACATTTGCTTAATAATGATAAACTTTCCATTAAATTTCAATTTATCAAGTGTACCATGCCAAATGGAAGCTGAGGCCAAGATGGAGTAACAAGGGGCAGATTTATCATTTCACTAAAAATAAAAACAATGAACAAAGTCAATGAACTATTTTTCCAACCATGCACATAAGGTGACACAGGACAGTGATACCTGAAAGAGGTGAACTCTATGATTATTCCCAGGTTATGTCCTGGTGAGGGATTCCAGACTGCTGTACTGAGAAGAAAGACCCAGTCAGAGCCCATCAATGCCACTAAGCTCAGAGGATGGAGACTGGAGTCGGGTGTGTGGTGTAAGGCCTAAAATTAAGATCCAGTATTATATGCTGCCTTATATCTGGTGAAACCAAGAGGGTCTCAAATGGCTTAACCACAAGTTCACCTCCCAATTCTGCCCTCACAGTTGAGGTCTCCTACCCAAACAACCTTCAGGCTTAAAGCGGAATAGTGAGTTCCACTGACAGCTCATGGAATTATCCAACAAATCAATCATATTTTCTCATAGGAACTGGGGGTCACCACATGCTCTCAGTACCACAAAGCCTGCCTCCCATAGCCTCCAGTTGTTCACTATTCCCAAAAGCCACCTCTATGAGGCCCTGAGTGGTATGCTATGTCCTCCTCCTCCAGATTGAATGTATGTGACAAATAACATGTGACTATGGTCAGTCTCCTCTGTCCAATGTTGGGTGACCTAGGTTTGGTTACCCTCAAAGGTCTAGGGTGAAAATCCCTTCCTCACCAATGGGGTAAAGAGAGGTAATTTAAAAGCAGGAGGTCAAGATGGGAAAGGTTTGCAGGTCAAAGAACTGGAGAGGAGTGATCCTACACAGAAAGAAAGCAATGAAAATCTTGCAGCATTTCTTCAAATCTTTGTCTCATCAGTGATAAACACATATGTAAGTGAGACTACTTGAGAGCAGAAAAAGAATCATGCAACCAGAAAGATATATCCTTATAATTCATAGGAAATCAGAATACTTAGAAAACTCCATAGTATCTCAGTAGTAGGGCAAAATTAGATGTAGGTTAGTCTAATCTAAGGATACCTAACATATAACCAAAAGCATATCTTTCCAAGTAATTTAACTGTGTTCTAGCACAAAGTTCAAGAACATTTAAAGATACACAGAAGTATCCAGCAACAACAAATTTAAAAGTCACAGTGTATGGAATTTCATTAAAAACTGCCAGTTAAAGAATCAGGAAGGTATGATCCTTAAAGAAAAAAAAAAAATGCAACAGAAACAGACCAAGAAACAACCCAGATACAGGCATACCTCCTTTTATTGCACTTCACAAATAATTGCATTTTTTTACAAACTTAAAAGTTTGGGGCAATGTTGCATCAAGTAGATCTGTTGGCACCATTTTTTCCATCAGTGTTTGTTCACTTCAAGTCTCTGTGTCACATTTTGGTAATTCTCACAGTATTTCAAACTTTTTCATTATTACATATGCTATGGTGATTTGTGATCCATGATTATGACTTGCCGAGGTGGTTAGATTTATATTTATATTATTTTATATTTATAATTTTATTAAGTATTTTGCATTAAAGTATTTTAACTTAATTTTTAAATTAATATGTATATTTTTAAGACACAATGCTACTGCACACTTAATAGACAACAGTATAGTATAAACACAATTTTTATATGTATTGGGAACTAAAAATTTTATTGACTCACTTTACTGAGTAGTCTGAATCTCAACTCATAATACCTCCAACATATGCCTATAGAATTACTAGAGGAGGACATTAAAAATATTATGATTACATTTCTATATGTTCAAGAAAAAAGGGGAAACATTAAAAATGTTAAGGAGCAAGATGAACATAAGTAGCATACAAAACAAAGAAAAACAAATTAAGCTTCTACATGTGAAAAGTATAGTGTCTGCCTTGAAAAACACATTGGTTTTCATTGACAGAATAGATGCTTCAGGAGAAAAGATTTAAGAACCCGAAGACATAGCAACAGAATCTATGCAAAATGCAACACAGAGAGGAAAAAGACACAAAATAAAGAATCCATCATCAGGGGCGCCTGGGTGGCTTGGTCGTTAGGCGTCTGCCTTCGGCTCGGGTCGTGATCCCAGGGTCCTGGGATCGAGTCCCACATCGGGCTCCCTGCTCCGCAGGAGGCCTGCTTCTCCCTCTCCCACTCCCCCTGCTTGTGTTCCCTCTATCTGTCAAATAAATAAATAAAATCTTTAAAAAAAAAAAAAAAAGCATCTATCATCAGTGAGCTATGGGGTAACTACAAGTGGACTACCACCTGTTTAACTGGAGTCAAAGGAAAATAAATCAGGGCAGGATAAAATACATAAATAAAATTAAAAAAAATATTTGAGGATATAATGGCTGATTTTCTTCCAAATTTGATGAAAACTATAAGCCCACAGATCCAATAAACTTAATAAATCCCAAGTACCAGAAACATGAAGAAAACAATGCAATACCACATCTTAAACCAATTGTTTAATAACTATGATAAAGGGCAAGTCTTGCAAGCAGCTAGGGAAAAGTAGATTTTAAACAAAAGAATGGTAGATTTCTCATCAGAAACAATGCAAGCCAGAAGAGAACAACAGAACAACAATTCTACTAAAGAAACGGTCAACCTAGAATTAACATAGAAAAATCATGAAATAAAGACTTTCTTAGATATAGAAAGCTAAAAGAATTCATCACCAGCAAACCTATGCTACAAGAAAATGCTAAAGGAGTTCTTCATACAGAAGGAAAAGAATAGCAGATGGAAATATGTACCTAGAGAAAGCAATTAAGGGCACCAGAAATAATAAATATGTGGTAATTATAACATATTTTCCTCTTCTTTTTATTTTATTTTTTATTTTATTTTTCCCTTCTTTTTAATACCTATAAAATGAATCAAATGTGTACGATAAAAAATAATAGTGTTTTGTAAGACCTATGAACATATTTAGAAGTTAAAAGTATGACCACAATGTTATCACCGCCAGCAGGGGGCAGAATAGAAGTATACAGGAAGTCACAGAACATTACTTAAGTTATAATTTAAAGATGTACAATGAGAAATGATGGAGATTTCTTAGAAGGACACAAAAGCACACTGATGGGACTCCCATTCTGGACAAATTTGAGCATCTAAATAAATCACTATATTATATTATAATCCATTAAATCAATTAGGACTCCATGAATTCATATTGATGCAATAAATGGACAAAGTAATTAGGGAAGAAGGGAAAGCTCTTTTATTTTACCCCTGAATTTCATACTTTCCTGATGTATAAAGCAGCTTTTTTCACCATTCATACACATGAATGTTGTTCTGTAGACCCAGTCTAAATTCCACTTTCTGTTATAAATTGGTAAGCTAGTTCAATAATATGAAAGGCTCATTAAACTGCACAGCCTACTTGATTGAAGGCATGAAACAAAACTTTATCTATATTTGGAATTTTTCTTGTTATTGCTTTTATTGATTTAGAAACACAATTTGATTTTTCATTTGCTTAGATATCTCCTGTCTATATATTTTACAATCTTTATGAAAATTCTGTTTTCATGATATGCCTAGTCCAGTTTTGAAATCCAAGGGAAAAAAAGCATATGACTTTGATAAACAGATAATTCAGTGGACTCTTTAAACTTTTAAAATGCAGCCATGTGTTCAAAGTTAGTACTGAACTTGATCTATTTGGGAATTTTCGAATCCAGAAATAACTACTTATGTGTGAAACTGCCAGATATGTGTGTACTCCACTACCCCCATAATTGACAGAGATCAAGTTTATTCTTTCTCAACAATAAAATAAAATTAACTACTACCCTCTTAACACTAGCTACAGAAATAAGATAGAAAAACCTTTTTCGTCTCTCTTGTTCTTTATATCTCATACCACATATATTGCAAAAATGGCCATTCCAGTAAAATATAACAAAAACTTTGGAAAACAGAGCCTTGTCATTTAGGGCATATAATAAGCTTCATATATCTTGGAAAAAAGAAAAAAATTCTATCTCAGATAGAAAGTAATAGAACTCAGTTTCCTTCCTTCCTTCCAACCATCCTATTTATTGAGTGCCAAATATGTGCCAAAACCTATTCTAGGTTCAAAATGTAAACTCCTTATATTCAACTTTCATATGCTGACCATCACCATCCCACCTTACAAAAAAATTCTAATAACATTTTATCGTCTGAATTAAATATGGATTATTTTCTTAAATCTATAAAAATTCCTAAGTATAATCTAGGTATTAGACTAATAATAAATAGTATTAAAATAATTTGGAATGACTGCTGATAGAAGTTTTAATAAATACAGGTTCTGGATTTATTTACAGACAGCTACTAGACATAACTTAGAAAATTATCTTCAAATAATAAAAAACTAACTGAAAGCCTTAAAAAGAATAAAGTGATCTTTATTACTTCAGGAAAGAAATTACCTGGTCTTCACCCTAGATATAATTTAATATCAAATGGCAGAAGGTGAAGACATACTGTTATCTGAACCAAGATTAGTATTTTCAAGTCTAAAATTTATTACAGATGGTAGCCACGAGACAACTCTATCATAAAGAAAAACATTTATTTTTTTTTAGTTGTTTTTTACTATAAAATCACTGAATCTTTCCTTCACCAACAAAACACCTATCTACACTCTCAGTGTTTCAAGGCCTTTTTTTAAGATTTTTTATTTATTTGGGAGACGGGGAGAGGGACAAGTAGACTCAGCACTGAGCACAAAGCCCAACAAGCCCGACACGGGCTCAATCCCACAACCTTTAGATCATGACCTGAGCCAAAATCAAGAGTCAGAGGTTCAACCGACTGAGCCACCCAGGTACCAATTAAGGTTTTTGTTTGTTTGTTTGTTTTTTAACAGACTGAATGAATAAGATGGTTAATCACAACAGTCAATACTAGAATGATAGTGTTGAACTTTTCCAGATAAAATCATTATAGACCTTGATAATCCTCCACTTGCTCTGTTAAAAATTCAAGCCTTCTAAGCCAAAAATATGATTTGAGTTACTGGGTTATTATATAGTAAAATGTTATCAAAATTTTAGCATTACAATTAAAGGTAACAATAATCAAAAACCAAGTAATCCAAAAGCCTCATGCTTGTCTCTTGAAGTCATCCGACTTCAAGAAGGATTAAAGTTAAAAACACGCAAACAGAACGAAGAGTATTTAAACATCAAACTCCATCAAATAACATGAAGATATATTAAAAACATGAAAAATCAAAATGTAAAAAGGTACTTGCCCCTTATTTAATAATATGGAAAATCATCCAAGTTGTGAATAGTGTATTAGCTTCTGGAGCCTAGCAAATCCTTTATTTATCTGCTTATTTTGTTAATAGTAGCATAAACTTCTAAAAGCCTCATGCCTATAGAAATCTGAGTCAACAAGAGGGCCAGGATGATTATGATGTGCATGCATAAAACTTGATATATGCAAGGGATGAAAGCCCCACTCTTGTTTTCCCCAACTAACAAAACAGTGCAAGGGAGGAAACAGATGGACCCAAGAAAGCCAGGGCAGAGCATGTGGGAAAAATACTTGAAATACAGAATTACAGAAAGCCAATACTTGATTGAGATAGTCCTAAGGCTGTGCTTTCGATAATGAAGACAGAATCATCCAGATCAATTATTCATAGGTGTGATTACCAAACTAGCCTCCCACCGAGCATTGTGAGGCTGTGTGCGATAAATATATGAGCATGAGACTTTACGTCTACGTGCGTGTCTTCAGCCTCAGGTGAGGAGTTAGGTAGGACATCTGAATTTGGGTAGTTCTTGATTAAGCAAAACAGAAAGTTCTCAGGAACGGCCCTGAACCTGTTTCGTGTATCAGAAGAGGATTAGGGGGTGAGCACTTATTTAGCCACTGAACTACTTTTCAGGTGAATCCTCTGACCCAGCTGATGTTAATAACTCCTTTTCTGTCTGGAGCTTTTATATCTGCTGTCCTCTGAAACATCCTTTGTCCCAGATTTTTGTTGGACTCACTCAGATTTCATTTCACCTATTTTCCCTCACCAACCTATCTAGAGAACCCGGAATCATTCCCACCCCAAGTGCTCTACCACAAGACTCTTCTTCATTTAATTCATAGTACTTATCACTAGGTAAAAATACCTCAAAAAGAAGTACCTTCCCTGCTGAACTGACCTGCCCTCACTTATAATGTAACCTCTTTTGACAGCAGGGATTTTTATGATTTTACTGAATAGATGCTCTATACTCAACTCCTATTAGGTGACCAATAAATGTTTATTGAACCGTAGCAACCAGAATTTAGGACGGCTTTTATTACAAAGTAACCTCTCCAGAATAGAACTGAAAAGATTTACCTAGATCCAATATGCCCAAATGTGTAATGAGAACCCTGAGTGTTTTACTCTATGTTAACCTGACTGTAAATATAGATAACAGACCACATGGGGGCACACAGCAGGTTACAAAACGATTGTCTAGTTCTTTCTCGGTAAGAAACTGAGAAGAACCGTGAGCCAGTGTAATTGAGATAGTAGTGTCCAGATGAATAAATTATCTCTGTGCTGGTCTGGTCTTTCTTCTCCTTTTTAATGTGTCCTCAGGTGCTGGGCTACCCTGGTGTGTACTACAACTCGGTTTCTTTCAGGCTTCAGAATCCTTACTAGCATGACTTATGCCTGGTCTTATAACTGATCACAGTATTTTTCCAGTTTGCAATGTTTATCAATTGATCACTATCGCATTTGCTCTACTTATACTTTGCCACCCACCCACACCCATGATGTATTCTTTTTTTCTAATCTAGTGATTTGCAACCCTACTTGCACATTAGAATCAACTTGGGAGCTTTTAAAGGTAATACTGCCAAAGCCCCATTCTAGAGCATTAAATCAGAATCTATGAGGGTGGGGCTCTACTATGTCATTTTGAAAGCTCCCTAGGCAATTGTAATGGGCAGCCAAGGTTTAGACCTAGGGCTTCAACCTGAATGCCATGACTCAGCATCTCCTTTCTCTCTCTCCCTCTCTCTCTCTCTCTCTCGGTCATGCTACAGTGATCATAATGTTTGTAATTCTACTCCTCTGGTGCCAATTGCCATTCCCTAGGTCAATCTCAGCCAATAAAGAGTGCCTACTGTGAAGAGAAGTCGATACCATGCTATGTCATGTGTGTATGTATATATGTATGTTTGTAGCCTTACATCTGTCAAGATGGTTTCATAACAATATACTAATACATCCATCTATCCATGTATCTGTACATAACTCTGGGTCTTTTCAGAGATGCTGTACTTCAGACAAGAGCTACCTCACCTCCTTCCAGGTGAGACACTGGGGGAAAAAAACCCTCTTCCAAAATGCTCCCAGGAAATTTCTATAGATAAATTCGTGAAAGAGGCTTAAATGCTTCATTTTAACTGGAATGAATTCTGCCTAATACACACCTTAATGGACAGATAATCTCTCATTGCAACCAGTCTTCTTCCTGTAACCTGTTTATTTAAAAAAAAATTTTTATGCTGGAGACATTTCTTGTTATAAATCTCCTATTGTTATTTGTATACAAAAAGGTAAACTATTTTTAAACTTATTACCATTGCCAACTTTAAAAATATATATTCAGGATGTACTGGAACATGTGACAATTCCAAAACAAAATGAAAGCAACCTAAATTTTGAAATAATGACACTAACAGAAAACTATTAAAATAATAAAGGCCAGATGACTATTCCCAAATCCTACTTCCCTTCCCTGGGGAAGGCCCAGGAAAGTTCAGGGTATGTTTTCCGAGAGGAAAAAAAAAAAAAATGTCCCTAAGCGTTTACAAATACATGCAAACATACAGTTGCTATATTTTGAACATAATTGGTTTTTGTTTGTTAACTCTACCTTATTTGCTATGTGTGTTTTCTATCATTCCAGTACCAAGCTGGTGAAAAAGCCCTCTGCCTCTAGACCCTTACACAGGTTGTTGGAGCGTTAATACATGCCAAAACTCACAACAAGACATAGCTTTTGAGACGAGACGCCAGTGATAATCCTGTTTACTTCTTCAGATTATGCCTGAATATTTTTAAGGGGACATGAATTGTTACGGTGATGGGAGTCAGGTGTCAATCTGGAGATGGAACAATACTTCAAGGAAAATTCTGTGGAGCCAGAACTAAAACATCACATTAATAGTCCTATTTTGCTGTTTTCCAAGATTGCCTGAGCAAGATCACCCCCTGCTTTCTCTCTACTAACTTCAGAGAGGAAGGAGAAAGATCTGAGCTATTAAGTGCGGGCAGGAGAGGTAGAAGAAGTGATATTCCAGAGTTATGTGCAGATATATGGGTAGATGGATATACAGTAAATTAGTAAGTTGGCACCAGAGGGGTAGAATACAAACATTATGATTTGAAATGTTGGGGTCTGGGAGCAAAAGGTCAAGAAGGAATTCTTGAAACATCCTCGGTGCAAAAAAAAGGTGGGGTTTTTTTTTTATGATTTTATTTATTTACTTGAGAGAGAGCTCAAGCAGGGGAGAAGCAGAGGAGGGGGGGAGAAAGAGTCTTTAGCAAACTCCTTACCCACAGGGCTCTATCTCATGACCCTGAGATCATTACCTGAGCAAAACCAAGAGTCAGAAGCTTAACCCACTGAGCCACCCAGGTGCCCTAAACAGGTGGTTTTATTAAAGCATAGGGACAGGCCCCGTGGGCAGAATGAGCTGCACTGGGGTTGTGAGGAGTGACTGATTATAGACTTTCAAGTTGGGAAGGAGTCAGGAGAGCCTAAGTCTCAAAGAATTTGGAAGCAAGGTTTTCAGAACCTTGAGGGGCTAGCTATTATTAGGATAAGGTCATTTACTGCTGCCTACTAAAACCTTAGTCATGAGACCCTTTTTAGATGCGTTATCAGTGGACCACATGTTTGGAGGATAGTCGCTAACATATATCTTGGGGGAGTGGGGGCGAAGGGTAGAGATAAAGGAGGCTTCCAAAGGGATTTCATATGTTAAAAACCACACAGGATCCTGGAGGTGTGGCTAATGTCAAGCTAAGGTTGCCTTTTCTTCTAGCAAAGTATTAACATGGAGATAGTAAAGCTCCTTGAGGAAGGTCACTTTGCTGTCTCAAGTACTCGTCAATGGGCTGTAAATTGTAAGGAAATTTAATTTTTTTCTGTATTTCTTTTGCCTTTGTTCTCCACATTGCCACCCATTTGTAAAAGAATAGTTAACGCTCGTTTAAAATGTGTAGGGCCCTCACCCAACCATGCCAGCACCTTGCTCTAGGGCTTCCAGCCTCCAGAACTTGACTGGGTTCAAGTCGGCAACGTAAAAAGAACCTCAACTCACTTCATCCCACCGACAAACCAAATCTGCGTCTAGATATAGAACAACTTCCTCTGAAAAAAAAAACCTAAAACCTTGTGTGAGCAACCCCTGCATATCCCATGAAAGAAGGCCCACACAGAAGCAGGTAGGAGAGTCTGAGGCACAGTCTCACCACAGGCCGCCCACCCCCACCCACCCCCTGGCGTCCATAGCCACCTACAGTCCCAGCGGAACTCAAAACCAGGAGTTTCTCCCTGAATGCAAAGGGTTTGAACCCCACACCAGTCGCCCCAACTTTTAAGACCTGCAGCTGAGGGAGAAGCCCCAAAACATCTCACTTTTGAAAACCAGGAGGGCTCCAGGTGCCGAGATTCACAAGGCTAGGTAACAATCTGAGAACCGTGGACTCACCCGCCCCAAGGCTCAGCGCAGAGACAGCAGTTCCCGAGGTGTCCAGACCTTCTGTGAAAGACGCTCATTTGCTAATCTGAAAGCATCGGCCTGAGGAGGGCAGGCATCTAATTTAAGACACATTTAGGGGATGCTGGCAGGCAGACAGCACCTCCACGCCCGCCTTCCGCCCTGCTCTAGCAGCTGGCCACCATCTTTTAACTGTAGGCTCCTCCCCCCGCCAGGTGCCACCCATCATCTACATACGGGGAATTCCTTTCACCCTCAGCTCTTCGTTAGCTGATAGGTTGATTATTAGCCGTAAATTAAAGTGCAAAGGAAAACTTCTCTTAGTGGACTTTTGAGGCTTTGTAGACTGTTCTTAAAACTAGAATTACATTCTTTGTAGCTCAGTCATTAAGTGTCTGCCTTCGGCTCAGGTCTCCTGGGATCCAGCCCTGCATTGGGCTCCCTGCTCCGCGGCGGCCCGCTTCTCCCTCTTCCTCTCCCCCTGCTTGTGTTCCCTCTCTCGCTGTGTCTCTCTCTGTCAAATAAATAAAAAAAAAATCTTAAGAAAAAAAACTAGTTACATTCTTAAGTCTGAACAGACTGAAGAAGGGTTTAAATATTTATAAAAATCATTAGGAGGGGCGCCTGGGTGGCTCAGTCGGTTGTCTCGCTCTTGGTTTCGGCTCAGGCCCTGGTATCAGGGTAGGGAGATGGAGCCCAGCCTCTGGCTCTGTGCTTAATGGGGAACCTGCTTGAAGAGTCTCTCCTCTCCCTCAGTCCCTACCTACCCGCCCCCGCCCCCGCCCCCGGCCACAGCTGGTGCGCACAAGTGCTCGCCTACGCACACGTACGCACACGTGCGCGCACGCGCTCTCTCAAATAAATAAATAAATCTTTAAAAAATCATTAGATGATAATTTCTGTATGTTCTGCTGGGAGAACATAGTTTGCTTGGTGTTTTAAATTTAAGCGTAGAAACTGTGAATGTGTCATTAGCACAGGTCTTTCCATTTTTCTGATTCACTTGATCATCTAGGAAAGACCCACAGAATGTTTTCCAAAATGTTCTAGAGGCTCGTATGACCGGATTCATTTATTCTCGTCACTTTGAAGGCCTGGCCTCGTTGGTGCAGTCTCTTGTATCCTTGGCCAGCACTTGTGATTCCTGTGACGTGAGACCCTCCTGGCTCCCCTCAGCTTCTTCCAGTCCAGCCCTGCCCACTGTTCTCTGTCACAATTGCCAGGGACTTTTGATTCAAAAAGCTTCCTCTGAGGCAGGAGTTTCTGTTTTTCCAAAATGCAAATTGTTAAATAAAATATTTTGTGGTCAAAAGAAAAAAAAAAAAAAAAAGGCTTCTCCAGGATGCTGGGCCTAGATCCAGCCTCTCTATCCTGGCCCACGTACCCGGGCACTGACCCCAGTCCTGCCCTCTTCCTACTGTTGCCCTCCTCCAACTTGTTTTCTCCTCCATTCTATTTGGGCCACCTCTCTTCCCCACACCTAGCACCCTTTGCCCCAGCCCAAGTTCCCAGTACCTCTGACCCTGTCCTCTCTACAATGAGGTTCAGTATGTGGCCACCATGTCCACTGAGCATCCAGTGTGTTTCAATTCTACCTGAAGAGCCTCTATATCAGATCAATCAACTCCACCCAGATCCAAACCCTAAAGCTGGAAGTGCTGAACAACCTAGTTAATGAAACTAGAATCCTTACTGTCCTACAGAAATTCCAGACCTATATTCACAGCATGGACAAGGACTTTATGGCACCATGATCCAGGCCACTGGATGCTGTGCAACTAACATAGGACGAGTCTGTGACACCTGCCTCACTGGCCTGGTGTAGCTACTGTTTCACTGTGATGAACTATTCATCAGAGTCAGTGGTCATCATTAAGAAGCTGTTGCAGATGCAGCCCCACAGCATGAGGAGGTCTTAAGCTGGCAAAGCTCACAGATAACACCTAAGTGCTCATGGCCTGAGCCAGCATCCTGTGGCTCATTGGTGAGTACAGTGAGCATGTCTCCAGTATTCACCTGATGTCCTGGGGAAAATGGCCAAATCCCTCACAGCAGAGCAAGACATCCACAAACTGCAGGTCATCAACCTGGTGGCCAAGCTCTAACTGACCAACCCTAAGCAGACCAAGCTGTTGACCCAGGATATGCTAAATCTGACCAAGTCCCTCCAGAACTGTGATATCTGTGACCTAGCACACTTCACCTGGCAGTTTATCCTCTCTTCAGAGTAGGGTGGAGCCCTCAGCCACCATGCCAAGAAGCTCTTCCTGGCACCCAAACCAGCCCTAGGCTTGCAGTCATCCTTCAAAGACCAGACCACTTCCAGCTGGGCTCACTATCCCACCCATTAAATGCCAAGGCCACAGGCTACCCAGTCCAAACTGGTCAGAGGAAGATCCAAACACATCTGCATGCAACGTGGAGGTACCTAAATGGACCAAGTGCTCAAAATGGAAGAAGAGGAAGGAGAAGAAGAGGAGTCAGGCCCCACAGAGTCCACAGATAGACTCCCAGAGTTCAAGACTGAGTCAGTCAGTGAGAGCAGCAGCTAGAGCAGCTGAAGACTCCAGCAGTGAGTCCAATAATGAAGACCAAGATGAGGGTGAGGAGAAAGGGAGAGGGAGTGAGAATGAACACAGTGAGGAGGAAGATGAAGAAGGTGCCAGAAGGACAAGGAGAAGGCTTGTCTTTGGATGAGGGCAGAGATACCAGCTGTAGCTCAACAGAGTTTGAGATGACATTGGATCCCGAGGAAGAGCAGGAGGAACCTGCCTCCGGAAAAGAAGAAGAAGGAAAACAAACAAAACAAAAACAAAACAAAACAAAAAACCTCCCAGTGGATATGTACTCCTGTAGCCAAAGAAATGTCTTTGTTTGATCTAGAGGACTTCCCCCTCCCACTGTCCAGCCTGTGTCTCCCACCATGGTTGTGTTCACCTGTCTGGCTGCTGACCTGGAGGGCCTGACATTCAAAGACTCTCCCCTGATGCCCTTGCTGCCCTTCCAGTGTCAGCGTTGGAAGGCAGGAGCTGCTGCCTT
Source organism: Neomonachus schauinslandi (assembly GCF_002201575.2). NCBI lineage: Eukaryota > Metazoa > Chordata > Mammalia > Carnivora > Phocidae > Neomonachus > Neomonachus schauinslandi. Next base: position 35,230,395 of record NC_058418.1, on the reverse strand, counting down.
TGTAGCTGGTGAGCGGCTGGCTGTGGACTAGACCTTCAGCAGCCCACCTTTGTCTCCAGGGGCCCCACATTGTATCTGTGCAACCCGCTTCTCCAAGAGCTGCAATACCCCCATCAGGGGCCTGCATGGGGTCCCCCTTAAACTGTCTTCTGGCATCAGCACCCTGAAATTGAGTCCCTAGCACCCAGAGAATTTGTCACTGCTGTCACGGTCTTTAATTTCTGTGACTCAACCTAGGTGCTCAACTTCCAGCTGTGAATCCAAACCCAACAGTTCCACGTCTCCATTCAGCCACCCAATGAGTAGCGGATGGCCCCTGTATTCCTGAGTGGGAATGAGTTCAAGAAGGTGCAGGGAAAGCTGATGGACATGAATGAGATCGAAGAAGCTCAAGGTGCCAGACACCTGTTGGAGTGACCACAGGGTGGTACAAAAGTGACTGCTACTGTCAGCCTGGAGAGTGTCCTTTGTGGGACATCTGACAAGTACTGGTTTGAAGGGAGGAAGGGAAGATGCTGACCAGTTGGAGCTTGGTCCTGCTGACCCTGGACACCCTGTCTGCTGGAGCTGCCTAGCTGACAGTCAACAGCTGTTAGTCTCCCTTTCTCCCTTTTTCTCTTTTCAGATAGTATACAGGGGAACCTCTCTCCCTCTGGTCATGACCACAATCCCCCCACCCCCACCCAATTCCCCTGCCCATGAGTTCCTAGGACCTGTGCAGAGGGAGACAACAGCTGCTCCCTTCAGTCATCCCATCCCATTCTATAGCTATTTATGTAGCAAAATCTCAGTATTCTCCCTAATACATTTTATAACATATATATATGATACCTAGACTTATTGTGGTCATTTTGCAATATATACAAATATCAAATTATTATGCTATATACCTGAAACTTATATAATGTTGTATGTCAGTTATATCTCAATACAAAAAAAAAAATACATAAAATAAAATGTGTATTTCTGGGCTATAATTCAGGAACATTGAATCAGAACATCTGGGGGCAAGCCTAGAAATCTTCCTTTAAAAAGGGTCCAAGATGATTTTAAAGCAGAGTAAAGTTTTTTTAAAAAAAGCTAATGGTATGCCTTAGACCTCTCTTGTTTCAGCAGTACACCCTCTCCACCCTGGGCTCTTCCATATTGGACCAGTCCTTCGGAGGGGATTCTGGTAAATGGGCACTGAGACACTCGAAAAAGCTACCGAGAAGGAAAGTAACTGATCATCTCTGGAGTCTGTTCATTCTGCAGGATCCAGCTGACAATAATCAACCAAATGAGTATCTACTAAGACACAGTTCAGGAGAGGCAATTCTTGAAACTCAAGAGTGAGATTTCTAACTTCACGGAGTTTATAATCTGATAGAGGACAAAGCTACACATAAGTTATATAAGGGGAAAAGAAAATATAATCGCCTTAATTACTTGGGTAATTGTATTAACTTTTACATCTACTTTGACTATAGCGGTAGAAACTCTGAAGAGTCTTCTAATCTACCGACTTTCAAATTTCAATTTGTATATATTGCAAAATGACCACAGGATTTTCCATTAAATATCCTAAATGCATAACCATAATTTAGTCTGGATTTTCTAGTCTCTTGTCTAGAAATTTCTTTTGATTTACTCTATCTGTAACAGACTATAAATCTAGAATTTAAAGATATGTTTCCTTTCAAATATCCTGGATTATTTTCTCAAATCATTAAACGATTTCAGGAATTGCATCATTTTGAAATCTTCTGTTGCTTTTGTAGTCAAAAGTAATATGACACAGCTGTTATTTTTTCATTCATTAGTTCACTCAAAGTAATAAACTGAGAGTAATCTATATCTTAGTATACTAAAGATTGTTAAAACTTGGTCCCTGTTCTCATGGGCCTGAGAGATAAGGCAGATATATAAATGATCATGATCATATGCCCCAATTTTAGAATGAATATATATATATATATATTTTCATTATATATATATTCACTATATAGAATATATCTTGTCCCCTTTGCTTGGCAGATAATGATTTTAACGGGCATGAAAATGACTGAAATTAGTACAAAGAAAGTAGTTCCATCTAAGTTGGGTGGAAAGGGAACACATATTTTATGCCAGCAAGGATATGGGTAAGTGACAGATAAGGCAAAGAATCTTATTTTAGCAATGCGGAAGTAAAGGACCTGTAATGATATACTCAGTGAAAGGAATGTGCTCCTTAAATAGTCACTATCTGACATGCTTTTTCCATTTGATAACTAGATTAACTGTGACACAATAGGATTTTGGGCATGGGGAGGGAAGGAAGAAGAGCTCTCAACAGAGAACGGAAATAGGACTAGAGTACGGGGTTGCCTTGCCCCACCAACTAGAGATATGTCATTTGTGAATGAAAGCACCCATCAGAGAATTTCCAGCATGAAATCCTGGGATGGATTTGTTTGTCAGCCAGGCTCCTTCTCCTAGCTGTGGCAGGAGTCTCAGATGCTAATTGCCAACCTAAGTTCCTAGATTTACACACTGAACACTATGACATAATCCTGGAATAAGACAAGGAGATTGGGGGAGACAAATCTCTTCAGTCCTGCTGTGAGAGTAGAGAAAAACCAACCCAAAATGAACTTGACAACTTTCCCTTTAATTGATTTAAATTAGGAATTCCTCCAACATCCAAACTATTTTCTAATTAAGTTCGATATGAACAATGGCCCATGTTGTAGGTGTTTGAATGGTGAGTTTTCTAAAATAATAATGAATTGGGGAGCCACCTGGGTGGCTCAGTCGTTAAGCGTCTGCCTTCGGCTCAGGTCATGATCCCGGAGTCCTGGGATCGAGCCCCACATCGGGCTCCTTGCTCAGCGGGAAGCCTGCTTCTCCCTCTCCCACTCCCCCTGCTTGTGTTCCCTCTCTCGCTGTCTCTCTCTCTGTCAAAAAATAAATAAAATCTTTTAAAAAAATAAATAAATAAATAAATAAAATAAAATAATAATGAATTGGGGATGTAATCTAGTTTTGTGGAGGAGTAATCCATGCAATTCAGATGACATCTTTCAAAACTGGCGGGGGGGGGGGGAAGGGGAGGTGGGAGTTACTAGATTATTTGAGATTTTAGTAAAATGATAGATCCTACTCAAAAAGCCTTCCAAATTCTAAGGTTCATGTGAAAAATAATTTTGATGAGATTTATTTTTATGCACTTTAAAAATTGATATGTGCTCATGAGAAAATATTTGGGATATAGAAAATAGAAAAATAGGGAAAAAAGAGTACCTATCGTATTGGATGTAGTCACTAATAATTTTATAACATTTTCGGTATACAGGTTTCCCCGCTATTTCCTCCTGCTATTATCCCCCGTTTGCTTTATGCCACTTTCCTTTTATGAAAAACCTAGATTAGAGCTACCTATTTTCACTAACCAAAAGAAATCTGAAGAAGATTTTCACTTTTACGAAATGGTAATTGTTTTTTTTTTTGCTTTATGCCATTTTAGCTTACAAAAGGTTTCGTAGGAAAACTCTACTTTTAAATAGTGGGGAAATCTGTACTTTGCTCATGATTTATATTCTAAACTGTACATAACTTTGAGATAATATGAAGTATTGCATGTATAAAGTATGTACCATTTTATATAATATAAAGCAAACATGTTTCCATTATATTAAAATGTTTTGCAAAGGCAAAGTTAATCCTTGGGTACTTTTTCCTCATATAAAGCATGCCATAATTTATTTGTTCATTCTTCTTCTTTCAATCATATGTGCCATTTCCAACCGTTCAAAATTTTAAAAAGGCTATACAATATGGATATTAATGTGAATATTTTAACTTTTAGCTGATTTTGATTTTTTGTTTGTTGAATTCTCAGAATTTATTACCAGAAATAAGATTAAGTGTTAAGGGTTATGGACATATCTAAGAGTTTGATATATTTTGTGACATTTTCTGATAAGTTTACCTTGATTTTTGCCTCACCATCCAAGTAAAACTGTAAGCATTCTTATATTAGGTATTCTAACTTTTACATTTGCTCATTTTCTCTAACACTGAAGCTGGGTTTGTATTTATTTGATTGCTGAGAGGTAGAATATTTCCACATGTGCTTTTCAATCAGTATTCTCTTGCAAAATGTCTATTCAAAACTTTTTTTTAGTACATGAAAACAGGTTCTCAATTCCTTATTTTTAAAGGATATGGTTGGTTTGTGGATAGATATGCAATAAAAATGTGCATGCAGGGCGCCTGGGTGGCTCAGTTGGTTAAGCGACTGCCTTCGGCTCAGGTCATGATCCTGGAGTCCCTGGATCGAGTCCCGCATCGGGCTTCCTGCTCGGCAGGGAGTCTGCTTCGTCCTCTGACCCTATCCCCTCTCAGGTGTTCTCTCTCTCTCATTCTCTCTCTCTCAAATAAATAAATAAAATCTTTAAAAAAAAAAAAAAATGTGCATGCAATCTCACTCTTCTGTAGTTATGGCCCTCACAAAAATTCAGTAAAATTACCTCAAAGTAAACAATGGCAGGAGCTCCCTCTGACACACACAGACAGTCACCCTCCCATCAAACTTCTTTCAGCCTTAAGTAACCCATGCAGCATGATTATATAGCATTCAGGAAGAGTGGACCCCGGATCCCCTTCCAAGAGTGGACTCGGGGGCACTGAACAGAGAGATAATGTCTTGCAGGTTCCCTATCCTCATTCTTCTCCCTGCATCACTAAACACACACCTGTGGCCAATTTGATGGCTCCAACCAGAGACTCTGATTTCCTTTCCAAAGGTGCTGAAATTAGAGAAGTTGGTTCGATTCACGGGGAAGAGAAAACAGGTTTGGAAGTGGTAAAACAAACAAACAAACAGCTCACATATGAAACCTCTGGTTAGAGAAATATTTGTGCTTCGCAGTGAGCTCATTTGAGATAAATAAATATATAAATGAATAAATATATTTATTTTCTTTATAGGGGAGAATATTGAAAATTCAATGAAATCAGTTTTGCCAGACACCCTTTTTTTTCTCCACACCAAATCTCTATTGTGGTCATTTTCTACAGGGATTTCAAAAGTATTAGCTTTATTGTTTCTTTTTTTTTTTTTAAGATTTTATTTGACACACAGAGAGAGAGCACAAGCAGGGGGAGCAGCAAGTAGAGGGAGAGGGAGAAGCAGGCTCCTGCCAAGCGGAGAGCCCGATGCGGGACTCGATCCCAGGACCCTGGCATCATGACCTGAGCCTAAGGCAGACGCTTAACATCTGAGCCACCCAGGCACCCCTAGCTTTACTGTTTCTGCTACTACCTAAGATGACTGTCCATTAATAAAAATATCTAAAATAACAGACATTCCTTTATGAGTCAATGCACATGTTTATTCTTAGCTAATGTAAAAGGGGACTTAGTCTTGGCCAATTCTATATCAAGTGCCCTTCTCTATCACAAAAATATGGTTTTCTTAGCCAACTGCTCTGTAAAATTTGGGATACACTTCAGCATCAGGGGGAGGGGAGGATTGAAGTAATTCAATAATAAAATTGTAACTAAAAGTTCTATTATTCAATTCATATTAAAAATGAAATAAAATGAAAATATAATAAGACTCAAAATAAATTTGAAGTATGAATATAACATGAACTATTAGGAATAATATTTTTCCCTGCTAGAAAGTGAATAAATTGAATACATTTCCCATTCCACTTCTCTCTCAAGCACCTCTCCTACATGTATTTTTCCATGAGGGATTTTTTATTTTCATTTATTTTCAACCTTCTGACCTTAGTTCCTTGATTGCAAAAAAAGGTTAATATTTCCTACCCCATTACACCTTTGTGAGAATTACAATTACATGTAAATTAAATACCATAAAGCCTAGTGTACTGTAGGTGTTCATTAAAATGTATTTCTATCAGGTTGCCTTTCTCTTAAATACTATAAATTATGTATGACATAATCCATAATTTTCTAGTCTTATTTAGAGTGGGGGCAATGAGAACCATCTGCTGTTTTATCATTTGAGATTTGCAAGAACATGGCAAAACCTAAGAAAGAAAGTCTTCATTGTGAAAGCTTAAAGGGATCAATTGATTCATTTTCCTCAGCCATGTCCCTCTTTTTAAGAGGATCAATACAGTGAGATGCAGAAGAAAATCTCTTTTCTAATCATTGATAAAGGGAAACGTTAGCTATACTTTTTAAACACATGTGGCTAGCAGAGAGAATAGGGAATGACATTTTAGGGTCCACAGTAGATGAACAAAATGGGATGTTTGAGGGAAATGCAGAGGGACTATTAAGGATGTCTCACAGATCAAGCCTTTGTTAGGTGTCTCTGTGACTGTGGAGCTGTCCGGGTTTGTTTAGCTAATGACTCTCGCTTGTTAAAATTTTAACCATGGCTTCTTTTTGCTCCATTTCAAAGGAGTCATAACATTCCTTTTATTATTTGTTTCCTGTTTGAAAATATGATTTCACATGAATATTTCTTATCATTGAACAATATAAGGGCATTTATTCAACTCTCTGACCCTCTGTCCTCCACTCTATTTGTTCTTCTTCTAGCGGACTCGTCTGTCTTCTTTTCTTCTACTTAGAGTTCTAGATTTCTGCCAGGGTCAGTAACGCGTGCAGGTGTTGAGGAAGTGGACCGAAGGTGAAGAAGAGGGAATGCCATTTGTCATTTGGGGGCATTGTTGAATAGTTGACAACTTATGGAAACATTTTGCTAAAAAATCGAGTTATATCCCCTTATTCAATATCCATTATAGTCCTGCAAGATAGCAATTATTTTCATATTCATTTTGTGAATGAGAAAACTGAACCTTAACAAGAGTAAGTAACTTATTCAACATATACTAGTGATACATTTCTAGTAACCCTTGGCTATTCTTTGAAAATAAGGACAGCCTTATAAAGTTTCATGAAACAACCTATAAGGCTTTTGGGTTTCCATTTTATAGATGGGGGTTAATTAATTCACCTGAGTTCACATAGCTAAGTAAGTGATATAAAAGAATTTGATCACGAATCTATAAACTTGATCTTTATTCCATAGTTCTTGATTGTGTCATGTATCTCTTTTGGTACTTGCCTATTCATGGGTATTTTATTTATTTATTTATTTTAAATATTTTATTTATTTATTTGAGAGAGAGAATGAGATAGAGAGAGCATGAGAGGGGGGAGGGTCAGAGCGAGAAGCACACTCCCTGCTGAGCAGGGAGCCCAATGCGGGACTCGATCCCGGGACTCCAGGATCATGACCCGAGCCGAAGGCAGTTGCTTAACCAACTGAGCCACCCAGGCGCCCGGGTATTTTAAATGATAGTAAAAAAATAATGAAATTTGGTGATTTCCCTCAATATGCTTAGAATCTATCAGGACAAATAATACTGATATTAAAAAAAAATGTCTAGAGTCTAATGTATATAGTGAGAATGTCACCAGATAAAAACAACAGAGAACTATGAGATCAGGTGAGAGAGGAGAGATTTGAAAAAAAAAAAAAAAACCTGGATGAGAAATGGGTAGGCCTCTAGCCATTCTCTAAAGCAGTGGGATTAGGTAAGAGGACCAGTATTAGTGATTATGAAATCAATTCCGAAAACTGACAATAACCATTCTGACAAAATGACGCTCCTTATTTCACCCAGAGTGATACAATACAACTTGAAAACTTTAGTCTCCACCTATTAAGAGATTTATATAATGTTGATAGTGGTTGTTCTGAAATTTACCTTAAGCTTAATATAAAAAACAAAACAAAACAAAACAAAAAAAAAGTTTGCTGAGAAATTTTGGAATGAAAACAAAAATAATTGGGATCGTTCTTCACGTGTTTGATATTTTTAACTCCTTGTAAGAACCTTTAAAATATTTGCATATTACATTCCCTTCAATATAGAAACTGCATTGAAAAATATGTTAATAATATAATAACTCTAAGAAGTGCCGTTTCCACAATCCCCTAGATGTTAATAGGATTTTTACTTTCCTAGTCGTACTAACTTGGTATTTTTGAAAGAGTAAAATATAGGGAGTTGTTCAGACCTGTTTAATCCCTGCCTCCCCTACTTACTTGCTACATCTGTAAACCTTTGGAAACTATTTCTTCATTTGCAAAAAAGAAGGTTTTATGTTCTGAGGATTAGTGGATTCAATGAAATGTGCATATAAAAAGTAGCCTGGTTTCTAGTATCTAGCAGACACTTAGCAAATGTTAGTTCTTTTTCCTTGGGTAAAATGCCTGCTATTATGCTTGGTAGCTATTGGGGATTCAAAACATATTAGCCCTCCTAAGTCTCCCCCAAATTAATAGATAATAGTTAATAGATAAAAACTTCCATTGTCACATGTTGGATTCCCATGCAAAAGTTGAAGCACTCTTGATTCTTCCCCTTCTTCCTCCTCATGAGCATTTTGAAAAAGCCAAAGGAAGTTTCTGCTTTCTCTCCTCGCTGTCAGCTGTGAATTAGAAGAAACACTGGTTACTGACTGAACAAAACACACATCAGCAGTGAATTGTAAATACTGGAAGTTATCATTGTAGTTAAAGACTGGCTCAGCCATGAAGTCACTGATTTTAAGTTTAATGAATAAATGAGGCACTCTGCTAATATTTAACTTTAATTTTCTGGCGAGCAGAATATAAGAAGTAGCTTTTAAAACTTCACTGGAGAAGAGTGAATTTGGGGCTTATTTATCTCAGGGAAAGAACGATAAAACAATTTAGAGAACAGACAAAAGTTACGTAGGAACAGAAGGACCTGTGATAAAAAGGAAAATATCTGCACCAAAAACATTGGTGACCTGGAAATCCATTAGTCATTGTGATACAGCAAAGGTTTAAGGAGAGAGAAAATAATCACTTATGTGTCCTTTGACTTTTGAGAGGTGATATTGTTTGTATTCCTTGGTGGACTTCTTTGGGAGAGAATCATGTAATTCTCAAAATACATATGTGAGTTTATCTTCCCATTTCTCATTTAAGTGTCATAAGGGCAAGAGGGAAAGAACAAAAGAAATATAAATGTAGTTCGAACACCTACTTGTTTCTAGGCATTTTGTATCCATGATGGTTACATGAGGTAAATACACTTGAAAGAATTGACTCAGAGCTATTTGACAAATCACTCAAGATCGCAGAGCTAATTCATGAGGACTAAGGGTTAGCATCTAGGTAAGTCTCACTAAGTTCATGGTTTTCCATGATACTGCTTTGCCTCAAAGAAAGAGATCTGGTCTGATTTGCCATTGGTTCACTATGTCCCCCTTCTCTCTTACAGAGATCTAAGTGCTTACATCACAGAGATTACACATTTACTAAATACCTAAATAAGAGAACACTCCCAAACAGACCTCCAATGTCCAATCAACAAATGTACCAGTCAACTAGGATGCCTGTAAGCTTGGGGGGGAAAAAAAAAGTCAGTGTAGAAGAACAAGTGGGCACTGTCCATTCAAACGCTGTCCTGGGGAGAGAGTTAAGAATAAGTTTGCCCAGCCAAGAGTTAAAACTCCATTGTGGGGATAGAAGCATCATATTAAAGGTCCCTGACATGGTTGTACATTCAGCTCATGTCACAAACCTCTTCAAGCCAAGTTCTGAGAATCTGGCTCCTGTCTAACTTGATCATAACGCTGTTAGGGCAAATGTGAAAGTCACTTCTCCAGATACTTAAACAGTCATTTGCTTTGCCCTTTTCATTTGCACATAGGCTTTCTTGAGCCCTTCCACTGAAATCAGCACTCCTGGGAGTGATCTATATTGTATCACAGATAAATTAAAAATGGAGTCCCTGGGCCTTCAAGGTGGAAGGCCTGAGACTTAACTACGGTGAAAGAAACACCCCTCCACAGATCTTTGTTCTTTACCCTTTCATAGGTAAAAAGTTCATCAGATACTCCTCTTATTCAGAAGGATTCAAAAAACTTCTGATGGGGTGCCTGGGTGGCTCAGTTGGTTAAGCGACTGCCTTTGGCTCAGGTCATGATCCGGGAGTCCCAGGATTGAGTCCCGCATCAGGCTCCCTGCTCAGTGGGGAGTCTGCTTATCCCTCTGACCCTACCCCCTCTCATGCACTCTCTCTCTCACTCTCTCTCAAATAAATAAATATCTTTAAAAAAAAAAAACTTCTGATAAGTCTGTGGCAATATTATGAAAGCAATAGAGCCAATATTTTTTTAGCATGTTATTTAGCAGTATTTAGGTACTTTCATCCCCAATCTAATGCTTTGTGTTACTTTAGTTTAGCATGGTTTAGCTTTGATTCAAAGTCAGCTCATTCACCAAGGCCTAGCTGCACTGTGAAGACCCCTGAGAAGTGGGATGGGGAAATAGAAAGTAGGGAAATGGCATTTCACGTACAATCTCATAATTAAAGATGTTTTTTCTTCTCAAAAAGAAAAAATACAGTTTGGAAACTACTGATGTATTACACTGATCTATTTTAGATACCAAGGAAATACAAATGCATTATGTTGCATAATATATCATATCATATCTATGGTATTATATTATATTGCATTTTGGTCCAGATGATTTTTCAGGCACAGGACCACACTCTTCTCCCTTCTCTCTCTCTAATTTTTTTAAATTGAGTTATAATTAACATATAACATTATATTTCAAGTATACATCATGATACAATACTTGTATACATGATGAAATGACCACCACAATAAGTCTAGTTAACATCTACCACCTTGGGGCGCCTGGGTGGCTCAGTTGGTTAAGCGACTGCCTTCGGCTCAGGTCATGATCCTGGAGTCCCGGGATCGAGTCCCGCATCGGGCTCCCTGCTCAGCAGGGAGTCTGCTCCTCCCTCTGACCCTCCTCCCTCTCATGCTCTCTGTCTCTCATTCTCTCTCTCTCAAATAAATAAAATCTTTAAAAAAAAAAAAAATCTACCACCTTATACAGTTACAGACAAAATTTCTTTCTTGGGATGAGAACTTTTAAGTTCTATTCTCTTAGCAACTTTCAAACATACAACCCAGATTATTAACTATAGTCACCATGCTGCACAGTAATTCCATGATTTATTTACTTTATAATCCTCTTTTTTAAGTAAGATTTTTCTTATAGAATATCAGTTTTGATATGCATGCAACCCTATTTTTGGGGGAAGTACTTAATACAATGTCAGAACCTGCTGTAGTCTATTGAAAGACATGCTTTCTTTGTTCTGTTTTTAGTACAAAACAGTGATCTGCATGATATTGTGATCAATATTTTGCATTAAATATGTTTTTCATGTTGAAATTATTAGGGTACACAAAATCAGTGCCCCTCCCAGGTGCAGCTGTGTAGGAGATGGCGTTTGACACAACCCATGGATGATTTGAACGGTTTCAATGAGCGCTGCTTTCTGAACAATTGGAACTGGCTGATATCCTTGTTGCTACTAAGGGCCTGGCTGCTTCAGGAATTTTTTTAAATGTTAACGTAGTAACAAAATTTCCAGTTATCGACAGTATGTAAATATGAATGCATACTATCAATATCACCACAATGATGCTGGACTTATTTTTTCCCAGGAACAAATACCTTGTCAGTTTTCGATTAATTTTAATAGGAATTAATGGCTCCTTAAATAAACTGTTGATGACAAGCAACACTTTCAGAATCAAGTATTCTCAGATCGGTGTCTGTAACTTGGAGCAACGTCTGTATATATTTATACCAATAGCTCATTAACTGACTCATATTTTATTTAAAGAGTCAGCTTTATGGCATATTGAGGGTTTTTTTTTTTAATGTATTGAATACTACCACAGGCAAGACACTGTACTAGGTACTTGACATCCTTTCAATCAAGTTCCTTAGTATTAGTGTGCAACAGAAACTATTGTCCTTATTTTGTATTAAAGACAATGAGGGATAGCAAAGGCTCATGTGTAGCTGCAGGACACACAGATGTGGTGAGCAGTGGGAAGGATATTTCAGAGGCAACTATTACTTGTAGTCAGTTTCTCTGTTATATGCCAAGTGCTTCACAAGAGGCCTATCATTTAATGTCCCTAACCCTGCACAGAGAGATATGCTTTTAACTAAATGGAATTTACCTCTGATTTCTTTTTTATACATGGAAGATTGGTGAGATAATTATGATCGTATGATATTATGTTGCACTATGATAATCTGGCAACATGGTGAGGGTGTGGGAGGGGACAAATGCCACACAATTTTTACAGAGATATCATTTGAGTTGTTAACATTCATGACTTATATAGCTGATCACAACTCAACATTTGAAAACTTTTTACGCTTGGAGCAGTATATCATAGACAGACATTTTGGAGGGTCCCTCTAGGCACACAAGAGTGCTTCTAGTGAATTGAAAGCAACTATATTTGCATGTACCCTAAATATCTCTAATTTAACTGACAGAAAAATTGTCAAGGCAGATGTAAAGTCAACCAGGCACTGGTTGGTGATGATGGCCTCTGTCAGAAATATGCTCCTAATTCACAGACTCGATCCATGAGAATTTATTTTTAATTTTTGTTGCTTTGTTTTACAAAATTTCAAATTTTAGGCCCTCAGCTAAGAAAATAAATGTGTCCTGTTTATCTGGAGGCAGCCAATTCCAGCATCCTTCATGGGTGGCATAGATATTGCCTCAACCGGAGTCCCAGGCGTGGCAATCAGGCATCAAGCTGAACTTGAATTGCAGTCCCAGTGGTAAAAGTTCAGAGCTTTATCCACTTAGCAGCCAATCTTCTTTGTTCTATTCATTCAACTTCATCAAGCATGGTGAAAGCTTTATATCCCTGCTGCTTTGTTTCCTTTCCTCAATACCAACCAGACCCTTGACCATGCAAAGACTTACTTATGCACATACACCCCTACACACTGGTCTGCAAATGTTCTCCATTTAAGCTAAAAGTGTTCATTTATGAAAGGCTTTTTGATTAAATCTCTAGTGCTGTGACAGCCAGAGAATATTCTTAGTCTCTCTCAAATGGAGGAATCAATCCACTGCTTTGGGAAAAGAGGAAAGTTTGCTAGAGCTTTGGGTTGAGCCTCAAACTAACCTTTTGTTAGTATCATGTGGTGGGGTCCGGTGACACGTGTCCTTAATAAATTGTCTTATATAATCTTCAAAAATTATTTTTGAAATTGGTATCAATATTTTTCTTTACAAAGAGACATTTTTTTTTTGTAGAAGCTAAGGGAGTTAAATAGTCACTACATCTTAGGTAATAGTGGACATGGAATTTATTTTATTTTATTTTTTTAAGATTTTATTTATTTGCGGGGCGCCTGGGTGGCTCAGTCGTTAAGCGTCTGCCTTCCGCTCAGGTCATGATCCCAGGGTCCTGGGATCGAGCCCCACATCGGGCTCCCTGCTCGGCAGGAAGCCTGCTTCTCCCTCTCCCACTCCACCTGCTTGTGTTCCCTCTCTCGCTGTGTCTCTCTGTCAAATAAATAAAATCTTTAAAAAAAAAAAAAAGATTTTATTTATTTGCGAGAGAGAGAATGAGAGACAGAGAGCACGAGAGGGAGGAGGGTCAGAGGAAGAAGCAGACTCCCCACTGAGCAGGGAGCCCGATGCGGGACTCGATCCCGGGACTCCAGGATCATGACCTGAGCCGAAGGCAGTCGCTTAATCAACTGAGCCACCCAGGCGCCCAGTGGACATGGAATTTAAATATATTTCAAGGTTATTCCAAAAAACACATCTTTTGATGGAATGTAGCACTTGGGGAAGATGGTAAACATAAATTAAATGGAAATAAAAAGAATGAAAAGACAAAGATTATTCTTCAATTCCCCAGAACTCAAATGCTCCTTTTCAGAGTAGGTGGCAATGCCTCTAGAGTTCAGATTCTAAAAGGAGAAACTGGTATTTACAGACACAAGGCCCCATCATTATCTTTGTAGTCAGGTTATTCTTCTTTAAAAAAAAAGATTTTATTTATTTATTTGAGAGAGAGAGAGAGCACAAGCAGGGGAAGGGGCAAAGGGAGAGGGAGAAGGGGACTTCCTGCAGAGCAGGGAGCCCAATGTGGGGCTCAATCCCAGGACCCTGGGATCATGACCCGAGCCGAAGGCAGACACTTAACCAACTGAGCCACCCAGGTGCCCCAATAGTCAGGTTATTCTTATATATTTTGTGTGCATGTTGTGAAGTCAACTTCACATATGGAGATAATGAATTATCTGATAGATAATAGTTTCAAATGTTCTGGATATTCATTGATCGTTTCTTGAGATCAGTTTCTGCTCCAGGCCTGACATACAAAGATTGTACCAAGGAGGCCTCCTTGCTTTCTGGAGTACCACTGGGTACATCCAATGGGAGGAGGTGGCTGGAGATGATTGGGTGGGAAAGGACGGAGATCATGATATTTATACTCGTGGCTCCCTCCCTGCTGGATCTAGGTTTGGAAGTATGTATATGATCCTTTCTGCGGGATCCCTCTGTTATAGTTACAGCACTTCCCAGGTTACAATAACACCTCCTTACACCTGAGGCCTAGGAATGGCACCACCTCCTATTATTTCTAAACCCAGGGTGATCTACTGTACTTTGTTCATTTTTTACAACCCTGGTGACATTTTTGCAAAAGTCCTATCATTAAACTCTATTGCTTTTGAATATATCATCAAATTTTTTTTGGGGGGGAGCTGGGATCCTGATCAATTATTGTAGAAGATCTTAGATGCAGTTGAAGGAAAAATGCTGAGATTCTATTGCTTTCCTAACAAAACCCTAAAACAAAAAAGATGGATGAGGTGATCACCACTGAAGGAATGCCTCTTGAAAATTATTCTACATAGTATTTTCCCTCTAGTCATAAATATGTTTGCAAATACAATATATATGCATGTTGTTCTCACCTAAGAGCATGGACTTTTTTTGAAAGTCTATATAGAAATTTCCCTCAGATAAATATTTGTAACCCTAAGAAATCTCAGTTTCACATTTGTCCTAATACTTGAACAACACGGTATTGTGTTAAACATAGAGTCCACCGGGGCGCCTGGGTGGCTCAGTTGGTTAAGCAACTGCCTTCAGCTCAGGTCATGATCCTGGAGTCCCGGGATCGAGTCCCACATCGGGCTCCCTGCTCAGCAGGGGGTCTGCTTCTCCCTCTGCCCTCTTCCCTCTCGTGCTCTCTGTCTCTCATTCTCTCTTTCTCAAATAAATAAATAAAATCTTAAAAAAAAAAACAAAACATAGAGTCCACCAAATAAAAGTAATAATAGAAAGGTTCCAAATATTCCTTGCATCTCTTAGGGAATATTAAAGGGGATCCCGTTCATATCCCAAAGCAGCACTTCATCATACACTTCCTTTTATACTCAAATTATCTCTCTATCCAGCAGTGCTCAAGCTACTCTCCTGCTTAAACATTATTCAACATATAAAATTTTCCTTGAATTTCTAGCTTAGGCAGACCTTATCTTTTTCTACCTCTATTTCTTCCTGCTTCTCTACTCTTGTCTCTACTTCTCTTTCCCATCATTCACCTATGTTATAAATTCCATATCCTATCATACAAAGTCATGCTCACCGATAGAACTCATTGAAATGGGTAGAGGAAGGAGAAAGATGACTGGACAAAAAAAGTTGTTGTTTTGTTTTGTTTTGTTTAAGTTCCCCTTCTACTGGAAAGTGTGCTGTTGTGTCAGAAGAGTATGTATGTTGAACAAATATTTCTATGTGAATTTGGTTTCCATGTCTCCATAGAGACAGTGAAGCTCTGTCATGGAAATGCTAGACACTCAGAAACTAATAGGTCTCGGGCGCCTGGATGGCTCAGTTGGTTGGGCGACTGCCTTTGGCTCAGGTCATGATCCTGGAGTCCCGGGATCGAGTCCCACATCAGGCTCCCTGCTCAGCGGGGAGTCTGCTTCTCCCTCTGACCCTCCTCCCTCTCATGCTCTCTGTCTCTCATTCTCTCTCTCTCGCAAATAAATAAAATCTTAAAAAAAAAAAAAAAGAAAGTAATAGGTCTCAAGTTTAAAACCAATGGGAAAAGTTAAAAAAACTTTATAACAAAAGTAAAAAGTAGAGAAGAAAAATCTATGTTCAAAAAACCCAGACATAGCCGGGGCGCCTGGGTGGCTCAGTCGTTGAACGTCTGCCTTCGGCTCAGGTCATGATCCCAGGGTCCTGGGATCGAGCCCCGCATCCGGCTCCCTGCTCTGCGGGAAGCCTGCTTCTCCCTCTCCCACTCCCCCTGCTTGTGTTCCCTCTCTCACTGTGTCCTCTCTCTGTCAAATAAATAAATAAAATCTCAAAAAAAAAAAAAAAAAACCCAGACATAGCCACTGATGACATTCTGTTAAATGTGTACTATAAACAATCATATATTTTCTGTACATCTACATATCCTTTGTGTATATATATACACACATATATATGTATGCATATATAACTTTTACATTGACATATTATTTATTTTCTTATTTTTTAAACTCCTTGTAGTTTAATTTTTTTAAATGAAATCTCTATGCCCAATGTGGGGTTTGAACTCACAAACCCCAAGATCAAGAGTTGCATACTCTACCAAGCCAGCCAGGTGCCTCACATTGACCTGTTATTTTAAATGCTTTAAAATGAGATTTTTAATTGTTTTAAAATATTGTTATAAGGCTTACTATAATTTATTTGCCAATTTCCCCCTTAAACATGTATGTTATTTCAATTTTTAAACACTATATCTGTTATTAAAATCATATTTATTCACATATATGATCATTTCTCTGATAGATTACTAAACAAGAATGTATTGGGTCAAATTTTAGAATACTTTAGGTCTTCTGATTTACATTACCAAAGGGATTTCTAGAGAGATGAAATCAATTCACATTTCTACCAGCAAAATGTTAGTGAGGCTGTTTCTCTCTAAAATCTCCATTTATCAGGTGCTAGTTAAATGAGTAAGAAATGGCATATTGTGCTTTCATTTGCATCAGTATAAAGTTTATTATGTATTTCACAAGTTTATTGACCATTTGTATTACCCATTTAGAAATTCTTCCATTAATATCCTTTTTTTATTTTACTACTGGAAAAATTTTTATTAAATTTTATAGTGCTTCAAATTAGGGCATTATTTCTTTGTCATTATTTTTGCATTTTTACATTTCTGTGGTTTCCTGTTAATGTGACATTTTTTAACATTTAACTTTCTACCCAAATACGTTTCTTAAGAATTTCATCATAACTATTATCAATTATTATTATTGTCCCCAAATGTGGGTGTGCTTATCTGTACTTGTTTTTGTAGATGTCATCTTTTTCACATATAAACATTTTTTATCAGTTAAAGCATTATTGATACATAATATGAAGGAGTAATATACCTTGATGTCTAAGTTACCCCTAAGTTGTAGAATTTTTAAATATCATTTGCTGCATTAGCTATCAATATTCTCACTGATTATGATAGATCTCCCCCAGCTTTTTAAAAAATATGTTTCTGTATCTTCCAAGTAGGCCAAAGTTCTATTTGTTTTGTCCTACTGATCAGTTTGGTTTCACGTATAATGTCCACATTTTAAAAATAATTTTCATTTTATTTTTTTTAAGATTTTATTTATTTGTCAGAGAGAGAGAGACAGAGAGAGCATAAGCAGGGGGGAGAGGCAGGCAGAGGGAGAAGCAAACTCCCTGCTGAAAGCGGGGCTTGATCCCAGTTCCCTGGGATCATGACCTGAGCTGAAGGCAGATACTTAACTTACTGAGCCACCCAGGCTTCCCTAATTTTCACTTCATAGTATGTTCTTACAGCTGATAGGAAAATAATCTTTAGTCTTCTTATTTAGACTATACTCAATATTTCTGTTCAAAAGATTCTATTTTTTGTAATATTTTAATTTCCAAAGCTTTCCAAAGATTGAGATTTTGAAGTTTCACAAATTAATACATAAATACACATATTATATATGTATATATCTATTTATATAGATAAATATATGTAATGTGTGTGTGTGTCTTGATGATGCTGGATATCCCCTTCAGATA
Source organism: Neomonachus schauinslandi (assembly GCF_002201575.2). NCBI lineage: Eukaryota > Metazoa > Chordata > Mammalia > Carnivora > Phocidae > Neomonachus > Neomonachus schauinslandi. Next base: position 35,212,429 of record NC_058418.1, on the reverse strand, counting down.
GATTCAAGTTCTTTCCACTTCTTCATGTGTTCTTTTCTGTCCCTTGGCAAAATCTGCACTTTAACACATATTCTGCTACTCAGTTTTTGTCAGTATTATTCTTAGATAATTCATGTCATTGATATTCTGGATATTTTTCATGCGTTGTAAACTAGGCAGAAAAATAGGAATTTTTTTTTAATTGAACTTATCCCTGATTAATTTACTGAACAAAAATTTATTTGAAAATGATTAAAGATTCCTTTGAAGAATGTCACCTATAATTATTTTTTGAGTATTATCACCTGTATTTTCTAGTATGTAACCTAATTCCTGTACGAAAACAAAATTCAAAATGATTAAATAGACAACTCAACAGGCAAATGATTGAATGCATGAATGAATTCTACATCTTGTTGAAATGGTCAGAATTTCTAAAATACTTTTAAGGATGTCTGATACCCAATCATTGTGACATTTATTCTCTATTTTAAATAAAGTAATGCCTCTTGACTGCATTGAGGGGCACCTCAAATATTGCTTTCAATTTCTGGGGTTTGAAGCCCCCTGAAATACCCTAGTTTTAATATATTGTATGCATATGCCTTACCCCCTTCCCAAGGAAAAGAGGTTTTAAAAAGAAGTCAACTTGGGGCGCCTGGGTGGCTCAGTTGGTTAAGCGACTGCCTTCGGCTCAGGTAATGATCCTGGAGTCCCTGGATCGAGTCCCGCATCAGGCTCCCTGCTCAGCAAGGAGCCTGCTTCTCCCTCTAACCCTCCCCTCTCTCATGTACTCTCTCTCTCTCATTCTCGCTCTCTCAAATAAATAAATAAATCTTAAAAAAAAAAAAGAAATCAGCTTATTAAAGGAAACCTATTTGTCCTCAAACATTAAAATTCCAGGATATATTTTATTAACTTAAGTGTTATTTTGGCTATTGATTTAAGATTAACCTTGTTTATCCTTTTATAAATGAAATCTAGGGGAAGAAACTACTATTTGTGAGCAAGGGAAATTTACTCTTAGATCCCATTATATTATTCAGTCAAATTATCTTATTTATTAGCCAATGAAGTATTGATTTGCTCTAAGAGATTAATAAACTAATATTAAAATATTCCTATATTCCTGTATTCATCTCCCTTAACAATGTAGGGTTAATATTTTGACAATTGTATTAAATTTTCTGGTGTTTTATTTGGTATTTTTACAACTCTATAATTAAAATTGTTCTGAGTTTTTGTTGGTTTTATTTTCATACTATTCATGATAATGACATAAAATAAATTATATACAGAATCACATATACAATTTATGTAATATGGTGATTATAATTTCAATTTTTTTTTTTAAGATTTATTTATTTATTTGACAGAGAGAGTCACAGCGAGAGAGGGAACACAAGCAGGGGGAGTGGGAGAGGGAGAAGCAGGCTTCCCGCTGAGCAGGGAGCCCGATGCGGGGCTCGATGCGGGGCTCAATCCCAGGACCCTGGGACCATGACCTGAGCTGAAGGCAGATGCTTAACGACTGAGCCACCCAGGGCCTCACTTTCAATGTTTGAAACACAAATGTTTCAAGCCTCAAGCTGGTTTTACAGAAAGTGTTTCTTAGATAATCTATTAAAGTTTCATTTTTAAATTTTTCTTTTATTCTATTTTTTGTGTTAATCTCTAGTTTCCTCCTGTCTGTTGTCCTGCTTGGATATAATTTCCATCTAACCGTTACATTTGGAGTCTCTGTAATGTCACAAGTCTAATCGAATGTCTTGACAGAGCAGAGGTGAAGTCAGAGGATAACTTGAGCTCCCTCTACAGGAAGAATTGCACACTCACCCTTAAATAGCACTGTGACATGCATATTTCCTTAAAAGGGAAAAAAAAATCACTGATTTACAAGTAGCTCATACCGCCTATTATAATGCACTGCACTTTGGTAGCTTTTTTTTTTTTTTTCTTCTGGAAAGCATTCTCTCTAAACGCTTTTGAGTCCAACCTCTGAACCTTTAAAATCTACCTGACCCATCAGTTACATCCCATTTCTCAAGAGCTCCTGATGCATACAAGTGGGTATCTGACCCAGTATGGAATCTGAGCACTTCCCTGGTATTTACATGATTGAAGAAAAAATGTTTTCCCTTTTCATTGGGAGATTATTTAACCAGGAGAATGGAACTCTAGACCTGACAGTAGCCATCTTTTCTGGATAAGGAGAAAGCAGAATGTCTGCAGAATGAAGTTAGTAAGAGAGAAACAATGATGAAAAATAGATGAAGACAAAATCTTTGAGATACTCACTTCACTTCCATTCCTAGGGCTCCAGTTTCTTTAGTACATGCTTTGATTCTGTGATTTTTTTTTTTCCAGCTTCTTCTCAGATACAGAAGTCTATGCATTTTCTTAGGGCTTAAACTTGGACACGTTGGGTATTAGTTACCTGGAATCGAAGAGTCCTAATTGTTGTCAGCCATCCTTAAATGCCCTGTTAATAGATATTGATACAAATTATACAAATTCATAGTAACCTCACTGATTTATTCTTTGTGAAATTGACCTTTCCCTCATTTTTGAATATTGAGATAATCCCTCCATTTCCAAGTTTATTATCTTATCCATTCTCCAAGCTACTTAGAGACATGTAAGAGCATCATTTAGATGCCCAAAAAACCCCTTTCCCCCCAGAGCAGAGCAATAATGGAATTTAGTGAAGAAGAGTTAAGGAAGTTGACAGTAAAGAAACCAGCAAATGAAATTTCTTAAATATCTGTAAGGCAATACCTACTGTACTCTCCTCCTGACTAGTCAGTCCTCTCCCTCACTCCTGCCATATCAATTTCTATGATCCATTTGACCCACCCAAAATTCTGGAATATGCAATTTTACTACACATTTTGTACTTGGACAAAATGTTTGTCAAATGTTTATTTTTTTTAAGTTTTTATTTAAATTCCAGTTAACATACAGTATAATATTAGTTTCAGGTGTACAATATAGTGATTCAACACTTCCATACATCACCCTGTGCTCATCACTTGTTTCCCCCATTTCTCACCCACCTCCTTTCTAGTAACCATCAGTTTGTTCTCTATAAGTAAGAGTCTGTTTCTTAGTTTGCCTCTCTCTCTTTTTTCCCCTCTTTGCTCATTTGTTTTGTTTTTTAAATTCCACATATGAGTGAAATCATATGGTATTTGTCTTTTTCTGACTGGCTTATTTCACTTAGCATAATACTCACTAGCTCAATCCATGTTGTTTCAAATGGCAAGATTTCATTCTTTATATGGCTGAGTACTATTTTATTATACACACACACACACATACACATATACCACATTTTTATCCATTCATCAAATGATGAATACTTGGGCTGTTTCCATAATTTGGCATGTATTTAACTGAAATCACTAACCAGTATGTGTAACAGGGAAGCAATAAGATTCCTGACTTACCTTACTATCTTACTTTCTTACAATAAATTTATTTCATCATTCTCATGAATAATGAAATACTGTAATTTGCTCTTAACGGTATATCTAATAAAAAAAAAAAGAAAGAAAGAAAAGAAAAGAAAAAGAAAGGCCACACGGTAGATTTTCCATCCCAACTCTAGCATGTTTCAGCCTTCTCATTGCACTGGATTGGGGAAACCATAAAACACATCGTCTATTCTTTTACAAATGACCACTCTTTAGTCAAGATGGCAGGAGGTCACATCACGTGCTTGCCTGCAGGGCTAGCAATTATACTTGCCTGATCTGCATAGCGTATCCTTTCTTTTAGGGAAGGTAGGGAGAGCTTACTCATCTGTCAGGTCTTAATTTTTTTTTTTTTAGATTATTTATTTATTTATTGACAGAGAGAGACACAGCGAGAGAGGGAACACAAGCAGGGGGAGAGGGAGAGGGAGAAGCAGGTTCTCTGCTGAGCAAGGAGCCGATGCGGGACTCAATCCCAGGACTCTGGGATCATGATCTGAGCCGAAGGCAGACACTTAAGGACTGAGCCATCCAGGCGCCCTGTCAGGTCTTAATATTAAGGTCATTTTCTCTAAAAGTCCTCAATGCTGCCACAGACTAGGGTAAAAGTGTAAGTTATATAGCTGTGTGGCATATTCTGGATATTCTTACCTACAATTACGTATTCAATAACCTTCTTCTATATTAGACCATAACCCCTCTGAGGTCAGGGACCATGTCTGATTTGTCTCTCTAGGGTTTCCTATGTATAAAATGCATGTTTTATTTCTTTATAAAGAAATACCATGGCCAGGTTTTTTGATAGGGGTAATCATCAAGATCTATAAGCACAAAAGTAAAAAGCCCATTTTCTTAATACAAATAAATGAAAATGAAATAAATATTTGCATCATGCTGACGATATTCTGGGGGGAGAAAACATGACATCAAATCGATTCCAAGAAAATATTTGGGTCTATAAGTGGAGCATATACAATATTAATTCTTTTCTAATTAATTTTACACAAATACTCTGTAATGGGAGCATTAGGGAATGAGTTGTCTCTCGTTATTTTCACTGCAAATGTTAAAAGGGAATCTACAATGCAAATATTCTTTCAGAACTCTGAACTAAGTCCAAATGTTTTCTTTGAGGGTGGGGTAGAGTGGAAATGCAGATAGAGTGTAAATACCAAGCACTGAAAACCTCTTTCTTGGCACTTGGTTATGGAGGCTCTAATGCATGGACATTAAGAAAGAAGGGAGTTAGGGGGCGCCTGGGTGGCTCACATGGTTAAGTGTCTGCCTTCGGCTCAGGTCATGATCCCAGGGTCCTGGGATCAAGCCCCACATCGGGCTCCTGGCTCAGCGGGGAGCCTGCTTCTCCCTCTCCCTCTGCCTCTCTCCCTGCTCATGCTCTCTCTCTCTCTGTATCTCTGTGTCTCAAATGAATAAGTAAAATCTTAAAAAAAAAAAAAAAGAAAGGAGTTAGAAGTCAATTCACAGCAGGCAGATTGCTACTTATGTCTTTCAAATCATTCATGTGTGAAAGAATATAATATAAAATGAACCATCGGAAAGCCAGAGAATGGAGCATATGGGAAATAAATTCCTGGGCCAGGCCAAGAAACAGATGTGTGTGTATGAATGTGTATGTATGCATACAATGTGTAGAATCTAGAAATCTATTTGTTCTCTGTTCTATATATGCTACATATGTTTAGAACCACAAAAGTTCTGAAGAAGATGTTCCTGGTGGGATGATGTCATTCTAGACAGCCTATTTTAGGATCTCAAAGTAAAGAACCCATCTCAGACCTCACATTTAGGCAAACATATCTGAGTAGTACAATCTAGCAAACATATATTTGTCTGTGTTTGTTTTCCCATTATTACTTTCTGGGCATTTCAAAATTGAAGTCAAAGTCAGCTTACAAAGACAATTCAGTGAACCGTCAATTTTGGTAAATACCAACAATTTAGTAAATCAATGTCACAGTAACTAGGCAATACTCCAAGGCTCTAACCTCAAATGACCCATGTACTTACCTCATGGGGCTTTGGACATTATAACCTTGTGTAAGGCAATTATCCTAGACCCTCTAGCTCCACCTGTTTAGTCCTATTTAGGACTCTGTTCCTAATTACTCCATGTCTGGATTTATTGTTTGTCTCTTATTCTTCTCCCAGCTTACCCTGAAACACTGTGTTATACCTAGCTTCCATTTCTTTTTTTTCATATTCAGTGAGTGCTTTTTTTACACTGTTTGAACCATAACATCATCACTTCCTAATTGTGTGAACTGTTAAAATCAAACACAAACAGAGATCAGACTTGAAAATACCCTGAGCAGACAAAAGCAGTTTAGTCATCAAGCAAAGCTTAATTTAGCTTATTTTTCAAGACAAATGAGGCTAACTTGACCTGGGTCACTTCTTGCTTATGCCTCTGAAAATCATAAACAAAACTTAAATAGTTCCCAAAAATGATATGAAGTAACAATTCACCAATTATCTTTCCTTTAAGAAAATTCTAACATTGTAACCAATCCCTGGAAAGAATAAACACTGCCTGTGTACTATGTAAGTTGCTTTATAACAATATCCCTCTTCACGTCATTCCATGTTTTGGTTTGTGCTCCATGTTTGCAAACCGTCTTTTGAGTGTGTGCACGATAAAATTCTTCGAATTACTACTCAAGTGATTCATTGGTTTTACTTCTGTTTTTTATTTACTTTTGACATAATTCATAAATATCAATTAAGCCCTCTCAACCTCAATTTTTCCATTTGCAAAACTGGTATTGTGCAAATTACTCCCCTTAGAAAATTCAATATAAACACCAAGGAAATCTGAGATGGTGAACGAATGGCATATTTGAATAATTTGCTCTCCTTCTCTAAAGGCTTCATGGAGTGCTCTAAGAACACTACTTTAACAAATCTTCATTTCCCCCTACTTAATGACCACCCACCACCTGAGATTCTAACCTATCCTACATGGGGTGTGGTAGGGATGGAGGCAGGGGAAAGCAAGATCAGACTTGTGACATAGACTCATATGTTCTATCAAACATTCTATTAAAAATTAAATAACCACCGAGTGAATCCATAAAAGGTAGGAAGGAAAGAATAAATATGAAACTGACTTAAATTAAAACAAAACAAAACAAAACACTGGAGATAATCAACTAAACCTAAAACTGATTCCTTAAAAAAGCTAAAAGATGGGAAAGCCTCTGCTAAATTTATCAAGGATGAAAGAGAGCAATAGCAAGAGCAGAACTGAACATTATTTTTTAAAAAAAGGACACTAAATATATGGACGATCTTTGTTACTCATAGATTTCTAAACATAACCTTTTGCTAATCATTTTTAAAATGTATATTTTTTCTAGAAATGTTTTATTCATTTTCTCTTATGCACACAGATTCAAAAATATCTTTAAAATCTGAATGGATCCATAGTCATTAAAGAAAAGTAATAAAATTATTTCTCTCAAAAACAAACAAATAACACTAAACCCAAATTGTTTGATAGGCCATAAATCCTAGCAAGATGATCTAAAATCTCTACTACCCTATTTTGTCCAGATTACTGTTAACAGCTACAACTGAAAACCCAGATACAGAAATGCCAACATTAGTCATAGTGAATTATTTTAGGGGTGATGATTTACATACACAAAAATGTATTCAGCTTAATTCATTTACATTAGGTGGTTGACACTGTCTCTTGTCATAAGAGGCAGGCTTATCCATCCCAAAACAACAAAAATCACAACTTCTTCTATCCCAGAAGGAAGTCGAGCGAAGCATTATCTCAACTGTCACAGTAATTACATTTAAATAAATAATTTAAGAGAAAGGAAGGGGATGGCATTATCTCCAGAGAAGGGAATACATGTCACTATAAAATATATACAAACTAATGTAGGAAAATACAGGAAAAATGTGAGAGACCCTAAAAGGTGATGGATTTAAGACAGAATTCCAGAGAGAAGTTTTGTTTGACTTTTAAAAGGTAAGTAGGAGGGGCGCTAGGGTAGCTCAGTCAGTTAAGCATCTGCCTTGCACTCAAGTAATGATCTCAGGGTCCTGGGATCAAGCACTACATCGGGCTCCCTGTTCAGCAGAGAGTCTGCTTCTCTCTCTCCCACCCCCTCTGCCCCCCCCCAACATTGTGCTTGCTCTCTCCCTCCCTCACTCTCTCTCAAATAAACAAAATGTTAAAAAAAAAAAAAGGTAAGTAGGACTTTACAAGTTAGGGAAAAGAAAAGCTTTGGAAAACGCATTTTAGAGAAACGGAACATCCTGAAGACAAGAGCCAGGAAAAAGCATGATGTTTGGGGTGTGAGCGAGACACAGTTCCCATAACTGAATGACGCTTCTGATAGCTCTTTAATGATCACAACCCTATTGTTATGGATTTGATTATGGCCCACATCCCAAATTCATGTGCCAATGAGGCCCTAATCCCCGAGGTGACTACATTTGGCAATAGGATTTTTAAGAGGTAACTAAGATTAAATGAGATCCTAAGAGTGGGGCTCTAACCTGGTAGGATTAGTGTCTTTGTAAGAAGAAGAGATCAGAACTCTCTCTCCACAATGAGACCACCATGGGTAGACTGCTGTCTACAAGCTAAGGGAAGCAATTTCAGATTGATACCAACACTGCTAGCACCGTGATTTTGGACTTCTCAGCCTCCAGTACTATGAGAGATAAATATCTGTTATTTAAGCCCCCCAAATCTCTGGTATTTTGTGATGGCAGCTGAAGCCAACTCATATACCTATCAAAGCTTTCCTAGGTGAAGAGATACAAGAGACAGAATTCAAATGATCCTAAGTTTGGGCGGTTCAGAAAGAAAGAGGCACCAGGGAGAAGGGGATGGGAGATGAGATTGGGTCCCCAGAATACTAAATCTGTAAGGATTCTTAGGGATCCTATTTTCAGCCGCTTCATTTTACAGTAAAGGAAACTAAGATGCAGCTTTGCCCAAAGTTACATCTAAAGCTAGTGACAAAGCTGTGGAAAGTGCTTGGATTTTCTCCGGATATACAGGGACCCATTCCTCTGGAGAGGATATTGCAGCATAGTATCGTTTTTGCTGCGAAGAATTCTATTTTCTTCTATACCCATATAAAGTTCTGTCCTTATTCACTCTTCCTGATACAGCCTGATGCCTTCATTCAAGCAGTTGATTAATTACCAGGAACTATCAAACTCTGCTGTGATATCCCCTAGGCAAAGTTTGCCTTTCTGCCTGAAATGCCAGTCTTGGTGAAGGTCTGAGACACCCCATGTTTTCTGACATCCTCAGCTGTGTAGACCCTCTGCCTGGGGCTGCTTCAGTGGGAAGAGGGTTGACTTTAACAAACAAGATGCTGCTTCCCCACCAGCAGTCCTGCTGTTGTTGCTGTGTGCAATCCTCCAAAGGCAAGATCCTCCATATGCTCACCTACCACTGCCTCAGCACAGTACCAAGTGCACGAACAAGTGAATGGGAGGGGCCGAAGCCAGTGCAACCAAAGAATAGGGCTGGCATTAAGCCTAGCTGGGCAATAGGGAAAGGCAAGTACCCTATCATAAAAGACTGGGAACCCTGGGCCCACATGCTACCAACACAAGGACTGAGTTTCTGTTTCCACTGTGCCCTAAGCAATGCCAAAAGCAGTCCAAAAACACAGCTTTGTAATCAAGTCCGAATATCACCTTGTGAATCTCAAACTCATGAAAATTTAAAATTAATAAAAATGATACCATCCAATGATGACAAGTGTATAAGGTATAAGTGTATAAGAAAGTACATTTAATTGACATAAGTATGAACACATCCAACTTTGCCCCTAGATGGTGCACCATTTGGAAACATTTATGAAGGGCCTTAAGAAAATGCCTATATCCTTTATTTAGCAATTAAAAAATTACATTAGGGATCTGGACATATAGGAACAAACCTAGAGAAAACAAAGATCGATGTATAGTATGACAGTCATGAAAATGTGCTGCTCATATGTCCTATTGCAGACATGAAGGTCCCTCTCTATTCTCCATCATATTTACACCACGACTAAACTACACGTGGGCTGTTCTAAGCCAGTGATAGAGCATGGTGGGGTTACTAAGGAATTACCTGATGATAAACTCCTTCAATGACTGATTTTAGTTTGAGGACTCCCCAGTGACTTGGCTAAAACTTTTTTAAAACTGTGAGGCAGTCTGAGATTTTTCCTGACACAATTACTCTCCTGTCTCTCTGCATTTTATTCTGAAAATTCTACCCACCTTCTCCAACTCCCACCCCCAATCAATCTGTTGCATGTCTAATCCTGTCCCGTTGTCCATTTCTCAGGAACCCAAACTAGTACATATAAGAATACTCAAGAGCCAGTTTAAGATGGTGATGTAGGAAGATCCTGCACTCACCTCCTTCCACAGACACACTGAATCTACAGCTACCTGTGGAACAATTTCCTCTAAAAAAAAAAAAAAAAATCCTAAAAAAACCAGTGGAACAATTCCTTCAGATCTGGGAAATGAGAAAAAAAAAAGAAAAGAAACAACACATGGAAGCAGGTAGGAAAGGCAGAGACACACTCTCCCCAAACACTCCCTACCCTGCAAGCTGACCCACAATCAAGAGAGAACTCAAAACCTGGACCTTCTCCCCCAGGAGCAAAGGGTTCATACTCCAACATCAGACACCCCAACTTTTATACTTTCGCCTGAGAGATGAGCCCCCAAAATATCTAGTTTTGAAAACTAACAGGGCCTGCATCCAGAAGACCTGCAGGGCTGTAGCAAAGGGAGAAATGACTCTCAAAGGGCTCTTGCAGACTCACCTGTTCCAGGGCCCTGAGCAGAAGCAGTCTTTGAAAGGTACACAGACTTTATGTGAAAGAGGCTCAACGCTATTTTTAAAGCATCAGACCGAGAGGCAGGGGCATGATGGGATATTCTCCAGGGACTGAGGCTGGTAGACACTGTCCCTCAGTCTTGTGGGGCAGCAGATGCCAACTTTTATCCCCACTCCCCCCACACCACAGTGGGTTCCATCTTTATTATGCTCTAGCCATCAGATGCTATCTTCACACTTTTTCTTAGCCTTGCTGAAGCTGGAGGGTATCATCTTTTTCTTTTTTTTTATCTTTTTAATCTTTTTTTGTTTTTCCTTTTAATTTCTTTGTTCAGCAGGTGCCATTTTTGCAGTGTTCCTCTGTCTCGTTCCCAATCGCCAGTATCTCCCAGAGGGGAGCTTCTATGCACACATCTACAGCCCAGGTTTCACAGCTTGATGCCTGACTGTGGAGGCCAGGGGGGCCTGAGCTCCTGGGTAGTCTGCCAAATACAGTTCTTGGCAGACTACCCCTCCCGGGGCAGACCCCCAGCTGTATACCCCCGGTCGTTCTGAGGAAGAGACCTGTTGGCTCGTCCAGGGGCTGTGGTCTGAGGTGCCAGCTCTGGTTTGACCCACTTCCAAGGGCCCAAGAGCTGCTCACAGGGAACAGAGGCTGGTGGACACAGTTTTTATGCTCTCCCCTCTGTCTCGCTCCTGCTCACTGATAATATGCACATCGGGCATTTTACTGCAAAAGTGCTAATACCTATAAGTTAAATAATCATTGCAGTATGTCTCAAAATAAGTTGTAGGAGATATATACGTACTGCTTTTATTTGACCTAAAATAAGTGGAAATATTCATAACACTCAAAAAGTTGAGGAAATGTGACAAACATCATTGAATAAGTTTATTTAGTCTGTGAGAGGTTGTTGAGAGTCCTACAATAATGTGCATCTTGAATCACTATAAAGGGGATTTGATATACATTGATATTGGAACACTTTCTTAAAATATTCAGTCCATAATTTAATCAAAACCATGTATTAATTATTTAATATGGGTCAAGGCATTTCCGAAGATTAGCATTCCATAAAACATACTTTTTGAAACAATGTTAAAGTAACATTTCATAAAAGCCAACATTCTTTTTATGTCTTCTAAGTATGTCATACTTATAGTAATACATTTACTTTTTCATGTATAGATATGCGCTTACACATCAAATTAACAGTTTTATCCTTATTCTCCTCACATTCTTCCTCTCCCCACAATCCAACCAAGTTCCTTGGATGTAGTAAGAGCTTGGTAAATATTTCCTTCCAAGGAGTGACCTAATTTTAATTCCTAACAGGTCTGGTTTGTCATTGTAAAACTGACATTACAAAACAATAAAGCGATCCAGGAAACACAGCACTCTTAAGAAATGTGTTACTTCTTCCAACTCTTCATGTAGTTTCTTACGTACCTGGTGATTGGTAAAAGCAGAGACGGCCAAGCTGCAGGGAGTTCAGAGTCTTCCTCTGGCATTGCAAACACGGCACAATAAATCTCACAAAAGCTTTAAATATGTACCTGATGTTAATAAAGACATACATGATTTAAATAAATCCCATGGTTTAAGTAGATATATCAGAAAATCCGTGCAGGAGCATATCATGAAATATTTGCTTTCACAGGTCCGAATTACAAATGGTAATCCATGAAAAACAAGGGCACACTATGAATGCAACTTCTGTATTGACTTTCAATACCTATTCACTCTGGCTTCCTTTCTTTATACATCTATCATTTATACTGTTTACATAACTGAACCGAGACACACTCTAGAAAGCATAGATTAACATTGCCTCTATTACCCAGATCACTGTACCTTTAACCCATTTAAAACTTGAATATGTAAAAATAAATTTAACAGAACCAAAAACTTTCCTATTAAAGGGATTTAATTACTGCAGCAATATGGTATTTTTTTGTCCCAGTAACCATTAGGAGATAATAGATATTTCTTTTGCTAACATAGCATGAACACACTGAATAAATGACATTTAGAAAGTAATTAACATCATTTCCACACTTAATGTCTTTTCACATATCATGAAGATCATGCCTCTTGATCTACCCTCATGATGTGTGACATCCTTATTTTACAACAGATGTACCATTGCTTCACAACTGTCTTCTGTTATCACACTTTTACAGTTCACATTATTCATATCACAAATGCAGAGGCATGAGACAGGGCTATAGAAAGGGCTATTTATGAGAGTGTATCGTGGAGGTTATAAACCAATCCCATCACATTTTTACTTAAGACCCAGGAATGCCATTGTGGCCAGGAATCAGATTAATTTACCCCTCAATTTTGATATTTATTTTAAAACAAACAATATCACCATTACAAAAAACTAGTCATTTCTCAATTTCATATCCAATTTCACATGTTACTGTCTTGTTCCTTTTGAATAATTTACAAGAATTCTATTTTCTTCTAATGACAGAAACTGCAATTTTCCCTGTTTGATAAAATCATTCAATATTAACTATTTTTGGCCAGGGATCTTTTAATTACCTTCTGTTCTTTTAATAATTTATTTTCTAATTGAATCTTTTGGTCACAGCTGAAAGAGAAACTGAACTTGCCTTGCTCTACAAATTCCTAATAATCTATAAACAGTTGGCCAAAGCTCTACTCATGGAAGTTCTATTTCAATTGCCAGATTGGTTTTCTGTATTACACATATGTCAGAGCTGTGTTTCTTCATTCACTTATTTCAGTCATTTAACAACTGTGGGTGACTACTGTGAATCCATTGATTGTAGGTGCCTGATAGAACGTAGTAAACAAAACACACTAGCTTCCTACCCTCATGAGGCTTATATTTGGGAGATATAAAAATATAATTACTACTTGGAATAAATTCACAGGAAAAAAAAAATCAGAGCATGAAAATAAACAGGAGTGGCCTGTTTAGATTAAAGCAGTCAGGTGCAACTTCTCCAAGCTGTTGACATCCCAAAGAGAACAGTGTGAAATGCCTGGGGTGAAAAAGAGTGTGTTGTTTTCAAAGAGTGTGAAGGATCCCAGTGTGCTTTGAGAGCAGTGAGTAAGGAGCATGGTGCAGGAAATTAAGCTGAAGAGGGAGCATGGGCCAGAACACAAGGGTCTTACAATGCCCACCATAGCTTATTCAGAGAAAATTTAAAGGAATTACCTCAGGAGCCTTAGTTTTCCAACCCTTTGAATTACGTTCTGTCCCTTGCTGCTTTACCATTGTTACTCCTGGATTAAGTGGTGTTTGTGAATGGATTCTAACCAGCATTCTACCCGTGCGAACACTATGATTTGGAGATAAGAATGTTATTACAATAGGCAGTAATCTGGTGGGATACTTGAAGCTCTGTCCTTCATGTTAACCCAGGGTATGTCAGAACATTGTAGCTATGGCATAACCACTTCTCTTTCCACTTAAAAAGAAAATGATAATATTTGCCTTGGAAAAATGTTTATTAATATAAGGTTTACATTTAAGAATCCTATACTTTGGTATCTATACACACATTCGTGTACATATGTATAATTTTTTTTAATTTTTTTTTTTTTTTAGATTTTATTTATTTGAGAGAGAGAGACAGAGATAGTGAGAGAGCACAAATGGGGAGGAGAGGGAAAAGCAGGCTCCCCGCAGAGCAGGGAGCCCGATGCAGGCTCGATCCCAGGACCCTGGGACCATGACCCGAGCCGAAGGCAGACGCTTAACCGACTGAGCCACCCAGGCGCCCGATATATGTACAATTCTTATGTGGGGAATAGACAGACATGTTGGTATAAATAGGTTGCTGTGAAGATAAATTAAGATTACATATGTATCTTTATACATATCTTTTTGTATCTTTATTTGTATCTTATTCGTCTCTTACATAAGGCAGTAAATTTATTTTATTTCTCCTTCAGCCATATAAAAATGGATTCTATCAAATTAGTATCAAGTCTCACATGTAACTTTATGCATAGGAGATTTTTATAACAGCATTGTAAAACAACCATTTTTTCCTCACCTATCTCTTGACTATCATCTAAGGCAATGGTTCTCAACCTTGGTTGCTCATGAGAACCACCTGGAGAGCTTTTAAAATCCCTATGACCAGGCCTCTCCTGCGATCAATCAAATCATGATCTCAAGGGCAGGGACTCTGGCATGTCTATTTTGAAAGCTCCCCAGGTGCTTTCAATGGGCAGCCAAAGTTGAGAACCCCTGTTCAGGGTTGGTATGGTGATGCAGGGCTATCTTTAAAAAAAATGCATAGGGGTGCCTGGGTGGCTCCGTCGTTAAGCGTCTGCCTTCGGCTCAGGTCATGATCCCAGGGTCCTGGGATCAAGCCCCACATCGGGCTCCCTGCTCGGCGGGAAGCCTGCTTCTCCCTCTCCCACTGCTCCTGCTTGTGTTCCCTCTCTCGCTGTGTCTCTCTCTGTCAAATAAATAAAATCTTTAAAAAAAAAAAATGCAGGGCGCCTGGGTGGCTCAGTTGGTTAAGCGACTGCCTTCGGCTCGGGTCATGATCCCAGAGTCCTGGGATCGAGTCCCGCATTGGGCTCCCGGCTCATCGGAGAGCCTGCTTCTCCCTCTGACCCTATCCCCTCTCATGCTGTTTCTCTCTCTCTCTCAAATAAATAAATAAAATCTTTAAAAAAAATGCATATACTTGGCTTTTCAAAATATGGATTTTCTTTTGAAATCCTACTCTGCTTTCAAATCTCAAAAGAATTGACAGCTGTGTTGTGCAGCCTTCCTTGTTGAGCTGGCCTTTACTAGTCAATATATTCTGTGCATATCTTTATTATAGCGTTTAGAGAAATAGTCATCTATAATGGAAGGGAAAAATGAAATACTGCACTCTGCTTCTAGAGGTAAGTTTCTTGAAGGCAGGGAGATAGATGGATGGATGGAAAGATAGATATAGGTAAAGATACATAATCAGTGCAAGCAAATGTAGTTTGACATTCTCTGAGAATTAAATTAAGTGGAATTTGAATATAGTAAACATATTAAAGAAATCCATAAATGTCCCCAAAATAGTAATGAAAAAACTTTGTCTCTTAAACATAATGGTGCTCAATAAATGTGTGATGATAATTTTTATGCCATCATTACAGTTTGGAAACATTTTGTTGCATATTAAACCCTAGAAATTATAACATATTCATTGTTTCAGAATAATGGTCAGGAG